>NC_139567.1:40218911-40627950 GCF_965112155.1 Podarcis liolepis
AGGCACTTCTGTCTTCCACTGCCTCCCGCAGTTTGGTCAAACTCATGTTTGTAGCTTCGCAAACACTATCCAACCATCTCGTCCTCTGTCGTCCCCTTCTCCTTATGCCCTCCATCTTTCCCAACATCAGGGTCTTTTCCAGGGAGTCTTCTCTTCTCATGAGGTGGCCAAAGTATTGGAGCCTCAGCTTCAGGATCTGTCCTTCCAGTGAGCACTAAGGGCTGATTTTCTTCAGAATGGAGAGGTTTGATCTTCTTGCAGTCCATGGGACTCTCAAGAGTCTCCTCCAGCACCATAATTCAAAAGCATCAATTCTTTGGCGATCAGCCTTCTTTATAGTCCAGCTTTCACTTCCATACATCACTACTTTGTCCATGGACAAAGACAACAAAAAGGGGCATATAAATGCAATAAATAATTCTCAAATCCTGCTCCCAAGAAGTTCTTACTTGTTCCAACGGTGCTTGTGCAGGAGAAGTGATTGGGGTGGAATGTTTCAATGACTGACTCAGTCACCTGGCTGTCTCTGCCCAAATCAATCCCCTCCCTCCCGGTGATGGTTGCTATGCAGTCCTAACCCTATTTACTTGGTAGCATGCTAAGTTTGCTTTGGATTGCAGCCTTGGGTATACTGTGGCATTTTTACTGGCACGGGTGCCGCTGTCTTTGTGGCTGCTCTGACACTAGTTTGCCTGAGTAGTTCACTTAGTTTGCCTCTTGTGCGGTACGCAGAAAGGGATGGCTGGATGTTAATTCCAGATTCCTTTCAGTTTCACATTTTTCCACTCTTCCGTTTCCCCCTTTTCCTGCATCTGTCTGTCTGTCTGTCTTTTTTTTTTTAAAGAAAAGTTCTCATGAAAATTAATCAGCATTTTAGAGTGCCCATCTCCTATAATATTCTATTATGATTTAATGTATCAGTTCCTAATACAAATATAGGGTTGCAGCAAACATTATAATTGTTCTTTGCATATGCAAAGAGCTTTTTGTGCCAAGAAATCTGAATATTATTTGTTAACTAAATAAAAAAAAATGCCCACAAGTTTTGTCAGGTTTTCAAATGTGCCCACGGGGCCTAAGAAGGTTGGCGAACTCTGCTTTTGATGATGCAGAGGACATTTCACTTATGAACAGGCACACTTTCTGTAAACACACAAAACCTCACTGCTCATAGAAACCTAGTGTAGAAGGGAGCAGAATCTTCTCTCTGTTAAGCTACTTGTTTTAAGTGCACGGAGTTTATATCTTTATAAACACACACACACACACACACACACACACACACACACACACGGGGACCATTTAAAAAGTGTATTCTGCCTTCAGCTTGCTATGGTACAGTTTCTCTAGCAGCTCCTTCTGCTGCATGTATTGACCAGTTCAGCTTCAGGACAGACGACACAGGTGGAAGTGCTACAACGTGCCTAGGATTAGGATGGGAGCAACTGCAGGTTCAGCTGTAGCCGTTTCCGGAAGGGGATGTGTAAAGGGAGGACTAGCTACAATTAAAAAAACATGACTACACACGATTCTCTACCCATCTGACAACCCGCGTGGAAAGACACCACATGGCCACGCCCTTTCCTGCCACAACCGCAGGCTTAGGACACTCTTGCTTCTGGAAGGAGGGTAAGGAATGGACTGACTCCAGGAAGGATGCCACTGAAGCATTAACGCTAATCTAGGTACAAAAATAGTCCATCCGTCCCCCCAATCATCACCATATAGGACTCTAAGCACTCAACGGACATTGACATATAGCTCTTTGTAACCCTCTGTGCTGGGGACGAAAGCATTATCGCTCTATTTTCACAGCCAGAATAAACCAGCACGCGGGGGGGGGGTGAATAAGAGATTATAGGATTTCTGTTGTGTACGCACAATATATTTAACGCGCACACATACACACCCCTGCAAGAATCGTGGGAACGGTAGTTTACCCCTCACGGAGCTACAATTCCCAGCATCCTGATTAAAAAAAACTAGTGTCCCGGATTCTTGGGGGTAAGGGGTGTGTGCTTTAAGGTGTGTATGCAGCCTTGCATCATAAAGCAAGCACACCCTCCACATTTTAGCCTAAAGCAGTGGCGTAGCGTGGGGGGTGCCAGGGGTGCCGACCGCACCGGGCGCAACATCTGGGGGGGGCGCGAGTCCAGAGGGAAGGGACAAGTTCCTTCCTCCGCCGGGCTCCCCGCCGCCACCGCCAGCCTTGCGCCCCCCGTCGCTGTGGCTGCGCTCCGCTCACTGCTCACAGGAGGAGCAGCCGCTGCAGCAGCGCCGACGCCGCCACCGACGCCTGGCCGGGCACGGGCAGCCTCTGCACCCTGCCGCCGCCGCCATCCCCTCGGCCCAGCCACAGGCGGCGGCTGCTTCTGCCTCCATCCTCCTCCGGGCAAGCAGCGTTGTTTGCGCGGCAACTCGCAGGTTAGGGGTTGGGGGGGCGCAAATTACTTGCCTTGCCCCGGGTTAGGGGGCGCAAATTACTTGCGTTGCCCCGGGTGCTGACAACTCACGCTACGCCGCTGGCCTAAAGCTCAAATCTCATAAGTGTTGCTGCACTTCCAAAGCACAGTTTTCTGGCGCACTCTTCTTAAGGTGTCCACTGCCAGGGAGAGTCTTTTTTTATTAAAATAAAGTTTAGAAACCTATTTTGTTATGGCATGTATAGAGTGCAGCTAGATCAACAGTGGATTGTGTAACTGAACCCAGGACATTGCTTGTAGGAGAAAACACGCCAGACACATACCCTCCACAATTTCACCAATGAAAATAGGGACGCCCCACTCCATAACAATAATTTTACTATTTATACCCCACACATCTTACTGGGATGCCTCAGCCTCACTGGGCAGCTTCCAACATATAGAAAAACATACTAAAACATTAAACATTAAAAAAAAAACACCTTCCCTAAGCAGGATTGCCTTCAGACGGCTCAGGGATCGGATAGCTCCATACCCTCCAACATTTCTCCAATGAAAATAGGGACACCCTAAGGAAAAGTGGGACATTCTGGGATCAAATCAGAAACCGGGATGGATTCTCTAAATCAGGGACATCCCTGGAAAATACAGACACTTGGAGGGTCTGCAGACAGCATACATAGTAAAGTCAGCAACAGTATATTTTACTGACAGGTAGTAGAGAAAGATTTTCATGCTCATGAAAGAAAAGCAGATGCAGGGCCAGCCAAACTCTCATGGAAAGGAGTTCTGCAATCTGAGAGCAGCCACTGAGAAGGTCCTTTTCTGCATCCCCACCAATGTGCCTGTGATGGTAGCAGGATTGAGAAGACCTCACAAGTCCAGGCAGACTCACATTACAGCAATATACAGTCCTTCAGATAGCATTAAGGTTATTTTCCTCATTAAGCTGTATATAAGTAAACAATAAAATACTTACATCCTACTTTCCTTTCCCCATGAAAGTGACCCTTTCAGGCAGTTCATTGCCATAATTTAAAAGAAGGAAAGGATAACAAAAAGAAAAAAGAAAACAGCTGCAGCGAGAGTAATTCTAGCCAGAACAGAGAACAAGAGGGATGGGTGAATCTGTCATTTCAGTGACCGTATGTGTTTTTCCAATCTTAAGTTCAATCCATCACATTTCCACAGCATTTTGTGGGATTTGTTTTGTTTTTTTAAAAAAGGTTCTCGTGAAAATTCATAAGTATTTGAGTGCAAATTTTCCTAAATATACACATTTTTGGTATGAAAAGTCACTGAATACATATTTTGCAAAGCGGCTTTCCATAATACAGTGTATTCTTCCTGCATTCTTTTCAGTAAAATGTGCACACTTCACGCTAGCATATGCATCCTTGCCCACGTTATTTGGATGGATACCTGCAACACTTAGAAATATGAAAGAAAGTAATTCTACCCGCAGTGCATAGTTAAACTATGGAACTCCCTCCCACTGGAGGCAATGATGGCCACCAACTTGGCTGGCTTTAAAAGAGGACTGGACAGATTCATGGAGGATGTGGCTATCAATGGCCACTGGCCACGATGGCTATGCCCCTCCTTCCACTGTCGGATGCAGTATGCCCAGTTGCTGGCAATATCAAGTGGGGAGAAGAGTGCTCTTAGGTTCAGCCTCTGGGCTTGCCATAGGTACAGTAGTACCTCTGGTTAAGAACTTAATTCATTACAGAGGTCCGTTCTTAACCTGAAACTGTTCTTAACCCCTTTAGCTAATGGGGCCTCCTGCTGCCACTGCACGATTTCTGTTCTCACCCTGAGGTAAAGTTCTTAACCCGAGGTACTATTTCTGGGTTAGTGGAGTCTGTAACCTGAAGCGTCTGCAACCCAAAGTACCACTGTATCTGGTTGGCCACTGTGAGAACAGGATGTTGGACTAGATGGGCCACCGGCCTCATCCAGAAAGGGCTTTTTTGATGTTCCTGTTGCAGAATTCACAGAAATGTGAATTTCAACACAGAAACGTCAATTTCAATGTGAATTTTGGTTCACAGATTGCTCTGGAAAGCGTTGAATCTTTAAATGTGACATGGGTTTCTCCACCACTCCTAGAGAAAACATCCTCCCAAGAAGACCCGGCTGGGAAATGTGTTGGAAGGGTTGTTGCAACATTTGCCCGTCTGTAAGTCCGGCGCTAACCCCGTTTCGGGGACCCTGTCCTTGACCAGGGCTTGGAGTTCACTGGGAGGCATTAGGCCTTGGCAGCCTCCCTTCTTCTTCCCACTTAAGCTGCAGTAAGCTCACATACAGAAGGGCTGCGTCGACATATCAGAGTGGAAAAGATGGTTGGATTAGCCGAGAAAACCCATTTCAAATCTCAGATGATAAAACGCCCTAAATCCTAATTGCAACTTTCATCTCACGTCTTAGAGGCCTCGCAGCCAGCTGATATGCCGATACTGATCAAGCGTTTATGTTTGATAAATGCAGCTTACCGGGATCCCCGGCCTCGCTGGCTGACAGAGTTAGCTCAATAGGATCCAGCCTCCGAAAGGTGATTATCTGCCTAAAGGAGGAAGAAGATGAGCCCCCAAGGACAACCTTGTTTGTCAGTTTGTGCACTTAATCAGAACAAAGCTCATAATGCTAAGAGCTTCTCTGTGTTATCGAAAATAAAACAAAAGCCGCTTTTAAATAAATTATGCTGCCATTTTGCTGGGGGGGGGGAAGAGAGGGGAAGTTCACCGCTAAATTACCTTTTGGCTGCAATTCTGCCAAGAGGTAATTACATTCTGAATGCTATAAGCAGGGGCTTGGGCTGATGTTGGGATAGTGCAAGGGTAGCGGAGCGGTTAGAGCTGGTAATGGAAACTTTGGCCCACCAGATGTTGCTGAACTACAATTCCTATCATCCCTGTCCATTTGGCCATGGTTACTGGCCAAAGGCTCCTCCCTCTGGGGTTAGGATGTTGGCCTAATATCGGGGAGGAACCAGGTTCAAATCTCCACTCAGCTCACTGAGTGATATAGAGCCAGTTACTCTCTCAGGCTAACCTCCCTCACAGGATTATTGTGAAGATAAAATAGAGGTGGGTGGGAGTCATGTATACGGCCTTCAGCTCCTTGGAAGAAAGGTGGGATATACGTGCAAGTAGTAATGATAATATTCTGATATTAAGGGATTTAGGGTTGCTGCACCTTGTCATCCACTGCCATTGCCACCATTTTGAACCCTGATGTCTGGGCATTGGCAAGGCCCACCAGGCTACAACGACCTCAGACTGGGCTGTAGCTCAGTGGCAGAGTGACCAGCAGAAGGTCCCATGTTCAGGACCTGGCATCTTCAGGAAGAGCAGGGAAGATTCCTCTCTTACCTGAAGGCCTGGAGAACCACAGCCAGTCAGAGGAGACAATGCTGAGCTGATGGATGGTATTCTGGCTTGGTATAAGGCATTTTCATGTGTTCATATGAAAGCAAGTCGTATGAAACAGCATTAGGTGGGAAGCAGACATGCAGATAGAAAAAATTGGAAAGGGAGAAATATAGCAGGATAAATCTTGTTTTTTTTGTCCCATACATGCTGTCATAAAGAAATGCACCCCCCCCCAACTTCCTAGTACATTTTTGGAGGTATTATTTGATAATATTGTCTAATTTTTTGTGTGGCCTTGTTAAATCGATGTGGACATTGACTGCATGCGCTACTTGAAGACTTGACCCAAATAATTGCTTATTTCTGCTTTTAAAAAAATAATTAAAGATCCCACCACAAACGAGGTTTGTATGACTACAGTGGTACCTTGGTTTTTGAACGTAATCCGTTCCGGAAGACCATTTGAGTTCCGAAATGTTCGAAAAGCGAAAACTCAGTAGCCGACAGCTAGGCTATTGGATCTTGCACTCAGCGGAAGCCGTGTTTCCTGTTTGACTTCCAAGGCGTGTTTGAAAACTAAAGCATTTACTTCTGGGTTTATAGCGCTGGAAAACCGAAATGTTTGACAACGGAGACATTAAAAAACCAAGGTACTACTGTATATGCCTCTTTCTCCTCCTTCATCTATGAGTCCTCTGGGGTCAGGGATGAGCACTAGAGAACAAAGGACAGTAAGGCCAATCCAAATCTGCGAATGGGCTTGATCAGAGATCAGGACCACCTTTACTTGAGCTTACGGGACATTATGTAAAACGCCCGGCCTTGTTTTGATCAGAAGGCAATAGTACAGTACTTTGTATTGTTCAATGACAGTTTGGCCAACGTTGTGTGGAAAGGCATGATATTAATTTTAACAGTAAGAATGAACCTAAGAAGAGCTTGCTGGATCAGGCCCATGGCCCCTCTAGTCCAGCATCCCGTTCTCGCAGGGGCCAACCGAATGCCTGTGGGAAATCCTCTAGCAGGATTCGAGCAAAGAGATCTCTCTCCTCCTGGAGTTTCCAGAAACTGGTATTCGGGAGACGAGGCAGAGCACACCATCATGTATGTACACTGTGCCACCTCACTGGCTCACACATCTCCGCCTAAGCCAGCACATAATATGGAAACAGGCCTAATGCCTCTTTCTAAAGACATGAGCCTGTCAGAGCTAAATTGCTAAAGCCCCTTAACTACATTAAGATAGCACCAAGGGTATAGGCTAGTTACTTTATCTCTGCCTCCGCTCCGCACTCCCATCATGTGATTCTAATGCAACGTGACCACTGGGTCCTCTTTATTTCCCCGCATTATAAATTTAATATAGGAAGCATTATTTTTACGGAATGTCTCGGAGGTTCATCCAACTCCATTTTTCTTCCCCCTTTTTATAACAAAGGGAAGGATTATTTATTTTCATAAGGGCCGCTGCAGTCCCAAAAGAGAGAGAGAGAGAGAGGAGAGAGAGCCATGTGTTGAAACTTTTTTAAAGTTCATTTTTCTTTTCTCCTTCATCAGTCTTGTTGTATGTGTGTGTTTTAATTTGAAAAATGGAAGTTTGATAAACTCGGTTGAAATAACCATGGAAATGGATCCCTCCTACGGCAAATTCAGGTGGCGAGTGCCAGTAAGATCCCAGACAGAAAGGGGACACTGAGGAATAAGAGGGGGGTATTAATAATCTGCTAGAGACCGCAATGCCTCAAGGACTGCCCCCTCCATGTGAACCTACCCAGACCCTGAGATCAACATCTGAGGCCCTTCTTCATGAGACTTCTGGAGGGTGGCAACATGAGAACGGGCTTTTTCTGCACTGGCTCCCCATTTGTGGAATGCCCTCCCCAGGGAGACTCGCCTAGCACGTTCATTACAGACTTTTAGGAACTAGACAAAAACGTTTCTCTTCAAGAAGGTCTTTGGCGAATTAACATTCTATGGCTTTTAAATGTCTTTGGGTGAGGGGGGGGGATAGTTTTGGGTTTGGTTTCTTACGTATTTTGAGCTCTCATTGTGTATTTTACGTTGTGAACTGCTCCGAGATCCACGGATAAAGGGCAGTATGGTGTCAGTTGGAAAAGAGTAATGGAAAACTGGGGTTGTGGTGGAATGGAGTATCCTGGAGGAGGACACAGTTAGGTGACTGGAAACCTGAGCAGCAGCAGCAGTCCCTCTGGACCATCTATGAGGGAAAGGCTCAGGGTGAGAGCATCTGCTTTGCATAGGAAAGGTACAAACACTGGCCTCTCCAGGTAGGGCTCAGAAAGAACCTTGCCTAAAACCCTGGCGACCCACTGCCAGTCACTGTAGACAATACTAAGCTATATGGAACCAACAGTCTGACTTAGCAAAAGGGAGCTCTCTATGTTCCATTAGAATTATAAGGCAAATATGAAGTTTCAGCAGATTGTCCTTCCTTTGTAACATGGTGTTTCGCCTCAAGTATTGTTACAATGCTGTCAACACCTTTCATCCGAAATTTCTGTAAAAATATAGCTGAAAACACTTGCTTGTGAAAGTTTCAAAATACCGTATTTTTTGCTCTATAAGACTCACTTTTTCCCTCCTAAAAAGTAAGGTGAAATGTGTGTGCGTCTTATGGAGCGAATGCAGGCTGTGCAGCTATCCCAGAAGCCAGAACAGCAAGAGGGACCGCTGCTTTCGCTGCACAGCGATCCCTCTTGCTGTTCTGGCTTCTGGGATTCAGTATATTTCCCCCCCTGTTTTCCTCCTCCAAAAACTAGGTGCGTCTTATGGTCTGGTGCGTCTTATAGAGCGAAAAATACGGTAGCTAGGTGGGAATTCTGAACGGAACGCAGGATCTTAGAGCAAAAGGATGCATTTAACCTTCTATGGTTATTCATCCCGATGTATAATGCAAGAATTCATCTTGCCTCCAACAAGTTCCTTAAGCAACTAGGAGTGATTCCTATGTATTACACAGCCGAAGCCTTAAAGAGGGGGGGACATCAATTGCAAGTAAACCAGAAACAAGCATGTGTGTTTAACCACACACCCTGTTGCATTTAAAGCACAAGGAAAGATACAGCTTTTACACTTGTAATGACATTTGTGCCCTACTTTAAACGTTACCAAACTGTTTGTCTAATCCTTTAGGAAACACCATAATAAGGCTCATCTCCTTACTTGCAGCCCATTAGGAAGGCAAACACAAAGATTTAGTTCCTCAAGTCTGTCTCTAAATCTTCTAAGTGAAAGATGATTTACAGTTAAGCTAACAGAAATGTGACCGCCCTGGAGTCTGGAAAGCCTCAATCTGATTTGGGTAATCTTAAATCACGAGAAAAGATCTCGTCTCACGAACCTTGGATTCATTTAACGAAAAAATCAGAGCCCATTGCAAGACATTCATTAAATTATAAAAAAGGTTTATGGAGCTTTTCTAACACAGGAAGAGTGTCAGCAATCGCCTGGGAACCCAGCAAAGGAAGAGGTGGAAATAAACCCCTTTTCAGGGGAGCCAGATAAGGATTATTATTTTTTCACACACACCTCTCCCCCAAAATGGCATAAATTAGTCAACATTTTTATGAGGAGTGAAAAAGTCAAGCTCAGATATTTTAATTAGGAATATTAAGACGGTGGTGTCTCAAAGTTCAAGCCAATGTGTTTGCTGTGGGAGATGGGAGCGCTTCAAGCTGACCGACCTTGTACTTAATCTAAACTGGGACCCGGACAAAGTACCTAGTGGGTGTGATTTAGCAAGTCAGGGAGAAATCTTATCTGCTTGGTGCACAAATGGAAGAGAGTTACCAGTTGTGCATTTTAGGTGTCAAACAACAAACCTGACAATGAGCAAAGGTATCTGCTTTTGAGACTGCCAGTTTCAGGGCCCTGCCATATATTACACAGCTCAAGAGCTGGTTTGCTGCCAGTGGACACTCAGCAGGGAGCTGCATCCAAGTCAGGTACTTAACAGGTGTGCCTATATATAAGGATGGGGGAGAAATTGGATTCAGTTTTCATTTAAAAGTGAAGCCACCTAATTCACACTTTCCAAAACAAAACAGCAACAATGTTGTCCTTTGAGATCTGCATTCCTCTGAATTTTGCAACGCAGCTCTCCAGCCATGGGGACATATAAAGGCATAATTGATGGAAATAACATATAAAAATACATTACATTACAGTAAATTGCCTTGCAAAATGTGTATATTATGAGAAACTCTCACCAAAATGCTGATGAATTTTCCCGAGGGCTTTTCTTTTTTAACTGCAAGACTGACTCTACAATTCTATGATGTGGAAATGTGCAGAACTGAAGTTAGGATTAGAAACCAAAACTGACATATTTGCCCATCCCTGTACTTCCATGTCTGCTGCGTTGCATTCTTAGATGTTCCCTTAAAAAACTATTTTAGACATATGAACATACACACATGAAAAGATGGAGTCCGTCAACAGTGTAGGTAATTAACAGCATATATGATTACTACAACCAGAATCTTGTAGACAAAACAGTAGCAATTACAAGGGCAGGAGAAAAACCAGGAATAATTACAAAGAACACCCACAACTAAAGGTTGTTAGACAAACTGGGACTTTGCCTCAATAGCAAGCTTAACACGTTAGGTCAGAACAAAGGGGGAAAAGAAAAGTTGGAATAAATTTATGGCTCACTGAATACACTTTATCAATTTCTGTAAAAAAGAATATGCCTGACCACATATACAACAACGCTTAACAGGAATCTAAACGGATGGCAAGAACACAAAAACACCCCTGAGCAAATATGGTAAGTTAACTACTGTAGAGTTTGAAATTTAAAGCTATCAAGCATATACATCACTACAATTGAATTGTTAGCAAGATATACTTAGAGTAGACCCATTTAAATGAGTGGGTCTACTAATGGACCTAATAACGTAGGTCCACTAATTTCAACAGGCCTACTATGATACAATAATTTACTTCTAGAATTATTTCCTTTAAAAATATGAATGGTGCATTGGAGAGACAAACTTTGTAGTTTCCTGCTCTTTAATTTAGAGAACTCCACTCTTCTCTGAGCATAACACATTTGCTCTCATTTTTGTTTTACTGAGGGTGATGTTATATCTATTTTGTGATAAGAAATAATAGTGATGATTTTAACAGAGAATTTAGCAACGTAGTATGTGAAGAAGACTCAAGAATGGTTTCACATTTAATATGGCATCAGGTTGACGAATGTTTTCTACAGTATATGCATAAAAATGTAAAGGGAAAAAAATACATGTTCCCAAATACTTGGGGAAACAAAATGGACAACCACTGGTCATCAGCACAACCAATCAGCCTATGCGTGTGCCATTTTGCTGACTTTGGATTCACACATCTCACATCACACAATACGACACATGGTGGGAACTTGTCCTTCAGTCACACAAACAAGCCTTTTTTTTTTTTACAGCAATGTGTTTTCAGCAGTAACTCTTGCAACATGATTAATGGAACTGAAGTCAAGGAGAGCTTGTTCCCCGAGGGAAGCTGTTTTCATGTGAACAGCTCCAAGTCTCCATTTTCAATAAAGCTTTGTTGCAGGCTTGGCTTCCGTGGCATCTTTCTATTTTACGACTTGAGCAACCCTCATGGCTGCAATGGCTACAGAGAAAGGCCCGACCTGCTTTGCTGTATTTTAAAAACTTGGGCCCCAAAGAGCCTTGGGGTTGACAAGCCACCCTGCCTTCATATACCACAAGGTGAAAAATAATCCCTGCTAACATTTAATTACTGCATGTGCCAGGCTGGCCCTCAGTATCAAAGACATTCAACACTTCTCCTTCAACATCCCACATCGTTCCTTGATTATACCCCACAACTCCAAAGCTATTTCACTGAAATTGTTATGGTGACGCAGTAGTAAATGGCCTTAGAGGCTCAAATAAGAAGCACCCTGAAGAATCCTGAAGGTGTGACCTGTACTTCTCCTTTTTCTTTCTGCTCTCCTCTGACAGCCGAGCATCTACTCGAAATGACCTGCGGACAATTCGTTTTAGAAGCTGTCGGCACCTTTTCTTTATCAGCCAAAGGAGCGCTTTGCAAAGCACTCCATCTTCCCCCGCATGGTCTGGGTAGCTTTGTGGCAGAGTGTTCCCAGGCCCAAGCTGGCCTAAAGTAGCAGAGTGAGGAATGGCATTAAATCAAGGACAGTATCTTGCATATATGCTGTATTCGTTGCATACACAGCCAAACAGAAAGGAACAGCTGCCAAAAGACTGAACTAGAACACAACTGCAATGTGTTCTTTTTATTTGGATGGCATCGGATCTCAGTGAGAGGGAGAGAGCATGCACTGGCTGTAAATGCAGTTGGGCCGGAAAAAAGGTGAATAGTCAAAATTAGACAGGCACAAAGATTCTAGGCAGAAGGGGGTCAGGCAGTGTCCTCACCCAAGTCCTCATCAAAAGTCAGCATGGCAGAAGGGAACACTGCTGCACAGGATGAACACAGGGCGGAACAGAGTAATGTTGCCCCCACAGAGTCATACCTAGAGGTTGACAAAACCAGCCCCTACCAGGGGTGGAGGCCCAGGTGGAGTGTGACAATCACCCCAGAAATTGCTGTGTGGTACGCCTCTTTGCTTCATCAGTCCAGCTGGGCAAGGTGACTTGGAAGACCCAAATCAGGCCAGGCTAGCTCTACAAACCCACTTCTCCAGGTTTGGTTCATCAGTCCAAGCAACTCATCCTTGAAAGATGCTGCTGAAAAGCTGTACCTTGTCTGCTCTAAAACATGACCGCTAAGTCTGTATTATACCATGGCATCTGCCTCCGGTCCTTTGGATCCTTGTCTGTCCACTTGGGGACCTGACCAATGACCATGTCGCTTGCCCTTGTTCCTGCCACCCGTCTAGAACAGGGGGTGGGGACTCCCGCTCTCATCAGCTGCAGCTAGCATGACCAATGTGTAGGGATGATGGGAGTTGCTCTAGAAGCATCACATATTGTCTTATCCTTTCCTTGTCTACCTCATCTGCCTCCATGGCCTGAGTGTCACCTGATTGGGGGTGAGAGGAGCAAAGCACCCAGAACAAAGCACATTAAAGTTTCATTGATTTCAGTGGGAAAGTTAGGCACACGCCTAGATCCCTTCCGCTAAAATCAATGAGGCTTAAAAAGTGCAAACTTCAGCTGGATTGTGCCCAGGGTTTTGACTGGGTGGGTTTTTTTGTTCTGGGCGGCATGGAAAAGTCTTCATTTCCTGGGTGCCTCGTAGGTCATGCTACCATTAAACAATGGGGGAACCTGTGGAACAGCACAACAGTTTACAAGTTTAAAGACATGCAGATAAAAAAGGGGGGAATTCATCTAAAGCTGTTACAGTGTTGTGTTTTCAAGCAGACATTGTTTTCATTGTATTATTTAAGTATTTGTTCTTTTGTGTATTGCCAAAAGCACTTTGGTAGGGTGGAGAGAGCTTCACAAAGAGAGCCATTATCCCTCCCTTCCTTAGCTTTTATACTCTGGCTGCTCAGAATTACTTTCACAGATCTCCTAGGAACACACTTTAAATTCCATTTTAAGAACTCAAGCCCAAGCCCCTACAAATGCAGCTGGTTTGGGGGTTCCTGATCTAGCCCCTCAGGAAGCAGCTACCGCTACACTGAACCTGAAGCTCGCAATAACAGTAGAAAGAAGGAAATCTCCCCCAATCCCTCGCCCCCCCCCAACCAAAAGGCAAATTTGATATGCAGAAGCCATTATCAGGCTGTGTCCATATAGTATGAACACAGTGATTGGCATTTGAAAACTTTGAACGTGTACATTTAGTATGTGGTGCTCTGAGTATAAAATTCAAGGGAAACATTTTTATACAGACATATAATCAGGGGGTGGTGGTGTAGCAACCATCAAGGGGGCAGATGAGTGTCTTTTATAGCAGGTGTGGGGGACCATTGATCTTCCAGATGTTGCTGAACAGCATCAGTCCCAGCAAGCACTGGCAAATGACCAGGGATGGTGGGAGTTGTAGTTCAGAAGCATCTGGAGGGCCAAAGGTCCCCCACTCCCATTTTATAGAGTTACCTAAGGTACTTCCGTTTGCATCTAGATGGCAGGTGGCTATTAGCTACTATGCTATGGGGCTGGGGGGGGGGTAGGATGGAACGAAACAGTGGGAATGTTGCCAGTGAAGGAGATGGAAGTCTGGAGTTTTGCAGCTGATTGTCAAGATGGAAGCTTGATGCCACCTGCGCAGGGATGGCTAGAAAAGGTTTCCTGTTTGGGTGGGACCTTGCCTAAGCAAGGAGGTCTTCCTGGCTTTGATGTGCTTAAGCGTGGCCCTTTGGTCCCAACTCAAAAGTCACTGGCTGACTTTTGGCTTGCACACCTTGGCTCTGCTTGACCATCAACCACAACAATTTCACTCCTTAGTTCCAGTTCTTGCTTATTCCTCATCTCTGAGTCCTGGCTTCTGGTTCCTGACAACTGCATCATATCAGACAGGTGCCTCTGGCTCAGACCAGACACTCAGACTCTTTCTGTGACAATTGTCCTGCCTCAGCGGTTCCTAGGCTCCCCCCCCCCCATGGATCACTTGAAAATTGCTGATAGTCTTGGTGGACCACTTAATGATTGCTCTTTCTGCCTGTTGTAGCAATTGTGATGTGCTGTACTATGTTGTATGGCTTTAATTGTATTTTTACTGCTTCCTTTATTTCTTATATATTGTATTGCCATTTGAATTCCATATAACTCAACAGAAGTGCGGACCACAGTCTGGGAACTGTGCTACCATAACACACAAGAGCCCTGCTGATCTCACCAAAGTCTCATCAAGTCCAACATCCTACCATAACACACAAGAGCCCTGCTGATCTCACCAAAGTCTCATCGAGTCCAACATCCTATTCTCACAATGGCTAACAAGATGCCTATGGGAATCCCACAAGCAGGCCAGGAGTGCAAAAGCATTTTCCTAGAGTGCCCTGCCATGAATTCACTGCCTTGTTTGGGCAAGGTAGCTCTCTGCCCCATACTGTGGACATGCCACCAGTTCCCTACATGGACTGAACGGCTAGTTTCCTGACTATGATTCCCTGTATCCACTGTGAAGGCAGATGGCATATCTCTGTGAACTATATACACTGGTGCTTTGCAAGGACTGGCTGCTAAAGGTACATTTAAAAAATGAATGAGGTCACATATCTACCAATTCATGGCCTGAGCCAGAATCTGAAGCTACCCAGCTCCAAGATGAGCATGCTCTACTTGGAACCTGTGGCCCTCCTGATGACGACGGACTGCAACAGGTATCATTCCTGACCACTGGACCTCACTGGCTGAGGCTGATGGTAGCTGGAGTTCACCAGCAAGATATACCTACTCATGCTTTAGCAGCTTATCCTGAGTACAAGCAGTTTAGAGTGAAGAGGCACCTTGAATTTTACAGTTTTATAGGACCTGGTGCAGCCTAACCAATTTGTGGGTCAGCTGGCAGCATTCAGGCTGGAGCTGCAATGTGGGGCAGGGGTGGGGAGCTGGTGGCCCTACAAAGATTGCTGAAATCCCATCAGCCCCAGTCAATGGTCAGGGAAGGTTGCTGCTGGAATTTAAAAAAAACAACAAATCTGGAGGGACACAGGATAGTAACCCCTGGCCTAGAGTGTGCCCATAATCTAGAGAGACTAAACACCCTGGTTTGTTGAAAGGCCAGACTTTTCGTGTCTCAGGGGACTGGCTGTTGGAGGCTGGAAAACCAAGCCACCCTGGTTACCTCTACACCTAATAATAATAATAATAATAATAATAATAATAATAATAATAATTTATTATTTATACCCCACCCATCTGGCTGAGTTTCCCCAGCCACTCTGGGTGGCTCCCAATCAAGTGTTAAAACCAGTACAGCGTTAAATATTAAAAACTTCCCTGAACAGGGCTGCCTTCAGATGTCTTTTAAAGATAGGATAGCTGCTTATTTCCTTCACATCTGAAGGGAGGGTGTTCCACAGGTTGGGCCCCACTACCGAGAAGGCCCTCTGTCTGGTTCCTGTAACCTCACTTCTCGCAATGAGGGAACCGCCAGAAGGCCCTTGGCACTGGATCTCAGTGTCACTCTGCAAAATATTAACGCTTCGTGGAAGCAGAATGCACTTATGAAAAAAAGCAAAATGGCAAACAAAGTAAACACACATTTTCTGAGAGCCACAGATCAGCAGAAGGAGCTTATCTTTCTAAGGTAAGGGCACCACGTGTTGTCAGACTGCAACTTCCATGACCCCTGACATTGGTCACGCCAGCTAGGGTTGACAGAAGTTGGGAGTCCTACAATATGTGGAGGACAGCATGTTGGCAACCCCAGATCTCTCTGGCCTCCAGCCTAAAGGGAGGCTCCACCAGGAATATAGGGAACAAAGCTTTCCCCTTTAGAAAGACAAAACTCTCTGAATACTGGTGAGAGGTCTCCATATTCAATAGCAATGTTAGCACACCTGCCAAAACATCTTTTCTATTAGTGTTTATATTCAATTCTTTGCTTTGCTTTCACATTATAGGAAACAGCTTACAAAGGTACCTTTGTCCTCCTACCAGCACCATTGGTAGCTTTTGAACATCTTGCTTATGTCTCCTCTTTGGATGGGCACACACAAAGTCTATTATCCGCAATTCACTGTTCTCGAAAACCTGTGAAAAGTTCAGCGTAGCAGGTGACTGAATGAAAGCGGCTCCCAAAACATTACAACTTTTGTGTCAGCCGAAGGGCGTTGCCCCAAAGACCGAGCCACTGAATACTCTCTCATGCATCATGACTTCCCCACATTAAAGCCTGAGCTAATACCAGACGGAGCTTTTATATACTGTGCATGGAGGAAAATTAGGCAGCCCCTTTCATGTGCAAGGTATTTACCAAGAGAGGATCAAGCTTTTGTTGCTCAGCAGAAGTGATGACAATGGAAGAACAACATTAAGTGAGCAGTGCCAAGTGCGCTGCGATTGTGGTGAATCATTCGGGAGCATTTGAAAGACGTCGAGTCGGCTGGCTTTGAACTTCCCCTCGCTACGAATGTGGGTGGTGTGCAACGCAGGGGCCAGAGGGAAAGCAAACGGCGGGTACACCAGATAACAGATGGCAATGAACGCAAGGACATATTCTGAGCCTGTTGGGTCAGGCCAATGGCCCGTCCAGTCCAGCATCCTGTTCTCACAGTGGCTGACCAGATGAACTGAATATGAGCATAATACCACTCCAACCACCTGTGATTCCCAGCAGCTAGTGGTCAGAGGAATACTGCTTCTGATAGTGCAAGAAGAACACAGCCATTGTGGCTAGCAGCCACTGACAGCCTTGTCATTCACGAATTTGTCCAAAACTCTTTTAAAGCCAGACAAGTTGGTATACTGCCTATTGTGGGAATGAACCCCATAGTTTAACTATACACTACATGAAGTATTTTCTTTTGTTTGTCCTGAATCTTCTAACATTCCAGTGGTGGTTAAAAAACCTGTGTCCCTCTAGATATTGTTGGATTACTGCTCACACCTTCCCTCACCATTGGCCATGGTGGCTGCAGCTGATGGGAGTTGGCACCCAAACATTTCTAGAGACACAGGTTCTCCCCATCCCAATGCGATCAGGCAAGGCAGCTCCTCTGACCTATTCTGCCCATGGCTCTGTCAACCCCTTCCTTCCCCACTGTGAGGCATACATGCAGGTCTGAAATTTTACAATAAGGGAACTACCTGCCATCAAGTCAGCTCCACTGGCCCATCCAGCTCAGTACTGTCTACACTGCCTGGCAGCAGCTCTCCCAAGATTTCAGATAAGGTTCTCCCCCATCCCTAACATGGTGATCCCAAGGACTGAACCAGGGACCTTCAGCATGCAAAGCAGATGTTCTACCACTGAGCTATGGCCCTTCCCTACAAGGTTGGGTAGGAGAGGAGAACAAGCAAGAGAAACTGCTGCATTGGGTTATTTAAAGGCAATGTGCATGTGATCTAAGGTTCCCAGGTAGCAGCCCTGGACTCAAGTTCAATTCCTGGCATCTGCAGTTACGAGCAACATGGATTGGGAGGCCTTTGCCTGAGCAATCATCAAGTCAGAGTTCACAACAGAGTTAGAGATGGGCCAACAATCTGTTATAAGTGTGTGTGATGGTAGCCCCTTCTCTTCTTCCTCCGTGAATTTGCCTAATTCCTTTCTCTCACCATTAAAGTAGTGGACACTAGATAGCATGACAATGAATGCCGTCAGTTAATTATACTCTGTATTGTGAAGAAAGGCTTTCCTTTTGCCTGCCAGTCAGTTTCATTGCATAAACTTGAGTCTCAGTATTATAAATACAAGAGAGAGCACGGACGCTAGTACTCCCTTACGTGTTCTCTCTCCACCATGCATAAAGTCTTCCATCATTATTACAGTGGTGCACACAATGTTTTTTTAAGGCTCCAGGACACATCTCCTCATAGGCAACCTTTCGGGAGGACATGCATGGCAGTGATGGGCAGGGCCAGAGACAAAGAGCAGGTGGAGCCACAGAGACAACTTGGACCTTTGTACTGTATTCTATGTTCCAGCAACACAGTCAGAGGGTTCAACATAACCACCCTCATCTCTACAGCCAGGTGAGAATGAGGTATTATAACAGTTCAAAGGCAAATTGCAGCAAGGCAAAAGCACTCAGAGAAGGCTATGGAGCCGTGGTGAGGCCTCAAGGGCAGAGTATGGCTTGGGGTTAGGAATGGGAGGGAGATTTGATTCAGTTTGCATTTAAAGTCAAATTTACCTAATCCACATTTTCCAAAACCACAAGTAAACTTAAACACCGGCTATTCTTTGAAATTTGCACTTATCCAAATTTTGTAATGCAGTTTGTCAACCAAACAATGTGCACAAAAATGCATATACCAGGGTAAAGCATACACATAAATATTTGTGAAGATAACATGCAAAAAAGGGGGAAATTGCTTTGCAAAAACGTGTATATTAGAAAAAAAATTATGCTCAAATAATGAATTTTCCTGATTACGTGTTTTTTAAAATGCAAACTGATGTGGAAATGTGAAAAGCGGAATTTAAGGTTGGAAAAACAGAAACTGAGAGAAACCAAAATTGACATATTCACCCATCCCAACCTGGGATGAGTCCCAGGGACCAGGAGGAAAGGGTCACATTCAGTTTCCTGGCAAACAGGAAAGACAAATTAAGAAAACAACCATGGCTGCTTTCTCACTTGGTCACTGCTTCTCCTAAAGATGACACAGATTTTACTCTTAGAGCAAGGTAAAGTCACAATGGTTAAAATATAGTGTCAGGTGGGTATCATTCCATGCCATGCACCTCCCTTGCTGCTGATTTTTCAGTCTTAACATGCGTCAAAAAAGAAAACTAAAGTACCAACCTGGATGCATAACACTAATGTATTTGCTACTTCAAAAAACATCCATGGCTTGGAGGAATGAACAGCCTTTGGGGGGAGACACAAAAGGTTTATCCATCACCATTAAAACACAATAGTTGCTCGTTCTCTTAAAAATGTCTTCAAAGGGGTAGATGCAGTGTTTTTAACAACAGCCGTAACAACACCTGGGTTCCCAGTCAGTCTGCTCCAACACAATGATAAAAACACATTCCATTAAAACTCCAGGAGGGAACAGAACAGCATCAAAGTTCTGAAGGACACTGAGCGGAAGCAATGGGAGAGAGAAAGAGAGCACACAGTGGACTTAAGGGGGTAAAATGTTGGGTTTAGAGTTCTTTTCTACTTCGGTGTTCCCTTTTTTCCTTAACAGAAAAGCAGATATAAAACACATTGGGATCTGTTTCTAAAAGGCAGCATCAAAAACCCATTTCCTAATGTTGGCACTTGCAGTCATCTTTTGCAATTGGTACCAGCCTAGCAAGTGATCCTGGGAGCTCACCACGGTTCCAGTTTTGAACTAGTGCTCCGAACGGAGGTCTTGTCTACCAAAATGATTGAAGGGCAGGAGAACTCTGCTATGATGAACGGTTATAGCATTTGGGGCTTTTGCGTTTAGAAAAGAAAGGCAAAATGAACTGTCGTCATGACGACAGAGGTGCATAAGTTTATGGAGAAAGTGTGTGCAAGTAGTTTTTCTCCTTCCCACGTAATACTAGAAGCCAAGGGGCTGTCCTGTGTTGGAAGATTCAGCACAGACTAAAGGAAAGACTTCTTCACGTAGCACATAGTTCAACTATGGAATTTGTTCCTACTAGGGGAAGTGATGGTCACCCAATTGGCTGCCTCCATTGTTAGAGGAAGTATGCTTCTGACTAGCTGTTGCTAGAAACTGCAGGAGAGCAGAGTGTTGTGCTCAGGGGTCCTGCTTGCAGGCCTCTCAGAGGCAGCTGGTTTGCCAACAGGAGATCAGGATACTGGAACAGATCCTTCAGCCCAATCCACCAGGGCTCTTCTTAGGTTCTGAGACCAATTGTCAATTTAGCCTGATTTTATCTTTATTGACTGGAACCAGCTCTCCAGGCTTTCAGACAAGAGTTCATTCCCAGCTCTATCTAGAGATGCCAGGGAGAAACACATTTGAATTTTTTCAGTGTTCCAGGGGATTGTTGATCTGGAAGCTACTGGTTATCACTGCCCCCCCCCCCGTAATTTCAGCGTTAGGATGGAAGAACAAAGCCAGGAACTCTTGTTAAGCACAGAAAAACAGATTTGGAGTCTGACAGCTCTAAGCTTCCTTCTGCCAACCTTGGAGATGAAGCTTATTTGTTTATCCCATTTGGATCCCACCCTCCCTCTGAAGAGCTTAGGCAGGCGTTCCAGCCTCACCGTATCCCTGTAAAGAAGGGGCTGGGACCTCTTTTCAGCCCAAGGGTTGCCAGCCAATATTCAATGAAAGCCATCAGACGAAGGAAAATTAGTGCTTTGCTGCCACCTACAGTTGTGTAAAAAAATCCTGCCGTTGTTTGATTTGTTGTGCTCACTGGCAAGATGAGCTTGTCAGCAAAAAGAAAATGAGCTCTGCTGCATTCCATTTGGGCACTTCTGGTCTAACACTGAACTGCTCACCCCACTGTTAGTATCACTGGGTGCTACTATTTCAATATTACTGGACACTCAGGCTGTGGATGACGGCCAAACTGAATAGGAAGCTAAATAAGTCTTTAGTAACCAGATTTTTAGAAGTAGAACTAACCAGATTTTTAGAAGCAGGTGCAGCCCCCAACCCCAACAATATCTGAGATTGCAGCATGTACTGTTTGGTTTGCCTTCCTCCAAAATCTACATTATTCGCCTTGCTGTCTGCTGTGGCAAAATTACATAACTTACGTAATTCACGTAATTCATTACTTTGTCATCATGTTATTCCACCCTGTTCCTTCCAGTGTAAAGGAAACACAATGCAAATGTGAAAGGGAGGGGACAGAAATGAAATCAATTATGTGCCATTTGCAGGCTGAAAGCAACAGCAGTAGTGAATGCCAACTGTATTTGCTTGATAGAGTTCCGTTCAGGACGTGGGACGATTAAAAACAACAGCAATTCCTATTTCTGTTTTCATTGGAATTCTCCAGAATCCTTATCCCACAACAGTATTGTTTGCCCTGGGAGAGAAGCTTGCAAATGGAAGCCTTCTTCTGGGGCTAACAGCAGCTGCAAAGTTCTGGTGGGTGGGACCATGGAAGAGGAGAAGAGGGTTCATCCTCTTCTCTCCACGCACTGTAGCCTCCATGGAAAGGGAGAGGAAGACAATGGGCTGCCTTGTACCAGGTGAGACTATTTATCCATTTAGCCCAGTTCTGGCTACTCTGGCTCGTAGTGCTATAGGGTGTCAGGCAGCAATCTCTCTCACCAGTTGCTACCTGATTCCCTTTTTATCTGGAGACATCCAGGATTGAACTTTGGGACCTTCTGCATGGATAGAACTATGTACCATTGAACTATGGTCCCCTTTCTACCATCTAGTTGTACACTCATCTTTCTGGCGGTGACCAATCTGATGGCCCCTCGTTAGCTCACATGGAGAGTAAAACAGAGATTTGTTTTAAAGGAGTACTGACACAGTGGAATCACAGACAGCTTTAGTAAAGAGAACGCCAGCAAGGCTACACTTCTCCCAGCTGAAACTCTTGGCCATTTCAACAAGGTTTTGAAAGTTGTGCAGAATTAGATTTCTTTCAAAAGGATCAAGCATCTACATAACCACCTTCCCTCCTTTCTCAGTCTTTGATCAAGAGCTTATTCCTATAAAAACTAAAACGAGGTTGGAGAGCACATGGGCTGATTGTCTAGAATAAACCTTTTCTATTCTCTAGGCATGTTGTTTTTTTGATCCCCTTTTGTTTTCCAAGTCAAAAGACACATTATCTGAAATGACTTGCAAAATTCGGAACAAATATTCACAAGGCTTTGAATGAACTCTTCCCAACCCCTCACTCATCTTTCAGCGTTGCAGAAAATACTCTTATTTTATCCCTGTGCTTTAAAACAAACAGAAAAGGTTGCCAGCTGAAGCTCTCAAGATGGTAGGACCGAGATTTATATCAGAGGGTTGTGGGGGGGGGGTGAATCCTCCAACAGGCCAACAACTGTCAACAGTTTAAGCGGCTGCTGTTTGGTCAAGTGAGTTTGCATACAGCAGTGATAAAGGGGGGGGGGAGAGAATGAAATCAAAGGAGTACAATGTAAACATTTTACAGTTTACATTTAATAAATCCAAATTAAACATCCAGATTCGCCCTGAAAACAGGTCAGGAGGTTGTACGGTAGAAGTGGATCAAAACCCAACTCTGGAAGCCTTAACAAGCAATATTTAGCGTAAAATCTGCTTCAGTTAAAATGCAACGGCATCCCCCTTCTACTTGCTTGACAGCATGAGCCTAGGCAAGTTTACCTGGAAGTAAGTCCTAGTGTGTCCAATGGGATTTGCTCCCTGATAATCATGGCCAGGATGGCAGCAACTTGTTCCTAAATGCATAATTTTAAATGATTTATTAAAAGGTTGAAAAGGGGAAGGAGGCAATATTCAGCTAGAATGGAGAACTTGTGGCCTTCCAGGTGCTGTTGAAAAACTACAACTCTCATCACTGGTTGGGCCAAGGATGATGGGAGTGGAAGTCCAACAAATATCTGAAGGACCATAGGCTTCCTCACCCCAGGTATTCATGGTTCACCCGAGTTCTATTTTCCTGTTCTTCTCTATTTTATCTGCTGTTGATCCTGTGCAGCCAGCATGGCTGCGTCTGATGGGAGCTGTAGTCCATTTGTGTAGTGGTTCAGGGTTGCAGAGGGTCTAAGACCTGTTACTATTTCTGCAGCAGGGTCTCTGTCCCCAGTGTCCTAGAGCTGTCCAATCACCATGAAACGGGAGCTTTTTAGCTACTGTATGCTCCAAAGCTTGCCATTGAGGAAGACTGAAAACACAAGGTGCTTCATTTTCAAGACAATAGTGCAAGTTTTGTTATATACAATGGGAATTCACAGAAAGCACAGGTAACTTCAAAAGACAATATTGCAGCACTCCAAATCATTTGCCTACGTACACACAGAGAAAATAGTAGGCCTGCATGAAAGGCAAAACATGAACACCTGCATTGATTGTTTTGTGCTGCTAACGGAGCAGTTTGACTTCACCCCCCAGAGGCGCACTCCATTGTCTCTTGAGACAGACAGATGCCTACAACAACAAAAATTAGATTATTGTATAACCTTGGAAGGGATGTGGCTGTGCGAAAGTGTCAACTGTGCTTCAGTTCTTCCCATTTACTTACACATCTAAAATGGCTTTGCAGCACACAACACATCCCATTTTATTTTATTCTATAATCAGATGTACCTGTAGGATTACAGTGATTGCAACCAATTCTAGTATCTAAAATAACATCTCACATATATGTATCATCCTGCAGGATTACTATGGCTGCAGATCAGCTCAGCTACTCAAGAGCAGCACATATGTATTTAAAGGAACCATACGGAAAGATGCAGCCATAAAGAAATAATACAACAGGTGGCAACATAAACACACCCACCCACTGCAAAATTGGGCCTATGAGAGTGATTAGCGATTGCTTAAATTAAGCCTCCTTTTCTGAGTGACCAGAATTATATGTGAATGCTTTACTCCTTTTCTCTGCCCTAAACTCCCCTTCATGGTATTGAACCTGTAAACCACACCAAAAGCTTACTCGGCCCCCTATCCACTACTGTCCTCAGCCATCTTGTGAAACTTCCAAACTTACAATCTTAATGACATTTTAGAAATACTTTTTAAAACCCCAAGAATTGAGTGCAGTCTGATTGACATGGCTTGGATTTCTGCTGTCAATCAATAGGAATCCATATGGCACCTGTTTACAATGATCACAAGTCACTCACCATCAGCATCATCATAAATCTTGGACAATAACTAACTGGGACCCATGGCCCACATTTCTTTACATACAATTTTTACTGCCTTGATGTTCTTTAGAGCTGGCATGTCAACATGTAAGACGGGGTTATAGTGTACTGCCCTTGCCTCCGGGCAGTGCAACAACATTAGACTAGACTAGTTCTCAAATGGCAACCAGAGATATCCCCCCCCCCCGCCCTTAATCTGCTGTTCCTTCTCCCTCCTCTGGCACTCAGTTTTACAGCTGTTTGTATTGATTTTGCAATTTTCCATCGTTTGAATTCCTGCCTCTTTTCCAAGAGACGTGTGAATCTCGTTAAATGTTGTTGCGGAACTATTAGCAAACACCCATCTCTTGATTCCTTCATGGTTTTTTTTGGCATGCCCTTCTGTCCTCGTCTACTTTCCCCATAAATTACCGAGTCCTGAAAAGACAGCAGCCCCAAAGAAGAACGCCTATACGCTTTGCAAAGCCCCAAATGCTAGATGCAGAGAAGGCTACATACGGTTTTATCATATGCTTGTAAAACACACATGTAAGGCTGCCATGCTAGAACAGGGTGTTTGGTCTGGGATCACCAGATCCCTGTTCAGCCACGAATATCACCTGGACTACCAGGAAAGGACTATAGCTCAGTGGTAGAGCACTTGCTTTGCACTGGTGGCCCTAGGTTCAATACTTAGAATTTATTTATTAATGTAGCAGTTCCCCATATTCCTGCTTTACACTGTCAGACTATTGGTCCACTTCTCTTAGAAGTATATTGTTCATTAGATATGGTAGATGTACTTTTTATCCTCTAATGGCGTTTAATATGTGTTCTAATGGATTATTTTATGTTGTATGCTACCTTGATAACTTCTGGTTTGATGGCAGTATATAAACAATTATATTAATTTTTGGTGTTTAATGTTTTAGGGGATTGTCTTAATATGTATTACATTGTCTTGGTAGCTTCTGGTTCAAAGGCAGTGAATGAATGATTTTAATAATAATCTGGATGGTGGTGGCTGGGATAGAAACATAGCTGAGTTAATAACAGGAGGTGAGAGCAGGAAGATAGCCTTGCAGCTTAGAAGCATTCACAGGGAACTTTTTTGGCTTAACATCGTCAAATGAATACAAAGGTCAGCTTTATTCAACCCTCTCCACCCCCAGTCCTTGAAAGTGTAAAAATAAAAGTCTGGAAGCAATCGTCGCTAGCTATTATTCCTTCAGCCTGTAATGCAGTGGAGTGATAAAAAAGAAAAGAAGGATTGACTCTTATGGAGTAAAGAGCCAGAGAAAGGCGCTATATTATGCATGAGCCATAACGTTTTGTCCTGCATAAGCAAATCTAATGTACTTAACCCGGCTTGTGCACTAGCAGATCACATCTGCACATTTTTTCGTGCTGACACTCCAATACATAAAACAAGCCATCCGCAGATCTCGCTCAATTATTTTCCACGTCTGTTTCGACACCACCCACCTCTTCCATCAGAAGGGCAGAGAACATGCTTTCCATGTACGAGGTCCTGAGTTCAATCCCTGGTGCCTTTCAGTTAAAGGTGATGGGGAAGATTCTCTGCCAGAGACCAGACAGCCATTGCCAGTTAGAATAGACAAAACTGGGCTAGATGGATGGATAGTCTGAACTGGAATAAGGTAGTCAATTACAGACATCTAGATCACTTCTGCAGTTCAGTTTCAAGTCAAGGCCCGATACTCAATACTCTAAGTCTTTCCATACATCTAGAAAACTGCATGTTTCAACAAGGTCAGCCAGTCTGGCCCATGACGTTGGACTCTGTAAAGGGCAATGACTTCTATCCAGCGAGTTATTTGGCCCTTGTTGATGTCACCACCCCCTATTACATTTCCATGAGCAAAGATGCAAAGTGAGCCCAAAATGGCCTTTAAAAATTGATAAGGGCTTTATGGAGCTTCTAGACTTATGTATCAGTTTCATCTGGCTCTGTCAAAATGCTAGTCAATTTCCCGCTCTTGTCTGATTTATTGCTGCCGCACACCATATTTGCATCACTCTCCTCATCTGACAGTTCTGTCAGGGCCAGGCTCCACTCTTGGTTAGTACTGACTCAATGAATTTTAGCTCTCCTCCAGTCCACTTTCTGCTGTGTTACCTACAGTCAGCTCTTTCTAGGAGCAATCTCCACACTGTTTAGTTAGCTCCTAGTTCACTTATAGCCCCAAGGCTTTGGGAGAATTGGATATAAGCCACCATTTTGCTTGCATGCAGGCCATGCCCCTATATTGAGACCAAACAAAACCCAGAATGGTTTCCAACTGGAAAACTGGGAATGAAATATTCAGTCAAGTTCATCGAAGAATTGGCAACACTCCTTTCATTTACTAGGAAATTGGGGAGTGGGGAGTTGAGTAATCTGGGGTTGATTCTTTTCTATCAGTCCAGGGGGAAAGCATATGATGTTCTGTCTCCTAGCCTATGGCAAAGCGGCTGTATCAAAGTTGATGCCAGATTCTGGGTGGCCTTTGGGAAAATTAGACCAAGGGTGCTATGAAAACTGTGGAAATATTGGAGATAGGGCGCACTTTCACATGCAACTGGCTAGCTCAGAGGCAGCTCATGTAATGGTGACATGGTCAGGCGATGCCAACGCCCAATATGTGTAACAGACTTCAAGGGACTCTCTCTGCATGAACCTAGCCATGTTGGAGGCAGCTTAGCTAGGTCCCATGTAAAGAAGAAGAAGAAGAAGAAGAAGAAGAAGAAGAAGAAGAAGAAGAAGAGGAGGAGTTTGGATTTGATATCCCGCTTTATCACTACCCAAAGGAGTCGCAAAGCGGCTAACAATTTCCTTTCCCTTCTTCCCCCACAACAAACACCCTGTGAGGTGAGTGGGGCTGAGAGACTTCAAAGAAGTGTGACTAGCCCAAAGTCACCCAGCAGCTGCAGGCGGAGGAGCGGAGACGCGAACCCGGTTCCCCAGATTACGAGTCTACTGCTCTTAACCACTACACCACACTGAGAGCAAAGATGATTACACCGGTTGTTGGTGAACTAGGGCAGCGGTAATGAACATGTTTCAGCCAGTAGGCTGCATTCTCCCATAAGCAACCTTAGGAGGGCCACTTGCCAAGGATGGGCAGGGACAGAGGCCAAAGTGGCTGGGGCAATTGATGTGACACTTACCTTTTCCCAGCCACACAAAAGCCAGAGGTTTCTCAACTCCCACCCCTCCATCGAGGCAGGCAAGCGGTATTATCGTAGTTCAAAGACACATCCCAGCCAGGCAAAAACACTTGAGGAGGGTGTGTGGCTGGGCTGGAGAAGAGTGTGGCTTGGGCGATAGGCGTGGTTGGAGAAGAGCCCTGAGGGCCAGATAGAGAGGTCTGGAGGGCTGCATTAAGTCACCGGGCCTGAGGCTTCCCACCTCTGAACTAAAGTGCAGATAAGTCTAATAGATCACACGGCCTCAATGCGACACACAGGAGTCCATACTGCCTCCCTCTCCTCTAAGCAACACATCGTGCTTTCTCTTGTCCTCATCTGTCAACTGACTGACTGCTCTGAACACTAATTTTGCACAGCAATTAGCTCACCACTTCCAAGTTCCCCTCCTCGGTGCCCGAACATGTCTTTGCTTTTCAGCAGACACTGCTCTCTTTTATTGGCTTAAGAGCAACTTAGCGGTGACTCATCTTTGCATGAAAGACAGATGTCATCTCCAGTTTGGTTAAGCATTAACCTTGCTCTTTGGTAGCAGCCAGTGTTCCCTACCCACTCAATGCCTTTCTAACACACACACACAAAATCAAACACATCATTCATTGTGACCTTAGTCAAAGAGGCTGATGAAAGTAAACACCTGCGCTAAGCCGTAGCTGGAGAGGTATTTGATCTCAAGCTTTGCTCTTCATTTGAACTAGGACGCTCTTTGACAAGGCAACCAGCCTCTCCCAGGGTGGTGTATGTGCCTCCCCGACTCTTGTTGTTAGCACTAAAATACTTAAATCTCCTATTGTGAATCCTATCAATAATCACGTTTGGGCTCCTTTTAAAAATATCTATCTTATCGTGTACTGTCTTTTAGCCTGTGAGCTCATACCTGCTCTAATCCTCTGAAGATGAATGACATACAAGTTCTAATGCCGCCAGATCCTGTTACTAACAATTACCAGTTTTTCCTCCGTATTTTCACAGCACTTAAGGACACAAGGAAGGGAAAGGAGGGGAGGGCTTTCTTCAAAAAGAAGAGATCAATAGCAGTTCAGAGCCAACGATGTTGTATTTTGTTGGATTAAAAGTGTTTAGCCATGATCTCTTCCAGCGAGACATGAAGTGTTGCATCAATGAAAATATACAGTAGTCACACCAAACAAAACACACCAAAAGGGCAAAGGAAACAATGGAAGGATTACCTTTAAACAACACATTAAAGCATGTAAATAAAGGGTTGGCAGCAGCCGGGGGAGGAAACTCAGCAAGTCAGATCCTGTGTGTCTCCGCCCCCCTCCCCCAAAATACATGTTCAATGTCTCAATATTTAAAAGTTTTCTTCGAATTAGTATGATTTCTAAATTATGGAGTGTTTCTAGATAGCCTCAAAAAGACACAACAGAGCAAGCTATGTGAAATTGTGTGGCCATTTCCCTCCAACCACCAGTCCTTTCTGCAAACGAATGCAGTTGGATTTATTTACATAATGTATATCAAATATCTTGGATATAAACTTATGTTCCCAGAGTGGCTAATGAAGTAGCAAGATACAATAAAAGTAAACATAAAATGAGAAGCAAAAGCAAGGCGTACAACCTAACATAACAAACTAAAAACAATGGTTTGAACCTGGCTATTCCCCACCCCACCTCCCGACCATAGTTTAAACAAAGCCACAATATTGAGTTTTGATCCCATGGGGAAGTGTAGTTAAGTTTTAAAATGATGCTCTTTTTATTGCTGTTTTCGTTTGGGTTTCATTTTTTATTTAATCTTCTGCTCAGGTTAGCTTGGTGCAGATGTAACAGGAAACGATGGTTTCCTGCTATAAGAGCGAACTTTCTGTTCACATAGGAAGCTGCCTCATCCCAAGTAAGGCCATTGGTCCATCTCGCTCGCTACTGCCTGCACTGATGGCCAGTGGCTCTCCATAGCTTCACACAGGGAGCGTTCCCATCCCTCCCAGGGATTGAATCTGAGACCTTCTGCATTCCAAGGAGATTCCCTGCCACTGAGCTAGGTCTCTCCATCCCTCCCTTGTGCTGGTGGAGACTGAAAGCTTCCGCTCTTTAGCTTATTTATCTGGACACAGGCAATCAAGGCAGTTTACGAATAAAAATAGGAATCTGCTTAACAAGTCACCAACAAGTACAAGGGGAATATATGAATTTTAAAATAATAATAATCATAATAGACCCGTTCCAGCCAAATAGGGTTCATTCCAGAGGTGAGTGAGCATTTTAGAGAGCAACTTTAACCATGGAGAGTAACTATATTAAACTACATTCTCCTCCAAAGCACAGGAGGCAAATTAATATCCAATTCACATCAGACTACCCGGCATAAAACACAGTTAATAGGAATATGTGGTAGAATAAAAAAATAAAATAAAACCGAGGAGCAGACAACTTTGGTATGCTAACAAAATTTTTACAATCCGTAGTATAGTTATTATTTTTATTATACCGTCCTGATGGATTTATTTTCTTCCTTCTCTATAAACCTCTTACATCCAAGATGGATATTAAAGGGGATATGTGAGAAATAAACTAGCCAGAAAATCCTTTTATCAATACTAGACCCCCCGGGCCAAACCCTTGCAGCCATATGGAACGGAAGCACATGCCAATAAGCTAGTGGGAAGAGTTACGCAAAGTACTTCCAAGACGAGTCTGTAAAAGAGTTTCTAGGAGTTACGGGGACACAGCTGAGTGTATGCAGCTCTTGGAGAAAAGAGATTGCTACAGGGCCACTTTCACTGCCCTGGTAACCACCAGATGCCTTGGACTCCACCTCCCATCATTCCCGACTGTTGGCCATGCTGGCTGGAACTGATGGGAGTCCCAACAGCATTTGGGGGACACCAGATTCCCCACCCCCTGATTTAGAAGAGGAACCTGCCCTTGAAGCTCAGGAAAGTTTTTGCTGCTAGCTATATGTAGGCTCACTGTGGCATCACAGGTTGTTACATCAGAGCAGCTGAGCCCAATACCAGTCAGAGGGGTGGGTGATAAGCTTGGGCATTTGGTTACCCTCATTTGGTAACAAAGGCCCAGTGCGAAATCAAAAAGCCTTTTGTGGGACCACTAGGGAACTGCAAAGCTGACTTAACAGCTCTCTTGGCAAAAAGAAAGGCAATATATGAAGAGATAACAGGCAGAAGAGAAGGGGGAAGACTTGGATGAGGAATCAACCCATTTCCCGTCTGGGTCATCTTACAAGTTTCACCGTTAAGCCCATTCTATTCCATTTCTGTCTTGATCTGAGATTATTTTGAAATACGTGCCTTTGAAAAACAAAAGCACTGCACTCTCTCTCAAAATATGCATCCTTAAATGTATTTTGATTTTCCTTTTGAGCCAAGAACATCATCAGAATATTTGGGAAGTTGTAGACAATAAAGTTCTAGTCTAAACCTTTATCCCATGTGGTGTTCATCAGGCACGATCATACTGGAATTAGCCAAGAACTAATTCCTCTATTTGAGGAATTGGGGTCTACCATTCTAATGGGCCCTCAGCTAGCATGGCAATTAGCTTCCATGTGTAGCAAATATAAGTTTGGTGTTAAGGAAGTGCCAGCACACAATCTCATTAGGAAGAATAACAATAATTGGAAGCTGAGTGAGTGAAGGTGTACGAATATCTACACTTCAAAACTTAAACTGGTTTAATATTCTTTTCCTCTCATCATACCCCTTACTGTGGGTCTCCAGATGCTACTGGACTACAAAAAAGAAATGGGGGAGAGATTTGGTTCAGTTCACGTTTTAATTAAAACCAGCATCATTTGCACTTACCAAAACAACATCCAAACCCAAACCCAGCTATGCTTCAAATTTCACACCTTGCTGTATATTGTGATTGTCACGCTCCTGTATAGGCTAGGGTCCCTGTTTCAGAAGGTCTAAGGCTCTCATCAAAGTACTCACCGGCACAGGCAGGGTAGTGCTGGAGCAATGCAGTCAGTCTAGGTCCAAACACGATCCAGAAGCAATTGCCAGGAAACAGCCTAGGAGGGAACACTAGGATCAGGAACAAAGATCTACAGAACAAGTGAATTGTGTTTTACCCCAGCTACTGGAAGGCTCAAGAGGGAGACATTATATGCTCTGGCCTCCTGAACCACACAGCTGCAGGTAGTAAGAGAGCTTCAGAGATTGCTTACTTATGAGTAGACCCCTTTCACATGAGTAGACCTAAAACTTCACAGACACATACTATAATGTTGCTTTTTGGCCTGAACCCAAATCTTTTGGTGCCGGTGTTCTTGAGGACTAGGAAGTGGTTCCATGAAATTATTTTATATATGTTTTTATTGTTCTGTGACTTCAAGAATTTCCATAGGAAGTAATTTGTAGATGGAAGAATATAAATACGAATAAACAAATATAGCTGCATGCATTCAGCATGAGTGCAAAATTCAAAGTTGGTAAGCCACAGTGTTAGGGAAATTGATCCACCTTCTCACCATACGATTCACAATATACTTGACCAGATTGTTTATGCAGAGAAAACTAAAATGTGTAAAGCTGAAGGGAAAAAAAGTTTGTTCCAGTGCAATAGGAGATACTCAATTTAGGGAAATGGCAAAAAACCTTAAGGATTTCACTCAACATGAGATTTATAGGGTGAGAATCATTTAATAATAAAACACCCTAGAGAGAGCTGGGAGCAGCAATTCCCAACTGGGGGTTGAAGCATGAGAATCAGAAGAATTATATTCAGATTTTTCAAAGGCGCACAATTCCTGAAGTTGCAGGGGTAGCGAAAACCAAACACTTTTCTTTCCATTAGGTTTCAGTGATAACATTCTGTGCCATTTTAATAGACTACGTATCTTGAATTACAAGAACGCACATATACATCGGCATATACAATCCCTTAGTGAGAGGGAAAGATCTCAGTTATTCGCAGGGCACTCAATACCATTACATAATAGCCCTTTCCAAACAAGCAAAAGGAGGCAAAGTTTTTAGCTGGGGATTTAGTCACACTTCATCAGGATCGCGTTTACACGGGGCCCAGCCAAATGCAAGTGAAAGTTTTACTGTCAGTTCACTTTGCATGTGCTATTACTAATCCACATGAAGCCTGCTGAGCTAAACCCCCAAGGTGCAATCAGTGTTAAAATGTTGTGAAGAGAGTGTTTAAAGTTGAGGTTAAATGCATTTGCCAAGGTATGGGTTTTGTCCAATGACAAGCTGAAAGTGAACCGGGCAGAGGTTGGGGGGGGGGCGTGTGTGTTGCTCTAACCAGATATGTGCCATAAACACGGCGGGGTTACAATGCAAAGGTTGCCTACGCACCAGATATGCTGCTGCAATCATCATTTTGTCGCTATGTATGCTTCACAATTGTCAGCTGTCAGTCCGGCTACTGAGTCATCCAGTAGACAAAACGGACACTGGAAATTTTGGAAGAGAAATCACTCCCGCGAGAGGCTTCAAAAGAGGATCAGACAAACTCAGGGAGTATCAATGACTGCTGATGCTCTTCACTGCTAGAGGCAGTATGCCTCTGAACGCCAGTTTCTGGAAAGTGCAGGAGGAAGGTGCTGAAGGAGCGTCTCCACCTCCATCGATCAGTCTGGACACTGAGGTCCAGCTCCAAGGAGGGCCTTTTGGCGGTTCCCTCACGGTGAGAAGTGAGGTTACAGGGAACCAGGCAGAGGGCCTTCTCGGTAGTGGCGCCTGCCCTGTGGAATGCCCTCCCATCCGATGTCAAGGAAATAAACAACTATCTGACTTTTAGAAGACATCTGAAGGCAGCCCTGTTTAGGGAAATTTGTAATGTTTGATCTTTTATCATGCTTTTCACATTCTGTTGGGAGCCGCTCAGAGTGGCTGGTAAGATCTTACTAATAATCTCCTTTTAGTGTGCTATTCATTATTCCTATGCTCAGGTCCTGCTTGTGGGCTTCATATGGTTTTCTATGACATCTTTTTAACTACAGATAGGTAGTTTCATGCGGCTCAATGTGGTGCCTTCCATGGTTCCAGTTACAGATAGGTAGTGTGCATGCACACGAAAGCTCATACCAAGAACTAACTTAGTTGGTCTTTAAGGTGCTACTGGAAGGAATTTTTTTATTTTGATCTTTTTAACTGTACTGGTTCAGTACTGGCATGTTTGCCGCCTTGGGCTCCTTTGAAGGAAGTTGTGGGATATAAATTTAACAAATAAACAATATGGTTGGCTGCTGTTACAGCAGGATTCTGGGCTAGAGGGGCCACGGGCCACTTAATGGCACTGCAACTCTACCAAGGGCTTTGCAAAATCTACCCTTGCTGCAGTAAAGCACATGGTTTCTGTTTGCAGATAACCTCCCCAGGACTTAAGATCTTCCGCAGAGGCCCTTCTCAGAGTGCGCCCTCCGCTGTTAGCTTACAGGAGTGGTAGCCCCTCCATGGGGAATATTCCCCCTGAGGAAGCTCACCTGCCTGCCCTCTGTACAATCTTTTTGGAGCCACTAAAAAAATATTTCTTCTCTACCCCCTTCAATAGTTTTAACAGTACCACAAGTTCATTTAGGGTTTTACAACAAACATCCACTTCTCCCTAGCTGGTGTTTTCTTAACAGCCGTTGTATTGGGGTTGCTGATTTTCTTTCTGTGGCATGAGGAATTTTCTTTAATTTAAATCACAGAGGAGTTGGTTATTTAACGTTTTTGGGACGCGACTACGCTTGTCAGTTTTTGTACTTGCGATTCTGTTACATTTTCATAAGTCGCCTTGTGGCTCCGATGTGAGGGGTGCACAGATCCAATAAAAATAAATTGAATTAATAATGGTTCAGACACGTAACCATGCCCCTGTGGGTCCAAAGTGATGCTGCTCCTATGAGAGTTCCCACCAAATTAATCCAAAAATGCCATTTCGAAGCAAATGTGGGAAGTTCCAGCTTCAGCAAAACCAACCGACCTGAGGAGTTTGAGGTACCTGAGAAATCTGTGTAATTTCTCTGGGGGTTCCAAACAGCAGCAGCTGCAGTAGGCCTACACTGTGAGATTATTCTGAATAGGTAGAACCAGTTCTAAGACCAAACACTATTATTTACAGAAGGCTTCTGTTATGTATTGGGTTTAACTCCCATGATCCCTAGCTAGCAGGATCAATGGTCAGAAATGCTGGGAATTGTAGTCTCAAAACACCTGAAGGGCCGAGGTTGAGGAAGCCTGATTTACAGTATTTATTTTACATATTGTTATCCTGCCTGCTTTTCATACAATCACTGTCTCCCAAAGCGGAGTGCATCAATTTTTAAAAATGTCATTTCTTTGGCTGATGGATGGGACTATACCGTTGTTCCCCCAGTCCCAGAGCATCAGACACCTAGAACCTAGTATTGTTTCAGGCAGGGAGGGAAAATGCAGGCTTCTGTGTCTGCTCTTTCCCTGGCTGGTGGATGGGCCCCCGCTGGGTTTCTCACTTGCCCTGAATTAGTCATGGGAGGAAAGGGGTGCAGACTTCCAATGGTCCCAAGTCCCTTTTGCTGATGGCAGACGTCAGAGCATACAATCCTGGGTGAAATTGTTGAACTGTCTAGGCTTCATAGAGCCAAATTGAAATCCTCGTTCAGCCATGAAGCTTACTGAGTGACCCTGGACTAAGTCACTCTCTTGCTCTCTTCTTGAGAATATAAAACATCCAGATTTTAAGAGTTTGTTTGCATTTAGAGCTGACTTTATGCAAGCGTGAGTTACACGGCTCAGACATTTAATGTCTATTATTCATTCCTGCAAATGCGGGCGCTCAGGAGAGCAAGCCTGCATGATTAATCTGTGGCTCATGCGAGTCTTGTGCTCTCTTGTCCACACCTGTGCAGGTGGGGTCGGTTTTCTCTCTGAAGATCTACCTTTTCTTCAAGAACAACTTAAACAAGTATCATACTAAAGCTTTCAGGAAAATTTAAGTGCTCTTTAGGTTAGCAGTCTTGATAAATTCCATGCAGTCATCTAGAGAATTTTCACTTGGCAGTCCAGAACTATCAAGGTTATTTCCTTCTGAAAAATGATGTTTTGACTGGATTGGGGAAGCAGGGCGGGGGCAGAGCTTTCACTACGGCAACATGTGGCCGTCAGAACAAGAGAGAGCCATCTGTTTGCAATTGGGCCTGGCTATTGTGGTCTAGTTTGCTGGTAACAGTTTGCATACTAAGCTTAGTAAAGTACACATTTAAAAAAATAAAGGAAATATAATCAGAAAGATTATATGTTACTGTAATTTTGATTTACTCTTGAGGAATAAAGGTCAAAATTTCAAATCTATTTCACTATGATGGGTTGGCATGGTGTAGTGCCTGAGGCTGCAGTCTTTTACACACTTACCTGATGGGTGCAAGCCCCACTGAAATCAATGGGCTTACTTCTGAGCAGAATTGCAGTGTAAAAGGAGAGAGGAGGCAAGGGATTTATGGGTTCAAATCTCAGTGAAGCAGCAGAACTATTAACTGAAAAAGACTTTGACATCTCAGAAAGCACCTCTCCCAAACACTGAGAGTTACCGGTAATTATCATTTGAGGTATGACAAAGTATAATATGAATAAAACAAATTTTGTGATTGGGGAAACAATAAATATATCAAGGGAAGGCTGTATCAGCATCAATTTACCTGGCTCGCCCTGTAGAACTTTCCAAGATTTGTTCTATACAGGCTCAGAACAGCCAGGAGGGTCTGCACGGAGACTGCAAAGAAAAAAATGCTTAGTTTAGATGACTTAAATCCCTAGGTGAAGAAATTGAATGTTCCAGGCTTATAGACCCAGTTCGAATCCTCATTCAGCCATGAAGTTAATTCACTGGGCAAGTCACATTTTCTCTCTTCCACTGTGTGGTTTTAACTAATCTTTATGTTTGTTATCTCCTGCCAACATAGCAGTTTGAAAGCACGTCAAAGTGCAATTAGATAAATAGGTACCGCTCCGGCAGGAAGGTAAACGGTGTTTCCGTGCGCTGCTCTGGTTAGCCAGAAGCGGCTTAGTCATGCTGGCCACATGACCCGGAAGCTGTCTGCGAGCTCCCTCGGCCAATAAAGCGAGATGAGCGCCGCAACCCCAGAGTCGGTTACAACTGGACCTAATGGTCAGGGGTCCCTTTACCCTTTACCATAGCCACACTTCCTGATAAGAGGACAGCACACACACACACACACACACACACACACACACACACACACACACACCAGTTACCTGATAGAAGTAGTACTAGAATATAAAAAATATCATCGTGAACCCAGGAAGCTGCCATATAGCAAGTCAGCCAATTGGTCCATTTGGGTCAGTCTTGTCTACCACTGACTGGAGGCAGCTCTCCAGGATTTCAGGAAGGGAGTCTCTCTCCCAGCCCTACCTGGAGATGCCATGGAATTGAGTCGGCCACAACTGGACCTAATGGTCAGGGGTCCCTTTACCTTTACGTTTGTTATATTGCTGAGTTACCTGTACAGGCAATCCTCGTTTTGCACGGGGGGCTCCATTCTGGACCCCAACACACGTCGGCAGAGCACACCTAAGCCCACTCTGCCCTTTTATATTATCTCTTTATGACGTGCTGATCACATGTCATTCAGACGTGCCTAAACTGGAAGTCCGAATTAAGTGGTATATAAATGGACAAACTGACTGACTACTTATTAAGCTGGACAGGAGGAAAAGACTGTATACAATGCCCCGAGCGCCTTGGGAGAAAGGTGGGATGGAATGGTAATTTATTTCTTTCTTTATTGCATTTACATCAAAATTTCTTTATTGCATTCATCAAAAGATCTGGGGCAGTTCAAGAGAAAAAAACACAAGATAAAAGCACAAATAAATATATTACGTGCACTAATAAATATATTAGTAGTGAATTGGCCGTAAAGCTGTTGAGTAATGCCAAACGAATAATTCCTTTGATGTTGTCGGCAAGGTTTACAAAAGCAGAGGCGGGGAAACTCAGTTAGGGATTTACTACGTGGACTTAGGATGAAGGGAGGCTGCAGATCTTCAGGAGTTGGACTGCAACTCCCAGCATCCCCAACCACTGACCATGCTGGCTGAGGCTGATGGGAGTTAACAGCCAACACCATCTGGAGGGCTACAGGCTTCCCAACGACTCTTATCTCCAACTCTTCATCTGCAGTGTGACCTACCTAGCAGGGCTGTTGTAAGGATCAGTAAGAATGCCATGTGAAACATCTGAAGACTCAGGGAAGCATTCCATTCTATTATTATTATTATTATTATTATTATTATTATTATTATTATGAACAACAACAACAACAACAAAATGAAAAGCCACTGAAGTGCAGTTCTGCTGCTGTACATAAACTTTTAAAAAGGTCAAATTTCCCCACAAATAAATGTCTTTAACATTAAATTTAACATAAATGGCTCTAACATTAATTTTTTGTTAAGAAACCTCCAATAACTGTTGAAACTAGGAATGGTTTTATAAAAGCATTTACAGGCAACTGCTTAGAAAAAAACCAAAGCTGCTTTTGCACATGGAATGGACATTATATTAGACTCATCCAACAAGCTCCAATATGAAATCTCCTCTCATGCTAAATTAGCACCTGGGCTGAGAGAATCATTTGGTGAATCCAGAGCTGAAGCCTGAGCTCCATTAATAATTATTGGATTAGTTGTTTTTTTAATCTAGCTCATTGTTTCTTTTTCTACATATACAAAGTGATCCATTAAAAGATTTTCTTAAAGCCTTTTAAGATAACTAGGGCTGGAAAGAAATCTGGTTCAGTTTGCATTTAAAGGCAAACCTGATAAATTCACACTTTATGAAACTGTATGCAAAACGAACTACAGCTATATTTTGAAACTCACTTTTCTCTGAATTTTGCAACACCGTTCTCCAAACAAGCAACATGTGCAAAAATGCAAATACTAGAATCAAGTGTGCATAAAATGCATATAAAAGTGAATCTAACATGCAAAATACATTATATTAGGGGAAACTGCTGCAAAAATATATGTATTTGGAGAAATTTTCATCAGGATTTTTTTTTAATGATAGCAATAATCACAAACTGGTGGAGAAATGAACTGACTGGAGAGAACAAGAAACTGATAAATTTGCCCATCCCGAAACACATCGCACTGCCTCATGTTAACACTGTTAAACGGCTTCAGGTAACGTTGCCACAAGATGATCAAATAGAATGCAAAAGAAGGGCAGATAAAGAGTGCAGGTTTTTCCCGCCCTTCGAGTCATCACGTAGGCCAGCACATTGTGTGTGTGTTTTTGTGTTTGTGTATCTATCTCTGCACAGAAACGATTAACTAAGAGGAACTTCGCCAGATGCTTGGGAACGTAACTTGCTCTTCAATTATATTTACTCAGCATCGACTCAAAACGAAGTGCACTGTTAGCAAGACAGGAAAACCTTTTAAGATTACTGTCTGATAAGGGCATGCGTAAGCTACGTAGTAAATCTTAACAGCGATGGCGGGGGGAGAGAAAAAGGAAGTTATTAAGCCTACTGTGCAAGGAATCACATAGTCACCATATCATGATGGAAAGTTTCTAAACCAAAACATCTGATCTGTCGGTCCCTTCAGAGACATGGCTGAATGTAAACATACCCAAGGCAGATTTATTAGTCTGTGGATAGTCCTCATTATTTGAAATGCATGTACACGCACACACACCTAATAGCTATCAGAAATACTTCATTTCTAGAAGTCGTGATTTTTGACCTGGAAGACTTTCCCCAAATCCAGATGTGCGGTGGTTGGTGGCAGTTGCTCAGCAGTGAATCAAAGACATTTTGTCTATGCTTAAAACCATTATTTTCTTTTATTGCTGCTTCACATGTGCTCCTGGGCTGTGTGGGTTTAGGTTTAAAAGTTTCAGATCCAACTGAACTTTAGCCATTAGTATACTGCCCAAAACATTAAGAAAAATATTGATGCCAAACTAGCCATTAGCCAAATGTTTCTTGCCAAGGGCAGCAGCTGTGAGTCTACAGTCTCCCTCTCTAATGTATAGTACAACCTGCCTGCCTCCTTTTGTTATCGTAAGCCACAGGTCAGTGGTAAAGAACACCTGCTTGGCATGTAGAAGGAACCAGGTTCAATTGCTGAGATCTCCAGCTAGGTTTGGGCAAAACCCTGGAGAACCACTTCTGAGTTAGTGCAAACTAGTATTCTTTCATTCTTCCAGACCCAGGACTCACCTTTAACCAAAACCTGCATGTGTAGACCCATTCCTTAATATTTTGTTTATCATAAATTTATGTGGAGGTGAGAGTGCTACGGTTGCAACCCACCTTAGATCAGACTGTGACTCAGAGGTGGGGTTCCAAACCCATCAGTTGAAGAGTGATGCTGTTTGACCAACCTTCCCAAACTTGGTGCCCTCAGGTGTTTTGAACTACAACTCCCGACATGGCTGAGGACATTACGGAGGGCATTTAGAGGGCATGAGGGTGGGGAAAGCTGCTGAAGACAACACCGAACTAGATGGGTAAATGGCCCCTTTAAACTCTGACCTAGGAGTTTAAAAACCTAGGTCACCTCTGTCTAGATCGATATTGGTGTGTTTTATGAACTAGCAATTTTACTGTGGGGACGTGGGTGGCACTGTGGGTTAAACCATAGAGCCTAGGACTTGCCGATCAGAAGGTCGGCGGTTCAAATCCCCGCGACAGGGTGAGCTCCTGTTGCTCAGTCCCTGCTCCTGCCAACCTAGCAGTTCGAAAGCACGTCAAAGTGCATGTAGATAAATAGGTACTGCTCCAGCGGGAAGGTAAACGGCGTTTCTGTGCGCTGCTCTGGCTCGCCAGAAGCGGCTTAGTCATGCTGGCCCCATGACCCGGAAGCTGTACGCCGGCTCCCTCAGCCAATAAAGTGAGATGAGCGCCGCAACCCCAGAGTCGGTCACGACTGGACCGAATGGTCAGGGGTCCCTTCACCTTTATTTTGCGTGCGCAAACCATAGAAGTTCCAGGAAGACGTTGACAAACATTAGAAAGCAACTAAGCATGTTTCTATGAAGCTGCCTTATGCCAAGGGTTTCAGATGGCAGTCTTGCCCAGCTCTGCCTGGAGACTGCAGGGATTGAACTTGGAGCCTTCTGCCCCGAGCGCCTCCTTCCCCCCATTGCTGCAAAGTGGGTCACTTATAGAGAGGGCTTTCAAAAGCAGGTTTTGACATGGTCTTGGAGCCCAGACTACCAAGGACACCCTGTTCAGCTCTTTAGAGCCAGGCCAGGGATACCATGCATGCCAGAGCAGGGGCCGTGTTGTGATGGACGAGGCTGGGTTTAAGAACTTTGCATGAGAGATACAAAACAGAAGGCAAAGAAAGGCTGAAGTGCGGGGTAAGATTTACGATGTTCAATTATTTCCCTCACAATTCCCCCCTCCCTCTAGGGTAAAAGCACATAATATATTGTACTTTCCATTACCTGGTACAAATATAAAACATATCTGAAAAACACATTTCATCCCTATAACATATTAAAACAACAAGAAAGGGGCCATGGCAGGGTTTGATAGATTAACTGTCGCCCACTGATGTTGTGCCATATTAGTTAACAGCAAATTAATATCATCGCACACATTTTATTCCCCCTTACATCTTACAAAGAAAAATTAGGCCAGAAAGCCTGCAATTCTGAAACTCCTGTATTAAATCCTCAAAAGCCATAACAATACACAGTGGAGCAAGAGCAAACCTTGCCCATTTTGGCTACCCCGGGACATTTCCTTTAAGCCACCTTTAAGCTCCGACTCAAAGCCGCAGAGACCCCCTTTTGCGATCTAGATTCTACCTGACACGCGTGTATTTTATGAACTGGCATATTTCACTGCATTTATTCTGCATGTCCTTATTGTGATCTGAAGCCAGGGCTTTTCATCAGCACCCAATTGTTAAAATAAATCCAAACAACGCAATAGCTTTGGGGTTACGTAGTTGTAAGAAGCAGTAGAAGGTTGCGATTTTCTGGTACACATGAGTAGATATAGATGAAATAGATTTCATTTGTTATGAATTAATTCACACACACACACACACACACACACACACACACGATAGCCACATGGAACCTCCATCTTCAGACGCAGTTTGCTGCTGAATATCTGTTGTTGGACAAGGTGGGCACAGGGACATAGGAAAAACCTTACTCTGAGTCAGTCCATTGGTTTATCTGTCTTAGTGTAGACACAGACTGGCAATTGCGCTCCAGGAGTTCAGGTAGGAGTCTCTCCCAGTCCAATTGGAGATGCAGAGGATTACATCAGTGGCCTTCTGCATGCAAAGCAGGTGCCCTGCTATGGTTTCCATACCCTGCTCTGGGTTTCCTGGAGGTTGCCCTGGGGGGCTCCTGTCCAACAGCCTCAGGTGCAATGGTCTCCTTATGTTCATCAAAATAAAAAAAATCCTTCCAGTAGCACCTTAGAAACCAATTAAGTTTGTTACTGGTATGAGCTTTCGGGTGCGTTCACACTTCTTCAGATACCAATATTTTCGTGCATGCACACAAAAGCTCATACCAATAACAAACTTAGTTGGTCTCCAAGGTGCTACTGGAAAGAATTTTTTAATTTTGTTTCAACTATGGCAGACCAATACGGCTACCTACCTATATCTAGAATTATGTTCGTCAGTCCACTTTGATTTTCTCTGCAGTAGCCAGAGTCCACGATACATCATTTAAATGCACAAACCTGACCTGGCCTGTTTCCAAACAGAGAGAAGCACATGTTGTCACAAACCCTTATATATTGTTGAGAGAGACATACTTTAAAAAAAAAAAAAGTGGGAACAGTTAACTAGTTGGGATTTGCTGATGGTAATAAATACAATGTGTATCTGGGAATTCATGATTTTAATAATTAACTCTGGGTGCTAAAAGGAGAGAAATGAAACATTTGAAACTGCTTATATATTTAAATTTACAGGTTTGTGCGTTTAAATGATGTATTGCGGGCTCTGGCTACTGCAGAGAAAAGCAACCACAAATTACATACAGTGGTACCTCGGGTTACATACGCTTCAGGTTACATACGCTTCAGGTTACAGACTCCGCTAACCCAAAAATAGTACCTCGTGTTAAGAACTTTGCTTCAGGATGAGAACAGAAATCATGCTCCAGCGGCGCGGCGGCAGCGGGAGGCCCCATTAGTTAAAGTGGTGTTTCAGGTTAAGAACAGTTTCAGGTTAAGAACGGACCTCCGGAATGAATTAAGTACTTAACCCAAGGTACCACTGTATTTCAAAAGGAAAGGAAGACCCTAAACAATGCTACACCGTTTGGTGGGATTTCATTTCTTATCTATCCAGTTCAGATATACAAAACTCTCTTCCTCCACCAAAATACAAAAACCAGCTTTTATGAAGTGTTTTGCTGCTTTCATTTTTCTACATTATCTGCTCTCTATTCATTGGGAAAATACAACCTCTACTGCTACTATGTTTAGTAATTTCAATCAGGTCCCCCCCCCCCCCCGTTTGTTTGTACTTTTGATTTTACAGTAATAAAAAAAACTTCATGGAAATAAATAAATCCATAAATTTGGTGGTCTGGTGGTCCCATATGGTAAGGTTTTGTTTCAACTTGGGAGGGAATCAGACAAAGAGGGTTGGGAAAGGCAGATGGTGGCAGGAGGAGATGATGAGGTTAGCAAATACAATCAGCAACCAGACATTAGCGGTTTTGACAAGTGCCATTAAAGACAGCCAAAATAAAGCTGTCGCCTAAATACTCCATGTAGGGGAATTCAGAGGGAACCTGGAGCCCATCAGTGCTAAGTCTTTTAACCTCCACAAGAGAAGAGGAACAATCTCCAATCATCTACAGAATAGTAGGAAAGGGGATGTCTAGCAACTATTGGTGGCGCTCCAGGGGTAGATTCACATTTTTTTAAAAAAACGAAACAAAACCAAGTAATCCCAACAGTCCCCAGGTATTCGTGAGGGAAAATGGGTTGTCTGACCCACAATTCCTGTATAAAAGGAATTGGCTATAAAAGCAGCAGAAATGGCTTCTTCCCATGCCTCTAAGAAGTTAGTTCTTCTCTCTTTGAGGAGGAAAACAAATATACTTTTAGGAATATTAAGTTATGCTCCAGAAGGGAAAGAATCTATCTCCAGCAAATAAATTTCAAAGGCAGACTCCAGCGTGAAATCATTGCCTCGAGTTTTAAAAGATGGTTCATTCTGTTTGAGCATAAATAGAGTCAATGGTTTTGCATTTCCCTTCAGGTGTCTGTTAACTTAGCAATGCTGGGGGGGGGGTTGCATTATTCCCAATTAGTTATTGCTCAACTTCTTTTGCAGACATTTAGGCTTCCGCTGAATTGCCACAGAATGTACTTTCATTGCCACCAGCCACCTTGCTGGTGCTAAGCATCTGCTTAGGGTTTGGATGGAAGAAACCTTGGGACCACAGGGCTCGAAGGGGGTTCAGCCCTCCAACCCAATACGTAAGGGGCCGAGAGTCTCGCTTGCGTTGAACAACAGGTAGTTAGCAATGAGATTGGCAGGTGACAACAGTGAGCCTTTGACAGTGGGGCAGTGTCCCCCCACCCTCTGCTTCCTCACCTGGGTTTTGCTCTTCCCCATCCTAGTGACTTCTGCTCCCCAGCACTCCCCTTTTAGCATGACAACCCCCCCCCCCATAATTTGACCCACACTGCAGTGGAAATCGCAAATAGGACAAAACAGGATGATTGCTCTGGAGAGACTAGAGAGTGATTGGCGATTGCCGGGTTTGGCTCCCTGGCCGCTGGCTGCTGACCCCTTACAGAACTCAGCCTCCACCTCTTAAAACTACACAGAATGAGGGAAAACAGTGCCTTGTCTCCACACGTATACCAGCAGCTGGCAGAAGGACAATTGGGACCTACTGGTAGCTTTCCAGGTGATTTGCAGTAAATAAGCAATGATACAGAATCCCATGTTACGGAAAAGCAGCAATGCGAGAGCGAGCTGCAAGTTGCTGGAATGCAAAACAGGATGTTGATGTTTGGGACTGTACCATGGGAACAAAGGGGCAGTCTATTCACTGTGCTGAGCACCGGATGTTAGCTCAGAGTGTCATCTGACCTGTACTGGAAGTACAGGGGTGGAGTTTATATCTCTCTACTGTTGGAGACTGGAGAGTGAACGTGTTTCTCTGTACTGCTGCAATGACGGAAATAAAGACATGTAAATAGATTTCTGTCTGTCTCTTTCCCCTCCCTGGGGGAAGCAGGGAGGAGGGAGGAGTGGTGTGTCCCTCTCACGCTGAGTGGGATCGCCGATCATGACCTTGCCTGTATCCTGCCGGGAGACGCAGACGGGGAGGTCAACAAGGATCTCAAGCCGAGTGCCGGGAAAGTGGCAAGTTACCTCTGATAAAGGCTAGAGAATCCGACATCCCAACCATTTAGCAATGCCAACAACAAAAAGCTTCTCCTTCCCTTAAATGAGGCTGCTGAAATCAATAAAGCTTTGGGTAAAAAAAGAAATGTGTGTGGGTTCCAGTTCTGGGTTGAGCATGTGCTCAGGGGCACCATATTCTGTTCCAATGCTAGATCCCACAGAGAAAGCAACAAGGCCGGAGGGGCAAGGCTAGGTTGAAGGCTGCTGGAGCACGGACAGGCCTGGTGAAAGTTGGGAGCAGGCTGAGGCCTTGTGAACATCTGTCTCCAGACTACCTCCTCCAGGCTCCACTCTCTTGTGGAGAACATCAGAGGCTCCTAGGGCCAGCTCTCTGGCCTGAAGATGGACACTGTTCCTACATTCCATAGCTTTCATCTTGGTTTGTTCCTTGCACCACCAGACTGGTGGTGTGTGTAGGGAGATATCTGGTTCTTCAAAGAAAGGTGCTTGTGAAGATCTGGCCTCTGGCCCTATAAGTTCTTGGGGGCTGAGAGGTTCTTCTGAGGGGCTCCTGTCCAATAGCATCAGGCGCAATGGTCTCCTTATGTTCATCAGTCCACTTTGAGCCTGGAACCCGACTCATCTCTCCATCTGGTGCCCCTGCAGCCTCTGACAGTGTCCAGGTCACTGGGGTCAGGATAGTGCCCACTTCCCTGTTTCTCTATTTTGCATTTGACTCTGGTTGGTGCATCTCGGGGTTGTAGTGAAAAACAAAGTAGATCCAGCAAGCCTGAGTCTGCCCACTCCTACCGTACACCACCTTCGTTCCATAATGGAGGAAAGGAAGGAGAGACACATGCTAAATAAATTTGTCAATGCCATAACAAACCCCACTAGTCCACTGGTAGTGCTGAACTTCAACCCCCATCAGCTGCAGCCAGCACAGCCACAAAGTGCCCTGCCATCTGAGATATGGAGGGTGGTCACAGGAGTTGGGGCTTTCTCAGTAGTGGCCCCTTGTTTATGGAAGTCCCAAAGAGGTTTGCCTGCTGTTCTGACACAGTGTAATCATATGGGGGGGGGACCCTGTGGGGATGAACATGATAGCTACAGCAGGGAGCCTCCTGCACTCATGAAGGTTTCCTGCGCATTTTAGAACCTAGGGTTGATGAGAAGGATGAAGGGGTGGAGCTAGTACATTCATCCCTCTGACCTCCATTTGCACAATTACTGTGCATGGTGTCAAGAGTACTTGAAAAAGTCTTTTGTGAACCTCTTTCAGGTGCCAAGCAAAACCTTTTTTTTTATTCTCCCAGGCTTTAAAAATCTGATACTTTCCATCCCATTTTGCTGAGTTTTGACACGCCTGTTACACTCCCATATTTTTTTTTAAGGTTATAGCTTTTCTGTCTGGTGTGGATTTTAGCTCCTTTTAATTGTTTCAATGCTGCTAATCAAACTGCATCTTAGCCACTGTGTTTTTAATTTGATTTGACACTTCTTGTCCATTGCTCAGAGAAGGCAAGTTACTGGGTGACTGTTAAGTGCAGTAAGTAAAACAAACTCTCTCCACTGAAGTAAGTGGAATTTCAAATTTATTGGCTTGCATGTTTCCTCTGATAGAGGAAGACTCCTTCCATTTTGTTAGGAAAGAAAATCCTAACAGGTGTATGCGAAAGGTTATTTGAAGTTATTACAAATATCTCAAGTATCTCACTAATACTGATACCAGGGTGGGGGTATATTATATTATATTATATTATATTATATTATATTATATTATATTATATTATATTATATTAATTATATTATATTATAATACACCGTGATCAACTCCCACCCAGGAACCAATGTCCCCACTGTGGAAGGACATATGGATCAATAATTGGCCCCCACAGTCACTTACGGACTCATTGTTAAAATCGTGTTTATGGAAGACAATCTTACTCGGCTACGAGTGATCGCAAAAGAAAGAAAAGATAATAAATTTATACATAAAGTAAACTTCAATAACTGAACTCACCAGAATAGGCATGTGAAAAAAGCAAATCAGGCTAAAGCAGTAAAAACATTTCAAAATGCTTGAACAAACTAATCTATGTTTTAACTAAGTGCCGGAATAACAGCAATATTGGAGCCTGGCAAGCTGGCAAGGGGAGGGTATTCCAAAAGCAGTCAGCCACCATAGAGAATGCTCTATCCTGCATCACCACACAGTTGTCCCATTTTCACACTCTCAACAACCTTACAAGAGAGGAAGACTAGCTTAATGAACTTCACAGCTGGGTGAGGGGTCTGAACTCAGATCTCTCTGGTACAACTCTAACACTTCACCCACCAAAGCCCATTGACTAGAAAAGTTATTAACTTTGGCTGGATCACACCACAAGTTCAAATTTATTTCATTTTTTAAAGAAGGAATCTCCATCCTCTCAACTCATACTGATAAAAGAGGCCTGGGACAAGAATCGTTTATTACAGTTTGCCTGATGACTTCCAAATGTTCTTGTATCGACCGCTCGAAGATAGAATTTCTGTTGCAGAAATTACATCCGACTGACAAAGAAATTCAATATCAGCAGAGTTTGGCAATGTTTCCCTCTCTGAAGCACAAGATGGTGTTTTGGAAACTGCAACAGAAACATACCGCCCCGGTCTACTGTGCATATTGGACAGTTTGTCCAAAAATAGAGTAATGAAGTAACACTTGAGGGAATACTTTTCAACAGTCAGTGAGGCCTGGTGGGTTCACCTGGCGGCAGCGGCAGACAACCAAACAATGTTCTGATGAGTGCCAGGAGACTAGACCTTGAAGTCGCTACTTAAATTACCCACAGTGACTTGGATGTGCTGCCACTTTGGGGCATTGTGGGAAATTTAGATGGTGCTTCCAGACCAGGTGTCGATTAGAGTGCTGTTTGTCCAGTCAAAATCTATGCCACAAGAGTATTCAGTCCTTGAGTCCAGCTCTTCAGGGTCTCAGGCAAAAAAGGTCATTTCCCCATCACCTGCTTTCTGATCCTTGTTTAACTGAAGATGCCAGTCATCCTAACACTGGGAACCTCTGCATGCAAAGCAAGTGATTGATCACTGAGGGACAGTTCCTCCTGGTGATTGCTCTTGCTTATAGAGAAGCTTTGCAGCTACAAGTGCGCTACAATCAAGGTTTTAAAAAGGGCATCTCTTTCCATTCCGCCCCACATCGGTTCCACACAGCACCGTTTTCATTCCGCTGCGGTTTGGATTCCGCAAAAATTATGTTATTCGGCTCACTGTTCACCATGGCCAAATTTAATAATGTGTTCTTGTTAGGAGAGCCCACGTCATTCATTTCATTAGGGCCTGGGGGTGCTCTCAAGAAGGTACTGGGGGGAAATGATGGCAAGCAAATTGAGGACCGGGGCAGGGGAATGCTGACAATGAATACCAATCACATTCGCCTGCCTCATTATCATTCCTGTTTGCAGATGGGCATGCAAACTGACATAATTTCCAATACCATTTTCCATTTTAACTGAATTCTCCAAAATCCCTAAATACTAGTGACAGCTTCCATTCTCTAAACAAATAAAACAAGGCTGGCTCTATTCATCTTCCCTTCTCCTCATTTTTAAAACTGGAGGTGTTTTGAACGGAACCTGAGACTCAGAGAAAAGAGAGTTGTCTGGCATCTATTTTAGTATGATTTAAGCACCAGGCAAATATCTTTTTAAATTTTTTCTCAAGCCTTTTAATCTGCTTCAGTTTACGCCGCCCTAAGAACCCCTGTGACGGGGTGCCCTATAAACACTGTAAATAAAGCAAAGTAAAATAAAGTGAAGGTTCCCCACACTCCACTCCAAACATGAATGCCATTCTGTGTTGAAATCACACCCTCAGCAGCTAGGAGATTTCCCATAGTGATAACAAAGAGGGGTTTGTTAATGCTGCAATTGAGGGGTCAGCGGCAGCTGCGTCCAGGGCTGCATCATAACAGTTCTAAAATACTGGCTGGCGACAATAGCTCTCATTAGAATACAGAACAATTAGAATGTTGCATTTGTAATCTCAGCATCTGCTACTGAACTCTTTTTAAGCAGATCTTAATAATACAGAATCTACTAGAAGCTGCGTCTAATTCAACCACCTCAAAATTGCACCAAAAGATTGCTTTAATTGGAAGCGCGGGGGACACCCAATTCGTTTTCTTCAGGCAAAAATAACCATACAATGCGTTAAAGTAACAAAAAACCAAACCAAACCCCAAAACAAGCTTACTCGCTCCCCCATCTCAGCACGCTTCATAAGTCTTACTGTAAATCAAAAGGCTTAATTAGAAATGAGGAACTGGAATGTCAGAAGCCCGGCCAGCTGCTACTGGAGAGTTTAGTATTAAAACATTTTTAATAAAGACGTACAGTAGCACTGAACATTTCCTTTCGTTTGTTGTGTTGGGTTCTGCTTAAAAATGCAGTTTATGGCTAAACAAAATAGGATCTCAGGGTCTCTAGAGAATAGAGGCATGTTTGCTTACTTTAATGTTTATAGTGTGTCTCCTAGAGATAATTCTATTTAGAAAATGTTCAGAAAAGGTGACCGACATTCAAAAATTGGATGGATCCAATAGAAGTCCTGACAATCTTATTTGGCTTAGCTTTTTATATACATCTATGTATTTGTAAGAGAGATTTCTAATTTAAAAATCAAATGAATGTGGAATGCAGTATTTTGGCTGTAAAACACAAAATTCAATATGGCAATATGGTAAAGTTAAGCAGACACTGTGAATCTCTCTCTCTGGGCTATATCACATGAATGAAGAAATCTTTGCTGATTAATTATATTAGTCAGTTAATTGATCAATCAATTAAATCTTCATAGAAATATAATAGCTTTAAGGAAAAAACACATTTACTTTTTGAGGATACACACACACATCACATTGTCTTAGAAGAGGTATTCCCCAGTGTCTATCAGATGAGGAAGAATGCTTCTTCTAAAGTGGTACGTACTTGCTATCATGGTTTGGTGCTGCAAAGAACAAAACATTAAAAGCCTACTGCTCTCTTAGTCAATGTTACCATTCTCAGTTGAGCCAATTAAAAAAATGAGCCAATTAATCAAACAAAAAGCTGTAGTTATGTGTGTATACAACAAACTGTTTCTATGTGGCTTCCTCCTGGCTGAGGGTTCTAGGCAGCCACCTGAGCCTTTTTCAGGATACTCCATTCCCTCCCCCCATTTCCACCTGGTTTTCCTTTCCTCAGCAGAGAGTTGATGATCTGTAGCCACTGAGTAGGCTTTAAACTATGTTGGGCTGTTGTAATGTTTTTGAAATTCTGCAAAACATTATTCCCTGAAGTCTGCTAGGAGATGTGTGTGAATGACATTGTTTTAGCTACATGAGAATTGGCACTCAGAGAATGAGTTTGCTATTAGAATATAGGACATGTAAGTTTAAAAAAAAAAGTAAAGGATCCCTGGACGTTTAAGTCCAGTCAAAGGCAACTATGGGGTTGCGACACTCATCTTGCTTTCAGGCCGAGGGAGCCGGCATTTGGCCGCAGAGAGCTTTCCGGGTCATGTGGCCAGCATGACTAAACCGCTTCTGGCGCCGTGGAACACTGTGACAGAAGCCAGAGCGCACAGAAACACCGTTTACCTTCCAGCCGCAGTGGTACCTATTTATCTACTTGCACTGGCGTGCTTTCAAACTGCTAGGTTGGCAGGAGCTGGGACAGAGCAACGGGAGCTCACCACGTCACGGGGACTCGAAACACCAACCTTCTGATCGGCAAGTTCAAAAGGCTCAGTGGTCTAGACCACAGCGCCATCTGCATCCCTTTGACATGAAAGTAAAGATGATTAGAAGCACAATGCCATCAAAATTTGGCACTTTTCAGACCTCTCAATTTCCATGGGCTGAGTATTTAACTGTGCCCTAGACCTTTTCATTTTCTTAAACTGTAATTACTCATCTTGGAACTGTAGGAGGGACAGGGATATGACCTGATCTAGCAGGAACATCTCATATGCAGGTCCTATTGAAATGAATGGGAAATCTGAGAAAGCCCATTTTGCTTCCAATGGCGCATAGCGTCCTACTGAGTTGTGTCACAGGAACATCATGACTGTCACAGAGTTATAGAATCATAAGAGTTGGAGGGGACCCAAAGGGTCATATTGTCCAACCCCCTGCAATGCAGAAATCTCAACGAAAGCATCCATGACAGATGGCCATCCAACCTCTACTTAAAAACCTCTAAGGATGGAGAGTCCACCACCTCCCGAGAGTCCGTCCCATTGCTGAACGGCTCTTACTGTCAGAAAGTTATTTCTGATGTTTAGTCGGAATCGTCTTTCTTGTAACTTGATGCCATTGTTTCGCGTCCTAACAAACAGTAAGAGCCGTACTGGATCAGACCAAAGGCCCATCTAATCCAGCATCCTCCTCTCACTGGAAAGTAGCCAACTAGACCAATGTAAGACTTCCTCCGGGTGTTCTGCCCACTTTGTCCTGGCCACCCTCCCCCCCCCCCAGTGCATGTGGCCCCTGGAAGGCAGTCCTTGAGGGAATGCAGCCCTTGGGCTGAAAAGGGTTTCCCACTACTGTCTTAGGAAAATGGACAATCGCTTCCAGTTATAACCCTATAGGCAGCTCCAGGCATTCTAAAGAAGGACACCAATTGACTGTTCCTGCGTTTCTAATGTATATGTCAATTTTTTGGGGGGTTCTGCCTTCATCAGCTGCTACCATGGTCAACCATGAATAGCTGATGAAGGCAGAAGCCGAAATGTTTGCCACATAAATAAAAAAACACACCCTGTTTTGTTAATCACAGTAACGTATGTATTATTTAAGTGATTAGCCAAATCCTAAGAGGGATTCAAGAGAAGCTTGCATTAGTGCTGCTTGGTGCTTTTATAACTATCTATGGGATATACACACATGTACACACACACACACACACACACACCTTACAGATGAAAAATAATTTCAAGATGGAAACTGGCCTAATGGGCACATCTCAAAGATGAAAGACGGTAAGGGAAGAGATGGAAATATAGGTTACGCTGTCAACAAGAGTTTAGTTAGAAAACCTAAGCCAATCCGATGATTTTCATCACATCTTTTCAGAAAGGTTTGTCTCCTCCTAGATTTGTCTACTCACACAATTCTCTAAACCAGATTATAAAGCTAAATCCAACCAAAAAAACCCTTAACGGATCAGGATTTCATTTCTGGCGCTGCAAAAACTTCGGTTGTGGCCAAGTCTTATCAGCTATAGTGGCAGACAGATTACAGAAGATGCGGTTCAGGATAAGTATGAAGGACTACCCGGCTTAAACCAATTACGCACTTAGGAGCAAAGTTGTCAAACCGCAGATGATTGCCAAATCCGCACATTTAATTTTCTCGGCACTTACATATTTCATGGGGAATTATACTGCCAGTGCCGGTTTGGGAGGGACAAAGACAGCTGGTTAAAATAATAACAAAAACTTTTATTTAAAACCATTACGGGAATAAGTGGGATATAAAACAATGGAGCCGGGTTTAGCCTGAAGAATGCCACAAACAGAGGGTGAATAAAAGGCCAAATCCAGCTGGCTATGAGATTTGATTTCTCCCTCCAAGGCAACATTTTACCCACTGCATGTGTTTGCTTGTTGATGGATATTTCCATTAATTATCTTGACAACTGATTCTCATCTCCTTTAAAAGGAGAAGCTGTGTATGAGCCCATCCATTATAAAAATAATAATAATCCTGATCTGTCCTAATTATGCTTCGTGGAACTGGAGGCTCGAAAAATGGAAGGCATGCAACCGTAATTCAGCTTCTAGGGCTAGCTACTGCCTTACCACAACTCTGTGGCTCCTGAAGAGCATTCTACCACATTCTCAAAAACATATGACCAAGAGAAGAGAAGAGAAGAGAAGAGAAGAGAAGAGAAGAGAAGAGAAGAGAAAGGGGGTGGGGGTAAAAAGGCAGGCACTGTACAATTTAACTCACATAATTAGCAATTATTGCCTGCACACTCCCCAATAGAAAATCTGTTGCAAATCAAGGGAAAGAAACGTTAATGAGCTACTTCTGGGCTCCTTGCTCTGGGTAATGCGTTTGCATAATAATGAGGTGCAATCTGCTGAAAAACACATAAAGGACAAATTAATAAGGTTGTCATTTTTTTGCCCGATGATGCTTAATACAGTTTTCATAATCTGCTCAAGACAAAGGTCAGTCACTCAGACACAGCCGATTATGCATTCGCGTGGCAGATGAAATCTTTATTAAACAGAATGATGAATCTGATTAACATGCGCTAACAAATATACAGTCTGCAGGGGGAAAAATGAGCGCCGCCACCTCCTGCAAGCCTCCCTCACGTCGACTATTAAGGCTTTACTCAGATTGAGGTCAGACTGGTATTCCCAAAAGGCGCATTAAGCTAAAAGTTTGCCAAATGTGGCAACATGATGAACAAAACAATATCCTGTTATATAAAGAGTGGCTGCCTCGACAGCTGACCATCTAATCAGCAATGGTAACAAGCCCTTAAATAAATTTAGAAAGAAAAATAATAATAATCTTGGTTACAAAAATAAATGCGGCTAGCGAAACACAGGGGAAGTGTTATTGGATAATCAGCAGCAGATCTCAAGAAATGAGAACACAGATGGCGCCAGGTTCTTGGACTACATCTTATGTTTTCATGACTTTTTCGACATGGTTAGTTGATATTTTACTGGGAAGCACAGCATCCCCCCCAAATTCTGTTAGCTGAGGGACACTTCTTTGCTGAAGTAAAGTTGAATACACAATTCATTCTTAAACCTCAAAAGGTTTACCTTTTAAAGTGTGAAAGGGTAAGAACAACCCACTCCCAAAAGAACAGAGGAACGTAAGCCACTGGTCAGACTGTTTTGCCCATCTAGCTCAGTATTTTCTACTCTGACTGGCAGAGGCTGTCTGAGATCAAAAGAATATCTTTTCTGCACTTGGTACCTGATCCGTTTTAAAGCGAAGATACCAGGGATTGAACTTGGGATGTTACCAGGCAATGTTACCCCAACTTCCAGCAGAAGCTATTTGAAAGGAAGGCAGAAACAAAAATACGCAGAGATGCAATGGGAAACCTCCTACAGTACTTGTATGGGAGATCTGGGCTCGCTGGAACCTTTAATAATTGAACTAATCTATAGTAGCAAACTAACAGCTCTTGCGCAAGCATACAGTTTAGAAATTAATGTGTACATGCGTACTTCCCTGCCCCGAAGATGCAGTTTAAAGAAAACCATCAAGTCTCAACTCCATGGTTGTTTTAAGCCTTTCTACTGATGACTGCAGCAAGACTTTTTAAAGCAGGGGTGGACTACATGTGGCTATCCAGATGTTGTCAAGACCATTGACCATTGGCCAGGCTTGTTTGGGCTGAAGAGCCTTGAAGTCCAAAAGCGTCTGAAGGGCCACAGATCCCCCGCCCCTGCTGAATCTTCTCCCATCTTCTCCAGCATCCAGTTAGCACTGTGGCCAACCAGATGCCCATTATGGGAAGCTCACAAGCAAACTCGACACCTTTCCTTTCCTTTTCTCATTAGACTAAAAACCAAATCACTAGGAGCATTAATGAATTGATATCTTTTAACCTCTCAAGCTCTTCTTTTAAAATAAAAAGAAATAAAAAGCCTGAAGTCGATTTAGTATGTCAACAATATCTAACATTCTTTACTATAGCTTTCAGTGTATCTTTTCCCCTCATAAACACACAGTACCATAGAATTAAACGTATCCCTTCATGCCAAGTTAGCTGGTTTTATTATATGCTATTGCAGACGTCTGTCTAAATGTAGTTTTTACAGCAGCAGGTCAAATTTCACCTATGAAGCCTAAGAAAACCTTGAGGACACACATTTTTTGCTATTATATTTTGTTCCACAATCACTCAATCTCCCAGTGTGGGAGATATGGTTATATACATTGTCCCTTTCCTGTTCCTCTTTAAAGGAGCTAAACAAAATTAAATTTATTTTCAGGAAAGGCTGAATTCCATGAATATTCTTTATTAAAAACTATTGTGTTCATAGGGTTATGAGAACTACTATTAATGTAGATTTGGAGCCAACAGTGGTACCGGTATTGGACACTGAACCGAAATAATAAAATTGAAATAATAAACAAACAAATATTGGATTACCAACTCACGTTATCCCTGATCATGGGATGTGATAGCTGGGATTGAAGAGAGCTTGTAGTCCAGTAATATTTGGAAGGGTGGGCAGGCTGGTATAGGAAATGGACCTTCTGGTATACTTTGAAGTACTGTTTGTGGCTGACTCAGATAAAGACTGAAAAACCACCTTTAGTTGTCCCTCATGTTACAGGGGTCCAACTGGCCTCAACTAGAAGCTGGGCATTTAGTATTGCCAATGCCATGCTGTGGAATTTTCTTCCGGCAGAGATGCGGCAGTCATTCTCACATTTGACCTTCAGAAGCCTATTTTGTCCCCTGCAGTCATTTTAATTACTTGTATTTTTTAATATTGCTGTACACTGTTCTTATATTTTAGGAGAGGGCAAATTATAAATGCAGTTATAAACAGATAAAGTGGGTGGGTCCAAGTTGCATTTGTATTACAAATGAGAAGGGCTACCTGTATCTGGCTTTAGATGCATGCTGACGGCTGGGTGCCACTGCCAGAGCCAGTTATTTTAGCCCCCATTGGAAACCACGGGAGGCCGACTGTATGAGATACTATTTAAACATTGCACATAGTAGATAAGAGAATGTTTTCCAGATAGCATTCATGTCTTAAAACAAAACAAAAGAAACGGGGGGGGGGGGAGAGAACCCATCAGATTCAGATTATGTTTTCCAAAGACATCTAGAAATAGAAATGTAAAATTATTACATATTAATTATCACCACACTGTAAAACAATGTGAGAAACTGGAGGATAATGGAAAAGGCACGTTTCTTACAGATGGAGAATATCCGAGAAGCATTGCCATATTTTTATGTCACAAAAAGCAACTCTGAAGGTAGCAGTGGTACATTCATCTAAGAGCCTTTTTGTATGCAGGTAAAGGGCAACCTAAAGAGCCTCAAAATTAATCCTAAGCACTTTTTAGATTTGCATTCATTGACAACCTTCACTAAGCCTGAAGCACTCCCCTTTCAAAAATTAGTTTGTGTGTGTATGTGCTTTTAAAAAATATGCTTGTGATAGAGGATCTGCTGCTCAAAGAAGAAAAGTCAAAACTCCCTCTGGATACATATGTACAGTAGCTTTTTGGACAGCAGCCAAGGGATATAATAGTTGGGGAAATATCTGCAGGAGCTCTTTTACCTTATGATTTCACCGCTGCTTGATAAACTGTCAGTGTTTTCTATAGATGTGCAAGTCACGCCTTATCTGTGATGATCACCTTCTGTTAATGTACCCAATTTATAAGCACAACCCTTAAAAGATTCCACAGCCTTTTGGCGTAGTTTCCAAATTATTTTCTTTTCTACATCAGTAGAGGATTCATTCTCCCACTACTTCTGGAATTACAAAGTCAGAATGTCTGCAATCTGGAAACACTTCCCAGGCATTGCATTTCTCAAACAACAGCCCTCCATAGGTATGCAACAAGTCAATTTTGAAATGGGAAAGGGGAGATTCTAAAAAATGGTTTATGAGAACAGCACATAGGTTGCCCGCTGGGCATGCCTAAGCTCTTAGGTACAATCACAAATATCTGAAAGGCCACCTTCTTCCCTACAGATGCTCAAGAGATCAACTCTTGGTAGCTGCCTCTCTTGGAAGTTTGGGAGGAGGGTGGTACAAGAGAGGGCCTTATCTGTGGCAGCCCCCAGGATGTGGAGTTCTCTCCCCAGGGAGGTGTGCCTGGCACCTTCACTACATAGCTTTCGTCATGTGCAGAAAATGCATCTCTTTACCCTAGTCTTGACACCTGATATATATGGACTCACCCTATTCTTTTGATTGTAAATTGTTTTAACTGATTTTAACCTTGTGTTTTTATATTGTTGTAATTGGGAAATCTGTGGTTAAGGATGAGTAGTAGTAGTAGTAGTAGTAGTAGTAGTAATAAAAAATAGCACACTAAAAGGAGATTAATAGTAAGATCTTACCAGTTACTTAAGGCAATATTTCTCACCTCCAGAGAATATAACACAGTACCGACTTGCAAGTTGGAACTCTCAGCATCTCCTTCATAACCATGAAATAACAGAGATATAAACTAACACATTAAAGGCTTTGCTGTGTCTAAACACACAGTGTAATAATTATTTTAAGAGAGAACCTATTGGTCTCTCATCACTTAACACAATAATAACAATCATGAGCTCAAACAGAAATAAATTAGTCATCATCGTGAAAGCACAAGCCATTTGGATCAATATTTTATTGCTTGGAAACTTACATACATTGGTAATATAAAAAAGTATTAAAATAAATGACTTGCCCAACATGACTGCATTATACAGAAAGCACTTTATACCCAGCTGTTCACTGTTTTAAATAGGTTTGATGAGCAGATCTTGTCTTACTAAGATCCATTCAAACTTTGCTAATTATTATTGCGGGAGGCTCACAGTTAAAGCGCCGCTTGGTGATTTTTAACAAATATAGAAACTCCATCCTTCCTTAACCTTTGTAGCTCTTGACCATTCTCTAGCCCAGTTTTCGTTCCTCTCTCAGGCTGTAATTAATGTTTGATATAGATGTTAGTGCCACCAATTTTTTTTTAAAAAAATCCTTTTCTCCCTTTTATGGGCCCTAAATGCTAACTATTTGTTGCAGGACAGCCTGCTCATTTGCTGAATGCAACACATGTGACTCTTTAGGAAATGCTTTGCTCAAGGCTAACAACACAGCAGCATCCAGTAAACAGAATAAAGCCAACTCTTTGAAATTCTCATTCAAATGTAAAATATTGTATACCAGCATGAATTAGAATTGCCCCCAGAGTTGTTTAACGAAAGTCAGGAAAAAGCTAGCACTGATTAGGGAAGTCTTCTAGGAGTGTCAGAAAAATCTCAGGCTGAAACTGCGACTAGACTGTTGGGAAGTCCTGTGGGGCAATGAAGAAGAGCGCTGGTGGGGTGGAAGCCACTGCACTGTCACAAAATGTGAGAAGTCCCTGTCCATGGAGGGGGGGGGGCTACCTTGTGGCTCCTGCTTGCGCTGTGGGAACAACTTAAGCACCAGGCCTTCACAGCATTGGTGATCTCAAGCAGAGTCAAGAGAATACGTGAAGTATCATAAGACAAAAAAAGGAACAGTCAATAAGGGCTGTAGTGATAGACACACACCTGGCTGCCTTGGCTAGCCAACAGCATATATTTTTGCTGGGTATCCTGTTTGATCAAAAGCGAAACAGTACCAAGCACGTAACCAGTCTCTGAAACACAGTTCCCTGCACATGAATCTGGGACAGATTTTGCAAGATTTCTGCTCCCTCTCTTCTGGAGCCACTTTAGTGGCACGAGAGTTTCCCATCACAGCACACCACAGCTCCTTTGTGTACCAAAGCTACCCACCCCAGAAACTGGAGCAGTTTAGGCAAAGGAAGATATTGTGCATTGGAGGCTGGTGTCCATTGGGGCTGGCAGGGAAGAGAAAGCAGGGAGCGCAGGAGTAGGTGGAACTGGAGCCTATGACAGACTAGGTCCATTAATTCTGATCTTGTCCCCATCCTCTTGCTTGCTAAGTTCTAAGGTGACACCACTAACATTAAGGAGGAGGAGGCTGACCCCTGGGGCTGGCTGAGGATAGGCTAAACTTAATGGGAATTGTCTTGTTTACCTAACGGGCAGCTTCCACTGGAACTGTGTCGTGGAGAAGAGGATGCAAGATTAGACAAGTCATTGGCCAGATCCACTCATTACTTAACCTGATTCCAACTGGATTACTATAACTACCACTATAATCAAACTTGAAAATCTACAAATTGTTTCCGACTTTACCTGTCAGTGACTTGGCTCCTCCTTTAATAGATGGTTTCCTGATTCTTCGTTTATATGTTCTCTGTACTTTCAGTCCTTCAATAAATTCAGGATTTGATTATTATTTTGCACCAGTGTGACTAAGAACCAGTGATTTCGCAAGGCACTCCCACAATTATTCAAATTATTATGTATTTCCACCACTGAGGACAACCTGGGTCAGGTTCTTAACAACACAACGTTATATTCGAGCCCCATTACATACATTTTACACACACAGAATGAAAACTTATAAACCTGGCTAGTCAGTGTCATTTATTTTATCAATATTTTTAAAGTGCTTAAAGCCATAAGCATTTTGTAACCTAAATTCAAAGAACCTGATTGAAAGGAGGACTGAAAGGGTTTTGAAAAAACATCACTGATTCTACCTTTATATGTACATACATGCAATATACATAACAACGAATTCTAAAATGAGTATATTTAACTTCAGCACTTCTTATCATCTGTTCCATTTAGGAGAAATATTTTTGATGAGATGTAGAAAATGGTAAATTTTAAAAAATGAAATTAGGCTGTTATGCTGTCATATATTCAACAGTACAAAGGAGGTTTTGCTGGCATATGTTCAACAGAACAAAGATTTCTAAGGGCCAGCTTACCCTTTGTGTGACAAACACAGATATTTCCTGTGGCAAACAGAACAGAAACATATTTTTCTTCCCAGGGAGTCCTGTTTTGGCCACAATTTCCCCTAGATGTTTAAGGATCAGCAATTGTCAACCATACTTTATGCATTTCTTATGTGAAACACAATTGCTGTGTAAAGTGTTCAGAAGCTCTAAGGGGTGATTCACACAGCACATCTTCCTAACAAAACTGAACACATCCTCAAGGCTTCAACACAGCCTTCCTTGATTGTTAGATGTATATACAAAATAAGAGCATGCTAAGTAGGTTTAAGAGGTGATGAAAATGATCTGGATCTGTTTATACTGCTGTGTTCTGGTCCATCTAGCACATGATGTATTAAAGCAGAAACAACAGATAAAGAGAGTGGCATTCTTTGCACACTAGCAACAAATTTTGGACCAGTTTTTCCCATTGCTTGGCAGCTTCTGAAGCTATCACACAGTGAGGTCCATATGAAATCCAGTTGTTAACCCCCCCCCAAAAAAACATGTAGCAGTGGTTCTGTGTGGCTACCATGCTTCAGCAGACTACATGCTTCAGTTTTTTAGCCAGCCCCCCAAATCTGCCGGCTGCAAAGCAAATTTTTGCATGGGTCCTCTTCAACACTCCCCCCCCCTTTATTCAGGTGCAGCATTCTCCTGCAGAAAGGAAGCAATCAATGAATTGGGCTGCATCATAATTATTTGAAAATGGAATAATTCCTGACCACTTCATTGACCAGCTTCCAGTTATTTCTAGGAATAGCCCAGTGATACAAAGCAATAAAAGAAGCACGGGGAAGGCTACTTTTACTTGTGACAGACACACAAGAGATCTTTCCCCAGAGTGCTCCACATGAGTAGGACTCGAGGGTTTACATCGACTGTAACCATGTCAATCATCATGAATCTGGGTTTGGGCTGCAATTGCCTCTGTGCCGGCCACCAAAAGCAATAGCCCTGCCTCCTCCTCTCCTCCCTGTAGCATGTTGAAATGGAAACGCATGACATGTCAACGCCATGTTGGCTATTTCCATTTCTCTGCTCCACATCCTGATTGCAGGAGTAGGGAACCTTGATGTAACACGATATAACAAAGGGAACCATGCAAGATGATGACACAGTGCCACACAATTTACATTATTTAACATCACCAGAGAGAGAGGAAGGAGGAAACTCTCTTTTCCCCCAGATAATATCCAGTGATTCTTACTTAGGTATTGTTTTCATTGTTCTGGTTTTCTGAAAAACTGATTAACTGAAGCCTATCCCTAACATCAGGAAACAACCATAGCTCCATGATTTCTAGCTAAACTAAAAACTCATTCCTAAGGGGTGCCTCCCCACCCCACTACTGATAATTAAACTGGACAACGGACACACCTTTGTTTCGTGATCTGGAAAGCTTCTTTCTCTTTGCCTCCTGCTCAGCTTCACCTATGCTATTAGTACTGTGTCCAGCTGCTCTGACTGCCCCTCCAGTACTCTCACTGCTCTGCACAATTCCAGGCTCCTCTGCCTTCGTGTCAGCATCGGTTTTAATGCTGACCATTGCATCTACTAGTTTTAGAGCACTGGTTTCATAAAGCTCTTCAACTTTAATAGAGCTTGCAGTTTCAAAGGAAATCCCAGTCTCGCTGCAAGTATGAGTTGACAACTCCTTTTTCTGTACTGCTGACTCGACACTGTTGAAAAGTTCAGGTGTGAAATAGATACTGTCATCGTTGGCATCTGTCTCTGCAGCTATATCTGATGTTGAAAGGTTCGCGTTTCCTCTCACTGGAGAAAATGCCACATCCCTCCCCTCTTCATGAGCCCAGAGCTGCTGCTCGGTAGGATATTCTTGAATGGCCTTTCCAGCAGAAAAGCTAATCGGTTCTCTACATGGTGACAATCCAGTTGCCCTCTGTTGCTCAACCAAAAACACATTCTGCTGGGGTTCATTTGCAACAAGCTGAGTACTTTCATCCATTAGTATCTTTGGTTGGCATTTAGCTTTGGAGAGGTCTTTGTCATTCAGGGCAAGCAGGGGTGTTGAAGTCAATGGTCTACTGAAATACTGCTTTATACTGAAAGAAGAGAGCTGATCATTTGCTTTCTCCCTCTTGTTCTTCCCGATCAAGGTTTTGGGTTTGGAGTCGGTTAGGTTTTCTTGCTTTACAGTCTGGCAGAATGGCTGAAGATCTGGAATAGAAGGGCAGAGGCATATAACTAGCTGGATAAAGAGAATTAGGTAATAATGAATGCTTGTCATTATTTCTAGCATGTACACATCAGAAAACACTGTTCAGTTTCTAGAACAAGGCTGGGCAACTTGTGGGATGATGGGAGTTGTAGTTCAGTAATATAAGCAGGGACACATGTGCCTCATTCCTGCTTTAGAGTTATTTAACTCAGTGGCTTTCAAACCTTCAACCTTCAGGAAACCTTACCAATTTTTCTGCCATTAAATCCCTGCATTACAGAGAATTCTGTTGCATGTTCTAGGGCAAATGCAGTTCACAAGAAGCCCTGACCAGGCTTTTGGGGCCTCAGTGTTGCCTCACAAGAACAGAGAGTGTGCACCAAAAAACATCCTATACACCTGCTGTGACTGCTAATTGCAAGGGAAGTCTTTCTTTCAGGAAATCTTGCCTGCCATTACTCATTTTCTTACTAAGGAATCTCTGACTAGTTTCCCTCTGTTTCAAAACCAATAAACTAGATTAAACTCTTTGTGGAAAAGAAGAGGCACATATTCTCAACTAGCTGTTATGCTTCATTTTGCTTCAGGCTCATTACCCTATTACTCAGTTGTAGTTTCTTTTCTTCACCTGGTCTTGTCTGTCTAAGTGACATCTTATTTATGTATTTAGTCACCTTGTGCCAAAGCCTCTAGACAACATTCAATAAAACTAGTGAAAAACATCCAATACAATCAGTACAACTAGTAATAAACCGAACAAAACTAAACTGCAATAAAAACAACTCAGCCCTAGCATAAATAAATACAGACACCCTTACAAGCAAAAACACATCACCACGAGAGAAACAAAGACAGAACTGGATGATGCTAAAATAATATGATAGTGTTAAAAGATGATAAAAATTATTAAAAGGCTTGGAAGAAGAGGAATGTCTTCATCTGGTGCCAAAGAGTCACTGAAGGAGGCACCGGGCAAGTCTCTTTGGTAGAACATTCTACAAACAGGAGCCACCCATTAAAAGGCCCTATCTCGTCATCATCCTCCATACTTCAGAAAGAAGTTCCTTTCAATTTTGCTCACATTTATGCCAATCTAGTAATCCCCTGGGAGCGCAAGGACAATGATACAGATGAGAGACAAGAGCTTCTTCATTTACTACAAGGAATGGGATCACTGTCCACTTAAAGTGAATTGAGAAGCCCTTGGGGACCAGGGAGTTTCAGGTATGCACTGAAGCACATACAGAGCTCTGGACTGGGAAGAAAGTAATGTCCACAGAAGCCCCTGCAATGTTTAGAATTAGAGGGAACATATTAGAAGTCCTCTAGCGCAGAAACCCTTCATAGATACTATTAGCATTACATTAACATGGTATTTTCACATTCACAGAACTACCAACAGCATAACTGTGTGTCTTTCCTTCCCCCGAAATTGTGCTACAGCATTAGTAGATTACTAGTTTTCAAATAACTGGATTGATTGACATATAATAATGTAACAGCCTACGTTAAATGTATACACAACTAGGGTGGGGGAAGAACCTGCCACTGAACCAAATAGCACTTTGTTAAGATCAGTTTAATCCCTTCTTTCCACTCAAGAACAAAGAGCCCAATGTGTGTGGCCAAATGCATAGAGACACAAATATATGTGTGTGTGTGTGTGTGTGTGTGTGTGTGTGTGTTTTGCCTTTCTGACTCCTCACTCTGCACTGGGAACAATTCCGGACAACTTTCCAGAATAGTTTTGAGTGGACAAGAGACACTACAAAGAGAAGAAGAGGGCCTCACTGCCCTGCTACATGTGAAAAAGTTCCAGCATGCACCTTGAGACTCTGTTCATCAGTGGGGAAGCATCCACTTTGCATGAAAAAAGTCCCAGGTTCAATCCCTGGCATCTCCAGTTAAAAGGATCAGGAGGTATCCCATGAGATGGGAGTCTAAATGCTAATGGGAAGGGGCAGGATCCCACCAGGTTCTTTTTGAATGTAAGAGATAGCCAGGGGCTCTCAGGATTAAAAAATAACAATAATAAAAGTTAAAGAGGGCGATTGCAGATGAGGGGAAAAGACCTCTCTCTGCTTGAGATCCTGGAAACCCACTAACAGTCACAGCAGAAAATAATAACAACAACCAGTGCTGAGCGATGTCTGGTTTTCAACACTGTGATATCTCACTAGCTAAACATGGCAATATACCGATATATCACGATGTCTGAAATAAGGATGCAACTATGTAGAGGCAAATGGGGCAATGTCCTGGCAACTGCTACTACTTAGGGGTCTAAAACAGATACATTTTTATTTACCTTTAACATATTGTCGCAACTGTTATTTTATAGTATAGATCAGGGGTAGGCAACCTAAGGCCCAGGGGCCAGATGCGGCCCAATTGCCCCCTAAATCCGGCCCGTGGATGGTCCGGGAATCAGCAAGTTTTTACATGAGTAGAATGTGTCCTTTTATTTAAAATGCATCTCTGGGTTATTTGAGCATAGGAATTTGTTCATTTCCCCCCCCCCCCAAAAAAAATATATAGTCCAGCCCACCACATAGTCTGAGGGACGGTGGACCAGCCCACGGCTGAAAAAGGTTGCTGACCCCTGGTGTAGAGCAACAGGGGTATTAAGAATCATGAGAAATAATGACCATCTTTTTCTCATATCACGATTTTTTACATAGCACACACACACACACTGTAATTTGTGTTACACAGCCATGCCAAATATTATGAAACTGTTATCATGATGTGGATTTTGGATGATGTATTAATACATTGCCCGGCCCTATAACAACCAGCCTGAACTGCTGTAAACAGCTTCCTCTCTTTTTTAATTAACAGTACATTGCTGGATCAGACCAAGAGTCTCAGTAACAAGAATACGCTGGGTATCCATCAGAAATTGGCCAGTGGTTCACCAGGAAACCACAATCTATCTTCTGCTCTAACAAAGAGACACCACTTGGCCAGGTAGATACATAATCTGACCTAACATAACACAGCTTCTTATGTTCTTTGGTGCTTACTCGCAAGCAAAAAAGATGAAGTCAACTTTAACAAATTTCCCATAAATATTTCAGGAAACTACTTAAAAGGTTAAAAAAAAACACCTCAGGAAAACCTACTTTGTTGATTTGCAGATATGTTACATGACTGACTGGATGTCGTTGGATTAATTGCAATGACGTCTGCAGCAGAAAGTGTTTCTAGGGTTAAATCATGCACTTCTCTTTCAACAGTAACACCTGGTGATAGATGAAGAGTTGCCTCCAGGAAAGAACTTGATGACAGATCTTTTGAGCTTGAAGACATGAGCGCAGATCTGTCGTTACCCTGAGTCGAAGAATCTGTGCTCTTCTGGTTTGTTTTAGCAAACGCATCCAAAGAACCAAGGGCACAATCGAAGTTTTCATGGTGCTGGACTAGCTGACGAATCCATTTTGACAATCCTTGGGAAAGAACAATTTTATTTTATTATTACTATATAGCAAGACAGGGAAGTTATGTGATCAAAGTCGTACATGTTTAAAACCTTATAAAAACTGTGTTGCTGTAGTTTCTTCTTGCACTAGGCACACAACTTTGAATTATTTGAATTCAAATATTTGTATCATTTGGTCTAATTTTGTAATGGCAATGAAGAGTTAGAACCTGATTTACGGATACTGCTGGCCATGACATGGTATAGAAAAGGGAAACTGGCTGCTTGGGGGCAACCGAGTCATATGGGCAGGGTACAAATACAACAACAATAACAATTATTATTATTATTATTATTATTATTATTATTATTATTATTATGCCATTACACAATTCAGCTGTGCCTTCTCCTACACAAGGCAAGACACATGGGAGTAAGCGACAAGGATGCATACAGGGGAGGGATGTACCCAAGTCTAACTTCCCCATAGAAATAGGGGAAAGGAGGTTAAAGAGCTATTTGCCTCTGGTATTGGCTTCCATGGCACTGGGTGGAGCAAATGCCGATGGCCCTTTAGCCCTTGCTCAAGTCTAAGTGTTTGTCCCCTGTTAAAAATGAGTTGCCAAACAGAGTTTTAGAAAGCCACACTATATGATAATGAGAACGTTAATAGATTATCACAGTGAAAATAGTATGGAGAGCAACCCACAACATGAAAACTGAGCATTAAAATAATGTTGTGTGCACATAGAGCTGCATCCAGTGTTCTACTCACAGAGTAAACCTATTGAGATTATGTCCATTAATTTAAATGGGTCTACTCTGAGTAGAACTTAACTGAATGCAACCAACACAGGGAATCAAATTATGCTGAAATGGCAAAATTAATGGGTGTGTTAAGAAACCAAGAGGAAAAAAATATACTAAGGAGTGGGGAATATTTGTGGAATATTTGAAAAATCATGGTATGCAACTAAGTGCATTGCTAGGGTTAACTTAAATCAAAGCAGTTGAAAGTATTATTAAGATTAGGTAAAGGTAAAGGGACCCCTGACCATTAGGTCCAGTCGTGACTGACTCTGGGGTTGCGGCACTCATCTCGCTTTATTGGCCGAGGGAGCCGGCGTTTGTCCGCAGACAGCTTCCGGGTCATGTGGCCAGCATGACTAAGCTGCTTCTGGCGAACCAGAGCAGCACACGGAAACGCCGTTTACATTCCCGCTGGAGCGGTACCTATTTATCTACTTGCACTTTGACGTGCTTTCAAACTGCTAGGTTGGCAGGAATTATTAAGATTAGTTGTAGAATAATTTAAAAATGGAGTAAAGTGTTAAAATTTTAAATAAGAGAAGAAACTACAAAAGGGGGAGGGAGTCTGATTTGTATCTGTATTGGAAGTATGACATTGTAAGATTTGTATTTGCAAATTCTTAAAAACTGAAAATAAAATTTATTTTAAAAACCACACAGAATTTACTATATTTATGATTTATTTTATCTTTTTGTTATGTATGTTCTGTTTTTATACTGTAAACCACCCTGTGATCTTTGGATGAAGGGTGGTACAGAAATTTAATAAAAAATTATGAAACTATTTAAGAGGGAAAGAAATGCTGGTGGCTTTATGCTTTGAAGCAAAGGGATTTCTTTGTTGCTATCTTTTTATTCCCCCCCCCCCCAATTTTAAAAAACAAACAAACCACTGCAGATAGGTAGCCGTGTTGGTCTGCCATAGTCAAAACAAAAAAATTCCTTCCAGTAGCACCTTAAAGAGGTATCTGAAGAAGTGTGCTTGCACATGAAAGCTCATACCAAGAACTAACTTAGTTGGTCTTTAAGGTGCTACTGGAAGGAATTTTTTTGTTTAAACAAACCACTGATCATTTTAAAAGCAGTTTCAGTGCATGTGTTCTGATAAAGACTGAACAAGTGGAATCTTTTGAAGTCAATTATATTTTTGGATTCTATTATACCACGAGTATAACAATCATTCTATCTTTGGATATATATATATATATATTCATAAGCATCCATTGCATTTTCTGGCAAATTGCTTTGTTTCAATGAGAAATGTGTTACTGAGAATCAGTAGTGCAGCCCCCAACTTCTTGAAAAACCTGCCATGATTACTGCTTCTAAAATTACCGAGAAAGACTCTCATGTGAGGCAATGATATCCTCCCATCTTGCTGCCTTTTCTGAGACAAGGGAAAGACCCTTTGTGCGATAGAATCTGAGCACCATCTACTGTCAAGACAAGGGCAGTATTTGCTTCATCTCCTCCCTTCGATGAAATTGCTTAGAAACACCAAAGGGAAAAATAGGTGCCATCTCTATTTGATGTTCACAGCCTAATATTTAAAGCAGTTTCTTCTACTTAGTGTGTACTAGTGGACCAATTTATCTGTCATGATTACCAAACGCTTGCTGGTAACAGGGCTGCCTGTATCCGAGCTGGTGATGTTTGCAGCTACTTAAAAGCATTTCCAAGAATACTGAAACATTCCTTCCCCTTTTTGTTGACTCCCCCCCCCCCAAGAAAATGTTTGCCAATTCACTTACAATAGCCTTCCCTAAAAGGTGGCCTTTTCCATGTTGTTGGACGCCAACTCCAAATCATTTACAATAACCTTCTCCAATGTGTGGCCCTTTGGATGTTGTTGAGGCACCAAAATGTCTAGCTTTTATTGAAAAACTGACACACTGGGATATTTCAGGATAGCTATTCTACACTTCAAAGTGAAGTAGATTAAGAACTAACCTCACTCGATCAAAACAAGGAGATGCAAAATTAAGACAGAGAAGACATTCTGATGCCCCCACCTTATATATATTTTAATAGCTAATAAGGCTGAATGATTATGAATATTTAAAAAGGTAGTACCTGTGTTTGCCCTTCACAAAAACGCTCCTCAGATTACTAATTTATACTGGGCAATGAATTTATCTAGGGTGGTTGATTGCTTTGGTACAATGTCAGTGTTATCAGTCATAAGGATTTCATGAGATCCATATTTTATTTACCTCTCACTACATTTTTAACTGTGAGATTTTGTATCTGCAGCAGCAAAGCTGGAGGCCAAAACACATTCCCACCCACCCACAATTTATTCAGCTACTTTAATTAGAAATTCACACAGTAACAAACTAGGTAACAGACTGCAATGGACAATGGACTAAAACAAGAGGGAATTGCAATGAAACTTTGCCGCACTGTATCATCAACCCAAACTGGAGTGTTCCTGTTCAGGGTTCCAGCCAGTTAGGCATGATGTCTGCTAATAAATTGTAAGTTGTAAAGGGCTGAAGCAGGACATTCCTCAACAGAGATTTGACTTTGCATGGCTAATGCACATGCTTGTTCCTCATTGGACTATGTGTGTTAGTTTTCGTACTTCTGCAAATTTCAGAACTCTCCATAAGATGCTGACACCTCCTTCTCGCTCCGGCTCCATTTCAGTCAGCACTCACCACTCAAGCTCATTATTAGAGGGAGAGATATGAAAATGCTTGATGTTTCCAAATGTCACAGTGATTCATATGGCCCAGGAAGAAGTTTTTCAAATGCCAGAACTAGACATGACGGAGGATGTGTGGCTGCTGTTGAAGAGAGCAGTTCTATGTCTCTGCCTCTCCTTACTAACTTCTAGCAACTGATCACATCTAACTCCTGACATGAAGTTGTCACATTCTGGGTTTCAGCACCCCGGCAGAGGGCATCCAATGAAGTGCAGTAGGAAAGCTCTTAAGTGAGCTGTTGACGTGGCAAAAATATGGAAGAGACCAGAAGTTACTGGGGAGAGGAGGAGACGCAGTGCTGCTGCTTTACAGAAAAGCCATGCACCCTCCATTAACTTCTTGCCCAAGCGAGTTGACAGCAATTTGCCACTTCACACAGATCAATTTACCATAGCAAAGCATAAGTGCATTGTTCATATGCGATGGTGCAAAATAATTACAACCCAACACAGAAATTATGCCTTGAAGGCTTTTTATTTTACAGTAAATAAAATATTATCACCTGCACCAAAGGACATAGGTATAGGAAAGTGACATTTATAGGAAAACAAATCACAGGAGATGATGCCCTAAAATTTAATTTTTAGAATTACCTTTGCTTGCTTTAGATATATGCATAGGAAAGGGGTCTGGTTCCAATCAGAGTAGACCCATTAAGATAATAGGATCTACTCTTACTTGGAGACAACCCTAGATATGGAAGCATCATAGCTCTGTGGGAAAGGGCATGTTTTGCATGCAGAAGGCCCAAGGCTCAATGTCTACAACAGGCTTCCTCAACCTCGGCCCTCCAGATGTTTTTGGCCTACAACCCCCATGATCCCTAGCTAGCAGGACCAGTGGTCAGGGATGATGGGAACTGTAGTCTCAAAACATCTGGAGGGCCAAGGTTGAGGAAGCCTGGTCTAGAATCTTCAGGTGGAAGGGTCATGTAGCAGATGATGGGGAACCTCTGCTTGAGATATTGAACAGCTACTGCCACAAGGGGAAGAACCATAGCTCAGTGGCTGAGCACATGCCTTGCTTGCATGCAGAAGCCCTCAGCATAACCTTAGAATCTGGGGTAGCCAACATGATGTCCTCCAGATGCTGGTGTACTACGACTCCTATCATCCCTGACAACAGGTCATGTTGACTGATGGGAGTAGAGCCCAACAATGTATAGAGGGCATCACATTGGCTCTCTCTGTTTTAGATCAACCAGCACAGCAGCAACATGATCCAAAGCCATGGCCATGATATATATGGGCTATAAGCCAAGTGTCACTAACTAACATCTCCAGGGTATTCATGTGTCTTACCAGCTATGTATTTGTTTGGGTTCCTTCTGAAGCGGTCATCAACTAAAATAAGCGCTCCCCAATCGCTCCTGTGGCGAATACACCTAAAACAGAGCAACAGGTGAGAAAACAATACATGATGACTCTTAATGGGTTTTTAAAAAAAAAAAGTTTGGGAAAGGGGGAATATAAGAATGTCCATGATATTTACCTGATAGAACTGTTTCAGCTATCACTAAAACTTACAAAGCTTCAGCTAATCATCAGGGTGTTAAATATCTAAAACCTGTAATGTTCTGAGTCCACTGAAACTGGTACTCACACCCACGGTAGAAATGACTGTAGTGGGTTAATTGGAGAGGACAAAGCAGCGACTAAATATTTCAGCACAAATAAAAAGTGACTGGGGGACCTGCTCTCTATCTTGCAGACCTTCTTCAACCTGGCCTGGGAAGGTGTAGCCCTGATTGACTGCAGCTACAGAAGTTGAGGCTGCTGAAGAGGCCATCTTGGCTGTTTCTTAGTGCAGACCCAGTTCACTGAGCCTGAGCTTCCACACCTTCCACCTGCCATGAACAACCATTGGCAGGACTGGCAGCAAAAGCAGCAGCAGCAATATTCTATGTTGATGATAATATTTTATTCTCTTGTTAATTATGTTGTTCTAAATGTGAATTTTACCTATTTGACTTCCTTTAGCAATGCTTTCTTCTGAAATGTTTAAGATAATTTTTTTTGTTAACTTTGCTCCATTAAATGTGTATTCTGTAGTTGACCTCCTTTGCACTGTTTTATTCTGAGATCTTTAAAATAATATTTTAGTTTCCTGTTAATTATTGCTTTGAATGTATAGGGAAGTTTTTAATGTCTGATGTCTCGCAGTGTTTTAGATTTTTTTGGAAGCTGCCCAAAGTGATTGGGGCAACCCAGTCAGATGGGCACAGTACAAATAAAATTATAACCATAACCATAATAGACTTTCTTCAGTAATATTTTATTCTGGATTGTTGTTTTTTAAAAAAATCATGTGTTGTAAACCGCTTTGAGATGTTTTCTTAAAAATATAAATGTAAAGCGGTATAGAAATGAAATGAATAATATTAATAATAACAAAAATAAAAGAGAGGCATGTTTATTTCATATCTAACCACTTGTACTTTGATCATGGATGTAACCGCTTTTCTGCCACTAAGCTTGCTGGACAATGGCATCAGTAATAGCAACACCGTATAATAACAACACCGAGTCCTGTGGCACCTTGAGGACTAATTGCAATTGCACCTTAAGGACTAATTTTTCAAAATGTAATTAGGCACAATCCATCAGGAATCTCACAGCAACATATTCACGCTGATGGCCCTCACTACCTCAAAATATCGTGATGGGCACCAATACAGATGGCTTTAAAGAGGAATGAAGACAAAATAAGGCTAAGGGTAACAAGGACTACTAGGCATTATGGATTTATTACTCCCCATGTTAAGAGGCAATAGTCCTCTAAACAGCTGTCACTGGGAATCACAAGTAAGGATAGTGCACTCATGCCCTTCTTATGGACTTCCCATAGGCATCTGGTTGGCCACTGTGAGAACACAATACTGGGCTAAATGGGCCTTTGGTCTTATCTGATAGGGCTCTTCTTACGAGTTTCTAGAAACATAACCCACCAGTTGCTCCTTGTGTAACTCCCTACTGCCCAGGGACTTGCGCAGAAGCAACTCTTAAGAGATTGGCCCTTCTTATTGATATGACGAGCCTGTAACAAGCTCACCACCAGAAAATTCTGCAGGTGGCCTTTCAGTGAAGTCTTCATCACCAGGGGAGTGTGGGGGAAAGAGCCAGAAAAACGAAAGCCAAGTGCAAAATTGTGTAGTTAAAATAAATGTATTGGGCCCACTGGAGACATATCCCACACCTTTCAAGTGAAGCAATGCTGCAATTTCATGGCAGAGTTGTCACCTGGCCATGCGCAACATCTGGCATATTCCCTCCCCCCAAGTGATCACATTTCACGGACTTCATGTTACTTCAAATACTACCACAGCAATATGAAAACCCCACATCTGAGACTTAAACCAGCTCACCTTTTATTTGTCAGTTTATACATGTTGGAATACAAAATAAAAACCCCATGAAATAACTATGCCCTTCACATGGGCAGGTATTTTGTACCTGCAAATCTTGATTAGGGTTTAGTTTGGCAGCCACTCTATAATTTCAGGTGGATTTATAGGATTTTTTTTCTTCCTTTTTTTACAATTAGGAGATTTTTCTGAGTTATATCACCTCAGAAACACATGCGACTCTAGGTCACAAGTAGATGAGGTCTACCTGGATTATGGTACCTTGCAATCTCATTCCATGATAGACCCTTCCACTGCTCCATCTCCATCACTATGGGGTGGTCCTATGGGTGAAAACCTATTCATAACAGTTCTTCTAGGGATGGGGAAGGAACTTCTGCATGCAAAGCAGATGTTCTTCTACTGAGCTAAAGGTCCTTCCCTGCCTCCAGCTGGACTTAAATCCCTGTTAAAGATGTTCCTTTTGGTTTTTCATATCAATCTCCCTCCAGCCATAGCAAGCTGCCATCTGGCTCAGTACTGTTTTGTTGGACTCCAGGGTCTCAGGCAGAGAGAGGTCCTTCTCATCATCTCATAATTGTTTCTGTTTATTGGAGGTGCTGGGGAATGAACCTGGGACCCTCGGCCTACAAAGCAGATGCTCCATTGTGGAGCTACGCCCCCCAAACATTTTAGAGTGCAAGCCTAAGGGGAAAGGCTGTGTCTATCTTCTGGTGTATGAAACACAGTAGATACTATAGGCAGACTAGATAGAACTGCCAAGTTGGAAGGGACCCTGAGCATCATCTAGTCTAACCTCCTGCAATGCAGGAATATGCAGCTGTCTCATATGGGGATGGAATCTGCAACCATGGTATTATAAGCATCATGCTCTAACGAGTTGATAATGATAATTATAAATATCTACTCTATTTTTGGAAAGTTGTCTGTTTGATATGCATTTGGACAACTTTTTAGATGTCATAACTACATGGTCCCTGAGATCAAGGAACAGGTTTTTGTCTATATTTTGATATGACTATTTTAAGACAGGATGGTGCACTGAAACTTTTGAAACTGTACTGATCTTAACAACTGATTTCAAACCTGTAGTGATTTTGATCCCTCAGCAATGCTGGCTATGAGAGGCTGCTGGTTATTACTGATGTCCCCATTTCTTTACCAGATTTTTTTTTTGTTTAAAGCACTTATTTGTTTAAAGCACTTATTTCCCTATTAGTTTGCTGTAGAAAAAACAAAAGCAGTGAAGAGGCACCTTCTCAGCAAATACTAAGGAGAAAGAGGGAAGCTTTTCTTGCTTTTGGAAAGCTGTGTACTTTGTTTCCAAGATGACCAAGATACTTTTTTTGAAAGGATCAGATGAATATTCATATTTCCCATAGAAGCAAATGCTCTGCTAGATGTGCATGTCTGATTTTTAGAAACCGAAAAACAAACAACACCAGGCTTGGCAAGCCTAGTAAGACAATGAAATGACATACAGTGGTACCCCGCAAGACGAACGCCTCGCAAGACGGAAAACCCGCTAGACGAAAGGGTTTTCCGTTTTGGAGGCGCTTCGCAAAACGAATTTCCCTATGGGCTTGCTTCGCAAGACGACAGCCCATAGGGAAATCTCAGGGACAGCAGGGAAGCGCAGCGCGTCTTCCCCACTGTCCTCGGACCTCCTCCCGCCGCGCGGCATCGGGACGAAGCCCCGATGCCGGGCGGCGGAGGGGGAAAGCCTCCCGCCGCCGCGCGGCATCGGGACGAAGCCCCGATGCCGGGCGGCGGAGGGGGAAAGCCCCCCGCCGCCGCGCGGCATCGGGACGAAGCCCCGATGCCGGAGGGGGAAAGCCTCCCGCCGCCGCCCGGCATCGGGACGAAGCCCCGATGCCGGGCGGCGGAGGGGGAAAGCCTCCCGCCGCCGTGCGGCATCGGGACGAAGCCCCGATGCCGGGCGGCGGAGGGGGAACGTCTCCCCCAGCCGCGCGGCATTGGGACGAAGCCCCGATGCCGGAGGGGGAAAGCCTCCCGCCGCCGCCCGGCATCGGGACGAAGCCCCGATGCCGGGCGGCGGAGGGGGAAAGCCTCCCGCCGCCGCGCGGCATCGGGACGAAGCCCCGATGCCGGGCGGCGGAGGGGGAACGTCTCCCCCAGCCGCGCGGCATCGGGACGAAGCCCCGATGCCCGGCGGCGGAGGGGGAACTTCTCCCCCCGCCGCGCGGCATCGGGACGAAGCCCCGATGCCGGGCGGCGGAGGGGGAAAGCCTCCCGATGCCGGGCGGCGGAGGGGGAACGTCTCCCCCAGCCGCGCGGCATCGGGACGAAGCCCCGATGCCCGGCGGCGGAGGGGGAACTTCTCCCCCCGCCGCGCGGCATCGGGACGAAGCCCCGATGCCCGGCGGCGGAGGGGGAACGTCTCCCCCCGCCGCGCGGCATCGGGACGAAGCTCCGATGCCGGGAGGGGGAGGGGGAAAGCCTTCTCCCGCCGCCCGGCATCGGATGGCTTTCCTGAAGACTTGGGGTGGGAGGAGGGTTTTCCTTCCCACCGCCAACATTCAGAATGCTGTTCTGAATGTTGGCGGTGGGGAGGAAAAACCCTCCTCCCACGCAAGCCCCGGGAACAGAGGGAAAGCGCTGCGCCCCTTCCCCTCTGTTCCCGTACCTGTCCTGAAGGCTTGCGGTGCGGAGAAAAGCCCTTCTCCGCACCGCCAGCCTGGCAAGCGGTTTCCCTAGGAACGCATTAATTGATTTTCAATGCATTCCTATGGGAAACCGTGCTTCGCAAGACGAAAAACCCGCAAGAAGAAAAAACTTGCGGAACGAATTAATTTCGTCTTGCGAGGCACCACTGTATAAAGAAAACTTTACAATACAAGTGGCATAGCTTGAAAGCAGGGAAGGTGCAGGCTACAGCCAGAAATCTCCAGTACTGCTTTGCAAAACGCCTTGTTACTCGATTCTACAAAACATCACTTCAGCTTTAGCTGAACTGGTGTACAAGATGTTTAGTCCACAGAGAATGCAGGTCACAAATGTTTACAAGACTGCAGATTATAGTTCAGAATCACTTACAGCAAAGTGAGGGAGCTACCGGGTTCAGCTATAAGTGGGATTTTTTCCCTCCAATGTTTTGGGGCACCTCTCTACTTTGTTGGAGGGTTGGGGAAGGGCCTGACTCAATGGCAGAGCATCTACTTTGCATGCAGAAAGTTCTAGGTTCAATTGCCAGCATTTCCAGGTCAGGACGTGGGGGCAATTCCTGCCCCTTCCACACCCTTCTCATCTCTGATTATGATTCTTGTTCACCTGTTTGTGTCTCTATTAGTTTTGTTTTCTATTAATTGCAATTTTGCAAACAAAACAAGAAAACTAAACTAAACTAAACTAAACTAAATTAGATAAAGCCCCAAATATATATGGATCTATACAGGAATAATCTAATTCTACTCACCTGCCCAATGCTTGGTTGAGAGCTCTGAAGGCCTGGATTTCATACCACTGGCTGCCTGGTAGAAGTCCTCTGTCTTTGGAATGTAGGTCATTATACTTCCTCTTAAGCTCAACCTGGAGAAATTACAATATATTTTAAAATTCCTGCATAAATTTCAAGTAGTACAACTGTTAATTTGCCTTATCAAGTAATTATCAAAACAAGAGAATGGCTTTTTCAGTTGCCAAACTGCTCTATTTATTCTGGACAAAATGATAAATAAAACTAATTCAGGTAACCAGCAGATATCTATATATTAATTTTATAACTCTGAAAGAAGTTTCTGAGCTGGAGTCTATACTTAACTTTGTTTATGGATGCAAGTCTAGGAAAACCAGTTACAAAAATATTTTAAAATGCTTCTAAGGGTTCTCAGTCTTTTAACATTGTACATGTTGGTAAAATGGTTGAGATCACCTTTCTTTTCTTTCACCCCACTTTTCCCCCTGAGTGCACATGTCTCCTCACTTTGCTACGACTTTGAGGATTCTCAGTAAAGTGGGAAACTGCATAAACCATGCTTTGCCTGAACAGCTGAAACACAAATTATGATTTGAATCTAAAGGGCAGTTAGGGCAAACTATGATTCTAAGACATCCATTACATCCAGTGTGTGGACCTCTGGTAGCCCTGGAAGCTGGACAGGTACCTCCTGTGGATAAGTCGGGGTACAATTCTACCTCTCTTCCCTTATGAAGTACAGGCTAAAAAATAGTTAGAACTCCTCCTCACACATCTATCTGCTCAGACACGAGATGGAATCTTTCAGAAAGTGGAATATTGAGTACCAGCAAGCCAAGCCAAGCTCCTTGCCCTCCTTTTCCAAAGGCAGGGAAGGCACTTGGATCAGGATGGAAAAGCCCAGGCCTGCTATTCAAGCTAAACAACAGGTTTAGTTTGAAAAACGAAAGGCATAAAGCTACACAAAGGAAGGTTAATTTCACTGCTCTTTTGTTCTATATTAACCTTTTAAAACTGACAACTGAAAGGACACGCTTCAAGAGATAAAACAGCAGACTTCTAACCACTTCTGACAGGTAACTTTCAACTCGAATTTGGGTAAGGATTCTTTTCTTTCTATGTTATTTTATGTGCCTATGCCCTTTTAAAAAAAACAGCCTGTCAAATTTACAAATTCAAACTTTGCAGCCAGAAAATAAATCCAGTTTGATTTCACAGATCTAATATTTGTTTCCGTCACTCAGAATTTATTGATTGGGGGCTGAAGGTTCCCCCTACTGCATTTAAAGTTTCCTGAGCAAGCCTTATATAGAACAGGCCCCAAGTAGTTTTTGCAAACGATTTCCATTTCCAGACTCTCTCTCTATATATATATCCTGCCCCTTCCATTCTGATGATCAGTGCAGCAAGGCTGCCTGAGACCCGCATTCTCTTCTGCAACCTCACAGAAACATCCAGGAACTAAAGCAGAACTTGTTGGATCAGGCCAAAGGCCTGTCAACTCCAGTGACCCACAGTGGCCAACCAGGTATCTATGGGAAGCTCAGAAGCAGCACCTGAGTAAAACAGCACTCTCCCCACTTCTGATTTCCAGCAACTGGCATTCAGAGACATACTGCCTCCAACATACTGCTGGAGCATAGCCAATAGAGCTAGCAGCCAGTGACAGCCATGAATTTGTCTAAAACTCTTTTAATGTTACTGAAAGGGTCCTATGCAAAAGAACAGTCCAAGAGGCTCTGCCTCACAGGGCAGTGCCTTACATTTCTTTGCACTTAATGCCATGCAAAATTAGCCACCCCATGTTACTTTGGAGCTCTGCCCTTCTTCAGCTAAGCAAGACATGAACCTCTGTAAGTAAATGATGGAAAATAAAAGGCTGCCTTTGGTCAGCAACTAACTTTCCTGGAAAAGGTAATGTGTGGGAGGGCAGCTTTGTCCCTGGGGCTTCTAGTTGCTGACCCCTGGATATAAAAACTGTATGGCTTTTTTAAATAACAAGACAGCTTTTTTGTGGGGGGGGGGGTGTAGAGACAAAGTGTATCACTGCTTAATAACAGAATAATAGAAAATAAATTCAAACCCTTGTGTTCGCTCATTAAGGGTTAAAGCGTTCCTTGTGAATCACGTAACAGGTAAAAGGTCAGCGCACGTCACTTTAACGCAATCAGAATCCATTTCACTGTATACGTTTGCATTATTAGGCATCACCGTGACGCCCGATTCAACATGACATGCTGCATATGTGGAAAAGCCAGCGTCTCCTGCTAGCAAATATCCTAAATGTGCAAGTAAAGCACAGGCTAGAAGGGATTAGTTAAAATGTCAAAAGACAGCCCTTTACTTCTACCTGTTCATCCTTAAAAATATACTCCTAGCTATCAGGCATGCTTTGCAGACAAAGAGCTCCAGCGAGGAGCAGCAGAAGGCCTGTGGCAAGCCATGTCATCTTGTAGCTGTCAGAGAGATTAGGCTTTGATCTATCTGGGAGGTCACGGTCGCATTCATATTAGCCGGAGTCTAACAGCATTATACCTGTTAACCACTGTTTCCTTAATGCTTAATTAGACAGACCTCCCCTGCAACTGAACATTAACCAAGAATGTTCCCTCCTCTTGCTCTATTTCGTCCCCTTCCCCACCATTTCCACACCAAGCCAAGTTTTCAAGAAAGAAAAAAAACAAAAACTTTTTGCCTTCCAATCTATGAGCAAAGAAATGCTTTGGAATGATTTAAAGGGCCTGGATCGCCTTCCTCAAGTGCCCCCTTTTTTTAGTGCTTTCTCCATGCAGAAGGTTAATTACACATTATGGAGAAGATATTTAGAAAGGAGGGGGGGTGAAATACAGGAAGGGATAGAACAGAGATTCTTCTTTGGGGAATCAAGAGGGAGGGCACACTTGAAATGGAGGGCTTCACCCCTGTTTTTTAATTCATTTATAAAAATATTTATAGACCACTAAGTCATAAAAAAATCACAGAATAATAATAATGTTGTTGTTAGCCGGCCTGAGCCCGGCTTCAGCTAGGGAGGGCAGGAGATAAATAAAATAATAATAATAATAATAATAATAATAATAATAATAATAATAATAATAATAATAATACAATTTTCCTACCACCCTTTATCAGAAGATCCCAGGGTGGTATACAACATTAGAAACACATTACAGAACATATGTTGTAGCTCATACTTGAGATTAGACAAATTCATGGCGGGTGAGCCCACCAGTGGCTTGGCTGGGCTTCCATGGTTAGAGGCAACAGGGCTTCTGCATCCCACTTGCTGGCAACTGCAAGAGGTGAGAGTGCTCTTGGGCTTGGGTCCCACTTGCAGGTTCCCCACAAGTATCTGACAGGCCACTGTGAGAACAGGATACCTTGGTTTGCAAACAGTCTGGTTTGCATACGTTTGGATTACAAACACGTCAAACCCGGAAGTGCGTGTCCCGGTTTGCGAACTTTTTTTGGATTACCACCCAATTTTTTTGGAGGCCCCATTGGCGAAAGTGCGCCTTGGGTTACAACCTGTTTTGGTTTACAAAGGGACCTCCAGAATGGATTATGGTTGTAAACCAAGGTACCACTGTACTGGACCAAATGGGCCATTGTCCTGATGCAGCAGACTCTTATGTTCTTATAACTTGAAATTCTGCTGCTCCAAGAGAAGCCTGTATGCACAGCATCAAGTCAGAGAAGAAGAAGAAGAAGAAGAAGAAGAAGAAGAAGAAGAAGAAGAAGAAGAAGAAGAAGAACTTGATATCCCACCTTCCACTCAAAGCGGCTAATAATCTCCTTTCCCTTCCTCCCCCACAACAAACACTCTGTGAGGTGAGTGAGGCTTCAGAGAAGTGTGACTAGCCCAAGGTCACCCAGCAGCTGCATGTGGAGGAGTGGGTAAGCGAACCCGGTTCACCAGATTGTGAGTCCACCACTCTTAACCACTACACCACGCTGGCTCCAGGTTTGGGAGGCTAGCAGCACAGCTCTTTGGGTGGCCTTGGATGAGCCGTTATCTCTCAGCTTAGCGTATCCCATGAGGTCCATGCCAGTGCTAAAGGAGGCAAGAATTTGCAATGCGCCTTTTGGGGTGCAGGCAATACTAAATGAGCTAGAAAAATTATGAACAACAATGTTAGGAGGACGTCACAAACGTTCAGCACAGCTTGCTGGGTGGTCTTGGGCAACCCAGTTCAGATGAACTGACCTCAAAGGGGTTGGAGATAAGAACACTGCTGCCTTCTATGTTTCGGATGGGAAAGCCTAAATATCTAAATGCCTAAACATCTCAGTCTGTCTATCCACCAACTCCAAGCCAGCGAAAAGGTGCCAGATGAGGCCCTAGACAAATTCCACTCGAAGAATCTTTCCCGTCTTCTTGACTGTGGAAAGCTCTGCGGACACTTTTCTGTTCTATCAGACATTTCAGCTGTTAAGACACATGCTCACAACAGCCTTACACTGAGTTATTAGACAGCTGGTCCACATAGCTCAGTACTGTCTACACTGGCTGGCAGTGACTCTCCAGGGTTTCAAGCCGGGGATATTCCCAGCTCTATGTGGACGTACTGTGGATTGAACCGGGGACTTTATACGTGCAAAGCAGCTGCTCTACCACATCCAAGGGTGACGGGGCAATAAGGAGGGAGGGAAGCCATGGGGCAATAATCACTGAGCTATCTTGCCTTTGCAAGGAGCATGTCTGCCTTTTATTTTAGGAGCTGATCAAGATTAGACAGGAAGGAAACAAGGGCATTCTGAATGTAGGAGTCAAGCATGCTTCCAACTTTAACCCCCCACCAAAAAAAATGATATCAAATTTTTTTTGGAAACATCGGCTTAGTTCAACAAGCAGCTTCGACATAAAGCTGATGCGATTCTCAGAGCATGTGACCCTGGAAGCTCTACAGAGATTAAAATATCCTCACATAAACAAAATGTTAAGATCGGCATGGCACTGCTTTATTCCTGAGCGATAAAGCCTTTTAGAAGCGGGAGTTCAGCCCATTAAATAAATATAAGGGCTAAACCTGTTAAAACGTAGGGATTCAAACTATTAAGAAAACTTTGCCTCAGTAAAAATAAACACATTGTCCACCAGACACTCATGCAGAAAGGTTTTATCTGTAGCCAAAGTAGGAACCTTTCGACCCAAAACAGTTTAAAGCAAAAACCCACACCAGAGCAGGAAGAATTTGCAGAAGAAACATTTTCCATTCAGTATCAGCATACTGTAAACACAGTTATCAGGGCAAACTATCGCAATATAAATTTTACTGACAAATTGCTGCTTTGGGCTTTGTACCCTGCATATCCTAAATACAAGGAAAACAGACTGTATTTATTTTTTTAAAAAAATCTGGTACATTTTCCACAATTTTCAAGAGAGGCAGCTTTAATCCAATACAGTGCAATATATTGCTGAAAATTAATGGGGAGTGTGGGTTGGGGGAGAACAAACTAAAATAGACTTTTACAAACTAAATGAACGGGTGGTTTAGGACAGCCACAAGCAGGACCAGCCCAATATATTTTGCTCGCTAAGGTGAAGGATAGATGTCCCTCTCCCAGACCTGGGCCAGAGCCTGGACCTCACAGCCAGCCTTCCTTCAAATCTGAAGAACCAGTCTGGAAGTGCAGGGAGCACACCAAGAGGGAGGCAGTGGAAGAGAAGAAGAACACCTGTCTTCAAGCAAGATGGTTGGTCCTTTAAGGCTCTAAAGTTCTATATAAGGGGAAGGAGCCTGAAGGGCTTTCCCAGATGATCTCAGTGATCTACTGGGATGTACAGGGTAAAGGACCCTGGTCCTAATAATATGGCTGAACACTAGTACTGGTGGGCAAGCTTAGGAACACATGAAGCTGCCTTGTACCAGGTCAGACTTTAGGTCTATCTAGCCCAGTATTGTCTCCACTGACTGGCAGTGCCTTTACATGGTCTCAAGAAGAGAAAGGGTCTCTTCCCACCATTGGAAATGTCAAGGATCAAACTTGGAACCTTCTGCATGTAAAGCATGTGCACTCGAACGCTGAATTAAGGTCTTTCCCCATGAGCTTCCTTGAAATACAGGTTTTCCCACTGCTACTAATCTTTCCTTCCTATGCCCAAACTAAGGGGAACCTTGGAAATGTACATGCTGAGTGATAGTGAAGCCCCACAGGCCTAGCCAGTGCCCTGCTTGAACTGAGTGTGCATCCAAGATGAGGGATCAAGAGCAACGTGGTGCCCTTCAGATGTTGTTGGGCTACAAGTCCCATCAACTCCAGGCCAGCACAGCCAATGGTCAGGGAGGATGCCAGTTGCACTCCAGCAATATTGTGGGGCCAGATCCTGGCTACCACTGCTTTGGGCAATGACCTAAGAACCCTTTGCAATATTGCAAGTACTGCATGGCAGATGCACTGGGTTCTCCTTAAGAGAGAAGCCCATGTGGAAAAGTTTCCCGGAATGCAGGAAGTTCAAAAGTCACGGCCCTGAGATCCAATGCCGACACCATTCGAGAAAGCAGAAGAGCTCCCTTTTACACCAGTCACAAAGACGGCCATTTCACAGCCATCTTGAACAGAGCAGAGGCAGAAACTTTCTGCCACTGTCATCTAGTATTTGGTACCACAGTCCTAACATTTTCACGTTCTGATATTCGGCGGGAGGGTGGAGAGGGGGTTGGCTGGCACCCAGTCTTAATGTTTTCAGATTATAATGTTCAACATCTGACAATGGCAGAGAGAGGGAGGGAAAGCGGGAGACACATCCCATTCCTATACGAAAACGACATGAGAAATAACTGCTTAAGATTTCACATGTCAGAAGAGCTTTGCTTCCACCTGAAATAGCAATGATTATGCTCCTTCACAATGCAGCTTGCCACCTAGTTGTCCCCCCCACCACCACCCTTGGCCTAGTGACTGCCAAGCAGCCATAAAAGCCAGCTAGTGTGAGAAGTGAAACATCACCCCCCCGGTCTTTTTATAAATAAAAATCTTTTCAAGTGGGAGCAGCATTAAACACTGCAGCTTTTAACATCCCCACCACCTTCAAATGGAGGGGTAACATCTGTGAGAATTAAGACTAAATAGTGCATGTATAAAGACTTGGGCGGTCACAAGAGCACACTTCAAAAGATCCAGGCTCCTCGGTGGAGTCACTAAAAGCTAAGATTTGAACATTCAAGTCTCTATTAGTCTTCTGGGGCTAAAATACGAAGGGGAGGCTGCTATCTTGGAACTATTGCAAGAGCAAGCTGCCGAAGCAGACATAAAAAAAGACCAGAGTCTCACAAATGAAAGCTAAATGTTTGCATTTAGGTCATAAGGGCCCTTTCGCACATACCACAATATCTGTATCACTCTTGCATAAACAAGAGCCAAAGCTCTTCAGCGCAAACCCTGGTTAAGGAGGAACCATGTTAACCATGATTGATTGATGCAACACTTCACCCTGCTTAAGGCAGGCAAGAACAAATCCCATGGTAGAGGCAAGAGGCAAATAGAAGGGGTAGGAAGGACATGATTTTGCAGTCCACTCCTGATCTCTCAACTGAATTTAAGATGTACTTTGGGGGTGCTCTTAGCTGCCTTCTCCCATACCTATAATTGCATATTTTAATTTTTTTATTCTGAACCACCTTGGAGTATACTTGTAAGAAGGGTGGTATGGTTTGCAAGCAACTTAAATAAGTAAATATGAGTCTGCCCATCAATTAAGATATATGAGCCAATCATTTGGATTCCTTGCATCCAGATTTTGTTGAGATACAGCTCCTATCATTCCTGACCATTGACCATGGTGGCTGGGGTTGATGGGAGATGGAATCCAACATCTGGACAGCACCAGGTTGGCTACCCATGAACTAAAGAGTTACAGGTTCAAATTCTCAGTCATAAAACTCACTGGGTGATCTTGGACTATTTGGGAATTTGAACCCAGGTCTCTCTAGAGCAGGCATCCCCAAACTCAGCCCTCCAGATGTTTTGGGACTACAACTCCCATCATCCCTAGCTAACAGGACCAGTGATCAGGGATGATGGGACTTGTAGTCCCAAAACATCTGGAGGGCTGAATTTGGGGATGCCAAACTCTAGAGCATGGGTAACTAATGTGGTGCTCTTCAGATGTTGTTAGTTTCCATCTTACATCAGCCACAGCCTGCATGGCCAGAAGCCAGGGATAATGGGGTTTTTAGTCCAGCAACATTTGGAGGGCACCATGTTGGCTGTCCTTACTAGACAATTGCTCCAGCCACTACCCCACATTGGTGCTTTCTCTTTGTGATACACAATACAGCTTGGACTTGGCTCTTTCCCCTTTGCGTCCTTAATCCCAGTGACAAAGAAAAGAGGGGAGGCTTATATAACATTGCAACCAGGGAAACACTTTCTAGTGTTGTCAAACTACGGCACACGGCCTCTCTGAGATCTTGAAGTTCTACGGCTTTGACAAATCATGTAGCACATTCACCCCGGGCCCCATCTACTCATCACAGTTGTGCAGGCTTTGAGGGACTGCGAGCAAGTGACTTGATTAAAATCTAATGCAACGAAAACTCTCCTCTGAAGAGAAAATCCAATCCATTTCCAGTGAAGCAGAAGTGAAGAAAAAATCAAACAGCTTCCCTTGAGGTACAACGCGGCTGCATACGCTCAGTGCCACTGCGTCTAAGGTGAAGTGGTAAGTGTCAGTCATCCTTACAATTCCCCAAGGTGATAGCTTCACTTTTAAAGCCTTCGACATACTTTGACAGTAAAGTAAAAACTTAAAGGTCAGCGCTACTTGCTAAGGACAAGCTAAACACAAGAAAATCACTTTGGAATATTCCCCCCCCCTCCCGCCTGGATCAGAAAAGTAAACTACCGAAGGTATAAAGGAAAAAGTTTGTCTCTTTGTCAGAAGGTTTCACTGAAGGGTATATTTATGCGAAAGCTTTTCTGAAACTTGTGCCAAGGTATGGAGATTAAATGTCACTCCAGTAGTGGTCTGCCAACCCCAAGCCCTTAATCTGAACTTCAGTGTTACGGGTTTTACTGCCATCTGGCAAAGGCACTTTACAAGGCTGTATAAAACTACAGGTAGCCTCCAGCACCCTTAACTGGCAATTTCCTTTAAAATATTTCTGCACTGTAACTTAGAATGATACAGTGGCATTACTGCGCAATTCCCATTTTGAGAGGGCAGCGTTTCACAGCACTTTTAAGGGCCAAATATTTATATAAGGTCATGAAAGATGTTATTTTACTAGACCTATATCCTGCTTTTCCTCCAGAAACCCTAAGGCAGCACACATGGGTTTCCCATCCACCGCTCTAAATTCATTTTATTCCCCATAACAACCCTGTGAGGTAGGTTAGGCTGAGAGACAGCGACTGGCCCAAAGTCACCAAGTCAACTTCATGGCTGTAATGCCAGTCAGTCAGTTTATTGCGTTTTAGCAAACAGCCAATATGCACTTAATTTCAGAGGGCATAATTTCTACTGCAGATGGGGCTATGACAAGAGAGGACTTTTCTCTCTGCTAGCTGCAATAGGGCAGGCACGGGTACATAGGTATTCCTGATGGGTAATCGAAAGTCGTCCTCTGTCAGTGAGAAGCATTAGCCACCTGGATTCAATTGATTCCTCATCAGGGCAGTGAAGAAGCCAGGGTCGTGAACTTGAAAAATATTTCGCCTCATTAACACAATCCTGAAGCACTGAAATGTGTAACTGAATTGATGTACTCCATCATGGTTCACAAATTATGCTGTTAGATATCTTCCTAAGTTAACATTCGAACCACAGTGGCCTTTACTTCAAGATAGATACAAACACGTATGAATGTGTAAACCACATCATAGCTATATTTTTATCAATTGAAAGGAAGCCAAGAATCTCTAAGTTTATACACACACACACACACACACACACACACACACACACACACAGACAAATAAAAAACCCTTGCTTGTTTATTTCTACACCCAGTGCCTCATACGCAATGTTCCTACTGAAAGTGTCTCTTACTGAATTATGGTCTCTTAAGAGTCATCTAGGAAAGGTGGAAGTGAAGAAATCCTCTTTGGGAACACTAGCCTGAGGTCTGCACTTCAGAGCTGCCCATTATCAACATTTCACGGAGACTTTCCTTATTTTTAGGTCCCCGAGGAAAGAGTAGTAAATTACAAGTCAGGCTCACCAAGCCACACTTGGCTCCAAAAATTACATTTTCCTACCTCAACATTGAAGTCCCAGAGGTGGGCAGAGGAAATCTGGTCACAGCCAAAGAAGTCATTTTTTGGCTCAGAAATGCATTTTCCTGCTTCTCCAAAGCCCTCCCCACTGAGAGTACCAGAGCTTTGTGCTGGACTCTTAACAGCGCTCTCTTTATTTTTGCTGTAACAGCCAGCTTCTGAAGATTACAGCGATTATTTTTCACTCCCATAATATACAAGCAAGTGCAAAGGCTCCGCTTTTCAAACTCCCTGCTTCTCTTTCAGTAAGGACTCTCAAACTCTGCAGCAAAAAATCTCCCTATATCTGGAGCAGGGGGGACAGAGATTGGTTGATTCTCCTCAAATATAACCAAGAGAAGAATGCAAAAGGTGCCACCATTACGGAAATCAATTCATTAAAACAACATTTAAATTAAACAACTGACAATTTTAAAAATAATCAAAATGAATAATAAGATCTGTCACACATCCAAGTCCTGTGATTCTGCACAAGTCTTAATAGGGTTATTGGTGGGATGTGTAAATATGAGATTCAAGAGTATGTTCTAATTACCACATAAAGGGGCTTCCAATACAGTTATTTAAGAGAGGGCTCTATGGTTTATACTGGGAAATTCTCACCCTGAAACTCACTTACAGGTGGTACCTAACACCACGGAAACTAGTGCTGATATGCCCAGGAGCCTCGCCAAAATGATGGAGAGGCTTTACCTCCACAGGTACATACCTCCACATTTGGTGGGAATGTCCCCAAATCCAACTCTTCTGGAACATCAGTCATACAAGAAATATGCAGAATAACTAAGCAAGTATTAGAAGTCACCCCAGAACTGGCCCTATTGAACATCTTCCAAGATAATATTGCCCACTCACATTATAAAGAGCTCATAACCCACCTACTCTCAGCAGCCAGAAGAATCATAGCCAGACACTGGAGATACCTATCAGGAGTAATCATGGATCAATGGTATCAAATAGTATGGAAAACAGTCTTACTAGAAAAACTAACCAACAAACTGAAACTGACACGGGGACAAGTAGAAGACGCCTTCAGCCCAGTATAGTTCCCCTTTATCACATACATAGCCCAACAAGACAACAACAAGAATCTGCTGACAGCATACAAATCAATCTGGCTAACCTGATCCAAAAATCCACCCCCATACACTCACATACATAAACAAATCTCACTACAGCCAACCAAAGACAACCAACCATACCCTAGGCCACCCTGAACCTCTCTCACCACCCAGGAAATACAACAAGCAAATAATAAGAGAACCCATACAAAACCCCACACGAAAGCTTATACCCAGAACAAACTTAGTTGGTCTCGAAGGTGCTACTGAACAATTTTTTAATTTTTTAAATTTATTTTAAAATAATAGAAGCATTACCACCCCACCATCCCCCTCCCCCTCTTTTCTTCTCAAACTAATATTGCATGCAACACTAACGTCTCACAACAAATGAAACTGATCTGTAGAAAACACAACTTGAAAAAAGAGACAATGCACACGTTTTTGTAAACTAAGAAATCTTTCATTATCATCATAATAAACAAAGGACCACAGACCAGCTCTTCTGTATGCCAGTGTGTTTTTCTATTACAAAGTGCATCAGCAGATGTGCAGTAACGGTAGATGGCCTCTGGCCGCTTTATGTCAGAGAGTTTCCCCAGTCAAGTCAAGTCCCTCTTCTTCAAAAGTACTTAATCTTCCCCGTTGCTCACCCTCAGCCCCAGTCTCAGGCAAGACTTCAATTACTTCAGTTGCAAGTGGCAGGAATTCAATAGAGAGAGCATTGCTTTCACTCTAGACACAAGAAAAGGCTGCTGGCTTACACTGCTATGTTGACATGGCCCCAAAGACAGCTGGCAGATGAATGCTCAAAACACCTTTGCAGTCAAGGGCCAAGCTGACCAGGGGCAAAACTCAGCACAGAATGCTAGAGGGAGTGGGGAATAAATGCGGTGCTCTTCAATAACACCTACTGGATGAAGGTAAAAGAGGTCTTGATGGTTTTCTTCTTCTTCTGGGGACAAACCACCATAATGGTTTTTGTAAATTGACTTGCTGATGTAAGGCTATCATCGCATGTCCCTCCCAGCACTCAGATCACAAAAGGGGTCAACCTGACCCAAATTGCAATACTTCTTCCTGGAGATGTCTCAAGGTGTCCTGAGATTTCTCACTGTATATACATATTGCCATTCCTTTTAATATATATATATATATATATATATATATATATATTCATTTTTAGGTAAACAGAACTACACAAGCAACAAAGAACACACAACATATTGGTCATCACAACCTCCTACAAGAATAGATGTTAATGTCCCAAATGTCTGTATTGGCTCAGTTCAATAAATCATTCCACAAGCTCAAATGAGAGTGTGGTAGTGATCCTCCATTGTCTTCCATTGTCTTCTGTTTCCACTTAGTTATATATTATCATTCTTAATACAATTCAGGTTTAGTGCAAACTTTGGTCAAAACTGAGCAATGTTTCCAAATGAAGTGGCTTTTTTTTTTTTTTGCCAAACCTTGCTTAGCAATACCTAACTTTACACAATCTAGGAGAAACGGCAACATTTCTAGCATCTATAACCACCCTGGTAATAGCTCTTGCTGCCTAACTTAAGATATTTAATTTATTTAGCAAAATTTGTAAATGACTTAACTTTGATTAAATGGGTTTACAAATACAGTGGTACCTCGTGTTACGGACGGGATCCATTCCAGAGGCCCGCCTGTAACGTGATAAGCCCGCAACTCAAAGCGCCACGTCTGCGCAGGCGCACGGTGTGATTTGGCACTTCTGCGCATGCGCAAAACGCGATTTAGCACTTCTGAGCATGCATGAGCGGTGAATCCCGGAAGTAACCCATTTCAGTATTCCCGGGTTGCCGCAGAATGCAAGATGAAAACACGCAACCCGAAGTGGACGCAACATGAGGTATGACTAACAAAATATACATTACAATTATCAATAAAGAGCAACATTAAAAACAAGCTGATAAACCCCTAAAATGAACAGAATCAATATAAACGTATACTCTCTAAGGAAAAATTACAGATTAAAATACATGTCTGGATAGGGCCAATATGGTACCAATGAAATTCCTCTTTCTGGTTATGACTTCAGGCCACTGTGGTGTAGTGGTTAAGAATCTTGGAAGAGGAGCAGCAGTAGCAGTAGCAGCAGCAGCAATAATAATAATAATAATAATAATAATAATAATAATAATAATAGTAATAATAATACCAGCAACTAGGCAAGCATGTCACTGGACCCAATAATAGCAAACAGCTAGGTAAGCATATAATAATAATAATAATAATAATAATAATAATAATAATAATAATAATAATTTATTATTTCTACCCTGCCCATCTGTCTGGGTTTCCCCAGCCACTCTGGGAGGCTTCCAACAGAAGGTTAAAAATACAATAAAACACCAGTCATTACAAACTTCCCTAAACAGGGCTGCCTTCAGATGTCTTCTAAACGTCATATAGTTGTTTATTTCTTTGACATCTGATGGGAGGGCATTCCTAAAGGTTTTCTTTTGTTAGTACTTGTCAGAAAGCTGAGCAAGAAGCCTCCTGAATCTGAGCGTGGAACTTATTATAGCAAAGAAAGGGGTGTGCAACATCAATCACCATGAAAAGCAAGCAATAAATAGGAAGCCTCTGTATTGAATGGTCTAGAGCTACAATTCCCAACACCCTTGACCTTTGGCCTCACTGGCTGGGGCTGATGGTAGAGGAGTCCAACAATATATGGATGCCACAAGTGCCCTCACCCTTGAGCCAGGCCTTTATTTATTTTTTGCAGGCCTTCAAGCAACAAGCACTTTGCTACAGCTAGCAGGTGACAGCAGAGCTCTAACAGCAGGACACATTCAGATGAAGGTCAACCAAGATTCTAAACCAAATGAGTACATAAAAACACAATCTTTTGGAAAGAGGCCAAGTGTGCAGTTATACACGGGTGGGTAATAAAATACTGAGACTGGACATGATGCCACTTACGTGATTTTGACAGTGTCAAGTTTCCTACCTGAAGGTCCTTCACGTTTGGAAACGGAATTCCTATGGTTACAACGGCACGGGCATTGTCATCAGAGAAATCCAACCCTTCACTGACTTTGCCTCTGCAGACAGCAATAAGAAGTGCCCCATCTTAAATGAGAATGATAAAGAACTTAAGTTATGGGTCATATCATTCATAATTTTGGCTAAGCTATGGAAAATGAGCGAGGTCCCAGACAAAGAGGATTGACAGTTTAAGATATTAGAATATGCAGAACTTGCAGGTTTAACACATGGAGTAAGAAAGCAATAAGAACATATATTTAAAGAAGAGTGGAAAACATTTATTGAATATATGGAAAATAATTGAACACAACTGAAAATGCTGGCAGCATTAAGATAAATTCAACAGTGTAATTAATAATATTTATTTACACCCACCCCCACCCCCACCCACCCTGCCCATCTGGCTGGGTTTCCCCAGCCACTCTGGGCGGCTAATTAATGTTTGAATGGTGTAAAAATGGAAAACTGACTTGAATGGTTATAGTAAAATATGCAGGAATGGAAGATATATAAAATGAACCATGGAAATAAAAGTAGGGAAGTCACTGGATATCAAAATGTTTATTTTGAATTGTGAAAAACTGAAATTATATGAAAAGGTGTCATTTAGGCTAAGTGACTTGTACTTGGAAAGACCACTTCCTGCTGTTCCCCTGTACACCTGAAGAAGTTGGCTCTTGCCAGTGAAAGCAAGTCCCCTGTACACCTGAAGAAGTTGGCTCTTGCCAGTGAAAGCAAGAGACTTCTCTGCTGTCCCGGGGAGATTTTAAAATGCTGGGGGTCGGCAGCGAACGCTTCGCTCCCGCCCGCCAGCATTTTAAGATCGCCCGGGGCAGGCGGGGGGAAGGCAGGCGGGGGGGAGCAAAGACTTTTGCCCCCCGCCGGCCTTCAGAAGAGGTCCTCTTCTGAAGGCCGGCTGTGGGCGAAAGTCTTTGCTCCCGACCGCCAGCATTTCCCTATGGGCTTTCGTCTTGCGATGCAAGCCCATAGGGAAATTCGTCTTGCGAAGCGCCTCCAAAACAGAAAACCCTTTTGTCTTGCGGGTTTTCCGTCTTGCGAGGCATTCGTCTTGCGGGGTACCACTGTATACCAGAAAGAAATGGATGTCTCGTATACCCCAGTTAGTGTGGTTGCTGACCTTGAGCCAGACATCCTGGAGAGTGAAGTCAAATGGGCCTTAGAAAGCACTGCTAATAACAAGGCCAGTGGAAGTGATGATATTCCAGCTGAACTATTTAAAATTTTAAAAGATGATGCTGTTAAGGTGCTACACTCAATATGCCAGCAAATTTGGAAAACTCAGCAGTGGCCAGAGGATTGGAGAAGATCAGTCTACATCCCAATCCCAAAGAAGGGCAGTGCCAAAGAATGCTCCAACTACCGCACAATTGCACTCATTTCACACACTAGCAAGGTTATGCTTAAAATTCTACAAGGCAGGCTTAAGCAGTATGTGGACCGAGAACTCCCAGAAGTGCAAGCTGGATTTAGAAGAGGCAGAGGAACCAGAGACCAAATTGCAAACATGCGCTGGATTATGGAGAAAGCTAGATAGTTCCAGAAAGACATCTATTTCTGCTTCCTTGACTATGCAAAAGCCTTTGACTGTGTCGACCACAGCAAACTATGGCAAGTTCTTAAAGAAATGGGAGTGCCTGATCATCTCATCTGTCTCCTGAGAAATCTCTATGTGGGACAAGAAGCTATAGTTAGAACTGGATATGGAACAACTGATTGGTTCAAAATTGGGAAAGGAGTACGGCAAGGCTGTATATTGTCTCCCTGCTTATTTAACTTATTAGCAGAATTCATCATGCGAAAGGCTGGGCTGGATGAATCCCAAGCCGGAATTAAGATCGCCGGAAGAAATATCAACAAACTCAGATATGCAGATGACACAACCTTGATGGCAGAAAGTGAGGAGGAATTAAAGAACCTTTTAATGAGGGTGAAAGAGGAGAGCGCAAAATATGGTCTGAAGCTCAACATCAAAAAAACGAAGATCATGGCCACTGGGCCCATCACCTCCTGGCAAATAGAAGGGGAAGAAATGGAGGCAGTGAGAGATTTTACTTTCTTGGGCTCCCTGATTACTGCAGATGGCGACAGCAGTCACGAAATTAAAAGACGCCTGCTCCTTGGGAGAAAGGCGATGGCAAACCTAGACAGCATCTTAAAAAGCAGAGACATCACCTTGCCAACAAAGGTCCGTATAGTTAAAGCCATGGTTTTCCCAGTAGTGATGTATGGGAGTGAGAGCTGGACCATAAAGAAGGCTGATCGCCGAAGAATTGATGCTTTTGAACTATGGTGCTGGAGGAGACTCTTGAGAGTCCCATGGACTGCAAGAAGATCAAACACATCCATTCTTAAGGAAATCAGCCCTGAGTGCTCACTGGAAGGACAGATCCTGAAGCTGAGGCTCCAATACTTTGGCCACCTCATGAGAAGAGAAGACTCCCTGGAAAAGACTCTGATGTTGGGAAAGATTGAGGGCACAAGAAGAAGGGGACGACAGAGGACGAGATGGTTGGACAGTGTTCTCGCAGCTACAAACATGAGTCTGACCAAACTGCGGGAGGCAGTGGAAGACAGAAGTGCCTGGCGTGCTCTGGTCCATGGGGTCACGAAGAGTCGGACACGACTAAACGACTAAACAACAACAAATTATTACTATTATTGCAGTTTCTTTTCAAATTTCCAATATATCCCCGATGAACAGTGCTCCTGTACAAAGTTCTTTGTGACCTGGTAAAGGTAAAGGGACCCCTGACCATTAGGTCCAGTCGTGGCCGACTCCGGGGTTGCGGCGCTCATCTCGCTTTACTGGCCGAGGGAGCCGGCACACAGCTTCCGGGTCATGTGGCCAGCATGACTAAGCCGCTTCTGGCAAACCAGAGCAGTGCACAGAAATGCCGTTTACCTTCCTGCTGGAGCAGTACCTATTTATCTACTTGCACTTTGACGTGCTTTCAAACTGCTAGGTTGGCAGGAGCAGGGACCGAGCAACGGGAGCTCACCCCATTGCGGGGATTCGAACCGCCAACCTTCTGATTGGCAAGTCCTAGGCTCTGTGGTTTAACCCAGCACCACCTGCGTCCCTTTGTGGCCTGGTACATTTCATGAAAAAATAGCTTTTGAACCTACTAACTGGCTTTTTGTCATTTCCTGCGGTAACACTGACCCAATCTTTTGGCTCCTCTTCTCTCCCAATACACAGCAACAAAGGCAGACCTACACATAGCAAAGAACACAAGGCTGCTGCTGAAAACGAAAGACATGGGTCTAGTTTCTGCCACCTGCCATATAGCGTGCAGCACAACTTACCTGTGTCCCTTGACCTTACTACATTATGCCAGCGGAGGCAGGCAATGTTATCGAGAAAGGACAAAGAAACCCACAACATTGTGAGGTCAGGAGACAGGGTAAGTTGCACGAGATGTTTGTGATGTGGTGGAACTTGACACAGGGCTGGCAGCTTTAGCAGCAGCTGGTCATGCACCCTACAGTCTTGCTCCAGCCTCAGCAGACAAGTTTTCAAGCTTCTACATTTTTTACTTGGGCCACTTACCTTTTCCTTCTTTAAATTTTATGGCATCGTAGTATACTTGCAGCAGCTCATCAAAGTCAGCTTTGTTGCCTCCTTTAGGTTCCACGATGACTGTCTTAATCAGTTCAAGCTTTTCCCATAAGCCAGTGTGCAGCCAGCGATCTTTCAGTTTATCTAACATCTGAACAGATGACCCCAAAAAATGAAAGTATAAGAACTATGCCTACCAATTCTCCTGCTTCTTTCAAAATCAAAATGATATATGCACATGGGTAAAATACGATGTACACAGAAAAGAACTATAAATTCATTTCATATACGTTTCTTTCTGTCTCTCTTTCTTGCAAACTTGTTTAAGCAGCCCACTGAAAGAAAATGAAACTTAACAGCTTTGGGATTTTGAAACATCAGAGTTCTCTAAGCAGAAAGTATGTATGGACACACAGTCATATCTCACAATTATCATTGCAAAGACATACAGAAGTTACCTGGTGCGGGGGGAATCAAGCATTAAAAAAAAAAAGGCAAGACTGCACATATTTATAACACTGATGTCTAATTTAATATGTATTTTACTTTATATTTATATTTTTCACTGCTTATTTTATTTCTATTTGGAGAAATTGGTCAATAGATTATTAATTTCAATGTATATCCTATATTTATAATAATAAGTATATTTCATACTTTACATAAAGCACTTAAGAGGTTTTTATAATAAAGTGGGATATACATTCTGTCAAATAAACAAAACAAACTGAAAATATATTCCCATATTTTACCACCCTGCAAAGGGACTTCTGATGTCCTCGCTGTACAGCTCCCGGGTTGTTCCAGGTCTGGCCTGAGGTGGTGAGACAACCTGGATATTTATTCAGAAAATATTCCACAAAGGGGAGGGGGCAGATATCCAATTTTAACATTAAAACAATCCCATCAGGTACATTAGGCTGAAAGATAGGAGAGTTCCCTGACTTTGGTTCCCCCACTTCCCCATATCCTAGCTCAGCATCATTTCCCCATAGCACTTATTATAACAGGTGGGGCTTATGGAAGTTGCAGCCAAAACACCTGGAAGGCACCAGGCTAGCAAAGGCTGGTCTCCACTGACTGGCAGTGAGATTCAGACAGGGATCTCTCCTCCCTGGAGTTGCCAAGGATGGAACCTGGAGCCTTTCGTATATAAAGCATGTGGTGTCCAGCACAGCATCCATGAAGACCCGTGTTTTATTTGTTCTATTATCTATTCCTGCTTGGGCCCATCAAAATATCTAAACTGTACAAACAGTAAATACAATTGTCGTCTGTCGCTACTGAGTGGCAGTTATTTTGCATGCACAGCAATATACTCGTCCACACAAACAAATCTGTTGAATTACAATAGCTATTATGCTCACTCTATTCATTCTTGAGCCGTGCCTGACTTATTGCCCTGTAGTTTCACTCACTTCTTCTAAGAGTTTTGCCTCAAGCAGTGCAAAACTGCTCCCTGTGGAACCTGCGGGAATTCCCAGAGCAGACACCCGCAGCATCCCTTATCTCTTAACCTTATTTCCTATCCAGCAACCTCAGGCTGAACTCTCGAGAACCCTTTAAGTGCCAAAGTTCACTTGGACCTAACAGCCTGGTTCAGCAAACCTAGGCAGGACCCACAGCTATCCATGAACACATGTTCCCTTTAATGCTTATTAAGGAAGAAGTAAAGGGGTCATATGCCTTGCACTCTGAAGTGGCAAGTGAAATGAAAGGGAGAAGGATGTGTGTAAAACAGTTGTATTCAAAATGAAGATGTCCAAAGAGGGCAAGATAAAAACAGTAATATTGAATTTCAAAAACTTGAACGCAGAAGTAACAGAGAACTAATAACCAGCCCATTTGCTCCTTTTACCTCCTCCCTGCTATTTTCTAGAGCGAACCCACTTGCCTTCACAAGCCCCAGATGAAGTCAGTCACTCCAGTCAGGCCATAGCTGTCAACTTACAGATTTGAAAATAAGGGACCAGCAGCCTCGAAAATAAGGGATCAGCAGCCAAAATAAGGGATTTTCCAAGCACAGGTATGTTCAACTTCTGAGCCCCTCCGAGCCAAAGGCAGAAAGCCCAGCCAGCAGTCAAATGAAGCCTCAAGCGGTGGTTCCCACAGCGCAGCAACCCAGCAAATGGGATGCAGCAAGGAAAACCTTCGTCACCTCTCCGCTGGGAAGCGCTGAGCAAAGGCGAGTCCCCAGGCAACGTGGCTGATTTGATCGGAACAAGGCATGCAAGCTCCACCCCCCAGTCGTTCTTAGACTCCTTATTGGGTGAGCAACGCAGCCAAGCAACACAGTTGGAGCCTCCCTCCTCCCTGGCTGGCAGAGAGGGAGGGAGAGGAGCTGCTTCCTTTGAAACCCGGGAAATTTAAGGGACATCATCAATAAGGGACAGCAGCGGGACACAGCGCTGGGATAAGGGACTTTCCCGCCAAATAAGGGACAGTTGACAGCTATGCGTCAGGCCAACAAGTGTGACTGTGGGACCCACATTTTAATCCTGCACCAATATGGTAACTCCCATGTGGCGCTCATTGCGGCTGCTGGTGGCACCAGGTGCATTTATCTGGGAGACAGTGGCAGTGGGCTGTTTCCCAGCAACCCTTCTCTCTCTATATAAAAGCAATACATTCAAATTGTATTGGCTTCTTTTTTAAATTACTTAACCTGGTTTAAAAACGCCTATATCGTTGTAACCCTGGGATATTATGGGGAAGGGCAAGTAAAGAATCTTATAATAAATAAATAAAACAAATTTAACACAAGACCACACAGGGCACAAAACAGATGTCAATTTATTCAAAGTGGAGTGGTAATTAAAATTCATACCCAACAGACACGTTTTAAACTAAGGTATTGGCAGAGTGCTATAGTGTGGAAGCCACCACAAAAGAGGTGTTGCCCCTCGTGCTCACCATCTATATCTCAGGAGGTGGGACACGAAGCACTTAATCTCTAAGAGCCAAGTGTTGCCCCCTGAGCTCCTTGTTAGGTGTAGAGGATACTGAGGCTGCCATGCTCTGCACATTTGCCTCTTGACCACAGAGTGACTCAACTCTGAGTAGACTTGCATTGCAATGGGCTGTGAATTAGTTAAGCTGATTGCTTGAATTAACTTATGGTTGTATCAAAAGTAATACTCAGAGGAAACCCACTGAAATTAATGACCCCAACTAACTTAGGTTCATTAGTTTCCACGTGTCTACTCTGAGTAGAACTTGGGTTGCCTACAATCCCTAGCCAGGAAGGAATGATGGTTTGAGGGGAAAGTCTACATGAAGGGGGGGGTGTCAAAAGAGACAAACAGCTTGACTGTTTGAGTATAGGGCAAACACAGCCATGTTACTGTTTGAGTATAGGGCAAACACAGCCATGTTACTTGTTTGAAACCTACCTACTTCTGACGCACTCAGACATTCGCTCACTGAATGAGCAGGTTCTTTGCCTTTTAAAATGGAAGTCATAGATTCCTGTTCACTGTTGGCAAAACCAGCACTAGAACAGCTTTGCCTGGATGCCTTGAGGGACAAACCCTAAAAAAACTTGAAAAGCCATTATTATTTCCCAGTTTGCGGATGACTGAGAAATGCAATGAGCATCTTTCACTTTTCACCCCCTAGAGGGTCTGCAATCAAAGCCACTTCTGGCCCCTCCATAGCTTTGGACTTCTAAGCGACGGCTGCCTCTCAAACATAGAGCCTGCACCTGCCGCACAAACATACCCAGGCAAACATTTCAGGCAATATCAAAAAATTCCTCTACACAAGGCTATGTATTGTAACTGACAAACATTCTTTTGTTTGTTACTTTGTTATGTAATTTTGTGTTTCCGGACTGTAAACTGCTCTGTGATCCTCGGATGAAGGCTGTTACAGAAATGTAAGAAATAATGATGGTGATGATGATGATGATGATGATAATACCAACACCAACAGACATGAATTGGGGAGGAGGGTGTGGCACTAAAGTGAAGATATCCATAGAGTGGGCTAAACTCATCAGTGTGCTGCCAGATCTCTAGCAAAGTTTACTGGGGAAAGCCTAGTGCAGTGTTCCCCTACCGAGAGCCCACTGGGTTTTGCTAAACTACAGCTCCCATTAGTCCTGCCCAATTTATGCTCCATTTATATGCTCAGAACAGGGATTGCAATCCCTTTTGGACCCATTTGCAAACTAGAGATATTGTCGTGGGCAACGCATATGCACACACACCACAACTAAGCACAGGTCACAATCTATTCTATTTGCTAAAACAGAATGTCTCTTTCAGCGGGCAAAGGAGACCCCATGAGCACCAGGGATGACCTCCGTGGACACAACCTTCAGCTTAGAATAGTCTAGAACAACAACATCATCAACAACAGCACTTTTTGACTTCTAAGGCTCATACTGCAGGTTATCCATATTTATGTTATATTCCGCCCCTCCTCCCAGGGGTGGCAAACACACAAGTGGCAAAACAATAAAAACATCTAAAAACAATTAAAATACAGCTCCATATTTGTACTTTTAAAAGCTTGTTGAAAGAAAAAGGATATTCAGCAGTCTGTCTATTATTTAACAGAAGGGGATTCCAAGGGACTGGTGCCACAACACTAAAAGCCTGATTCATTGTGTGGAATGAACCAGGAGGAGAGACTATCTGCAGGAGGCCCTCTCATCTGGAGAACATAGTGATACAGTTGCTTAACTGTTGCTGGATCTTCATGCCCCATAATTCCTGGTAGCAGGAAGTTTCGTGTGGAAAAACGTTTGCTATCTCCTGTCCCTTTCATTCTTTCTTTTTTTTAAACTTGGGTGTGTGTGTGGAACTTACAAGGCAGCTGGGCATTGCTTCAAAGTGTAACACTGGGGCGACCTCAGGCCCCCGCCATCTTGATATGCCCAGCAGCACTTTATACATTTATGCTAATCTGTGTCACGAGCCTCTGCCCTGAGCCCTTTAAGTACACCTGGCCATTTGCCTCAGTTTTATTTTGAACCAACAAGATGTGCACTTTTGCATATACAGAGAACACAATGTGACAATTGAAAGGACACTACATAGGGCCTTACACTCTTGCTATGACAGAGAGTGCTACTGAAATGCCGCTAATAAATAAAACTAAATAAAATATATTGCTCTCATGCCTCGCAGGAACTCCTACCTTAAGAGAAGAGTTAGCTAGAAGAAACAATAGCACTTTGGTGCTGAGAAAAGCAGAGAGTGAGTCGTGCTTAAGAATAGAAGCCATAGAAAGAAGCCATTAACGTTCACAGATAGTCACTTTTCCACCCAGGGGAATAATAGTTTTCACAATGAGAGGCAGTATAAATATATATATATGTTTTATTAAACTGTTTGGAAATGGATTCTTTGCCCAGAGAAGATTGCTGGGAAGGCTTCGGAGGAGGCGGGGTGTAGGGAAGAGTTTGCCTACATTCAACAGATGCTGATGAGTTTTTGAGAGAAGTGTTTCTATAATTTGAAGGAAGTGGTACACCCTATTACTTTGGGTCAGTTCAAGTATATCACATTTTCAACTCCAACTTGTGCAATTGAGCAACACGTATGTATGCTACACTCACAAGTGATGGCATCTATGCGGGCTAGTGAAAATGTAAAACCCCAAAGACCAAGAAAATGTTGTAGGGTCACACTTTGAGAGCAGTTCAGATATAATGCTAAACCATGGTCAAGAATTCCCTACCTCAGAGCGCACCAGGGCAGTTTAAACTATAGCTTACTGAAACAAACAAGGATCAAAAACCACGGTTTGATCTTGGACATTTCAGTAAACCATAGTTTAAACTAAACACCATTTTTCTGCATTTGGAATGTATAAAAACCCATGATTAAACAAGGAAGCAAATATTTTCAAACAGAGGGGATGTGGAAATGTTTGAACCCAAGCAGGCTCATTCACTTAGTGCTAAACTACAGCTCACTCATATCTGAACCAGAATTGTATCTCCCCATGGCTAAGACGAACCAGGATTCCCTTTTTAATACAGAAACATTTCCTAACTAATGTCAACCCTTGTTTTCAAAACTCTCATCAAGCTGGGAACGTAAGTAGCATTAGACGCAGTTGAAACCTGTCCCAAAATTTCCATAAACTGAGAAGTTTCTCTGCAGAAGAGGAGGGACTGTTTTTTTCCATGGCTGGCTCATTATGTTCTGCACCAGCCCAGAGCAATTATAATGTTACATGTGAACCGACCTTTAAAAAAAAGCATTGGCATGTCAGTTACCGTAACTTCTTGAGCCACTTGTAAATTTTATCTTTGCAGCGAGGCAGCTCCCTTTCATATTTTTAGCAATGTTGTCAGTCAATCTCTGCCCTGCCCTGAAGAGCTGTTGCCTCGTATTCTTCATCAGCATCTCCTGGTTTTTCAGATGGCATTTCTCCCTCTCACCAGACCTCAAGCAAAACAAGGCCAGGCAGTATAATATATGTTTTGCCCTAGGGCCTGTTTAGCATAATTTCCAGCTTCTTAAAAAGAAAATAAGCTGAAAACTGAGAAGTTTCAGCACTTGTACAGCTGCTGATCTTGCTTCCTTGGGGCATCATTTACTTCTACACCTTTTGCAGATAGGTAGCCGTGTTGGTCTGCCATAGTCAAAATAAAAAAATTCCTTCCAGTAGCACCTTAAAGACCAACTAAGTTAGTTCTTGGTATAAGCTTTCGTGTGCATGCACACTTCTTCAGATACACTGAAACAGAAGTTGCCAGATCCTTCTATATAGTGAGAAGGTGGGGAGGGGTATTACTCAGAAGGGTGGTGGGAATGGGAGATTGGCAGATAGCTGAGATGAGCCTGTTGACGACTCTTAACGACTGTAATAGGTCTTACAGGAAAAGGCAAGGGGTGAGAAGGTGAGAAATGGCTTAGTCATGTATAATGGGATAAGAATCCAATGTCTTTGTTCAAACCAGGTCTCTCCATGGTTTTAAGTTTGGTAATGAGTTGCAATTCTACACCTTTTGGCATTCTGAACAGAAGTAGAACAACCACAGTTAGGAGAAGGATTTACATTGGTCATCTTGCAAGTTAAGCTAACAATACTGGTACTTTCAAAGATGTCTTCCAATTTAGTTTATTACCTATTTATTTAATAAATTTATACACAATATATAGAAATCTCTAAGTACTTTGTAAAAAAAAGTAAAATCACAAAGCTAAATATACAAAAACATGCAGAATGCATGCAGCATACAGCGAAAAACCACAATCAAAATTGTGAAACAACTTACTGAGCAGTGAAATTAAAAAATTAAAAATTGAGAAGTGCCTGAATAAATAAAGTTTTCAATTAGTATCTAGAACACATCTATGGAGGCCTCTTGTACAGTGATGTTCTAAAGGACTGGAGCCACTGCAGGAAAAACATGCTTCCACATTGTCACTTTTGTAATTAAAATACACACACTTCTGTAAGAAAATTAAGTATGTGGTGAATTCTTTCTTACTGAAATTAGTAGGGCTCATGAGTGTTTAAATTTTGCAAGATCGTGTCCATTATTTTATATAGCTCTAGCGATATAATAGGCAATATGATAGAATATGCAAAGAAGCAGGACTGGCCTGGGTTTATCATTTGTTTTTAGGGGTGTTTTTTTCTGCTGCCTAAGTTTTATTTAGATTTTGCCCATCCAATCCATTTTTGCCTTTACATACGCTGAAATGTATATTTTTAGCCCCCGCTACTTTTGTGATTGTGGTTTGAATTAAACTATGTTAATGTTGTATCTTAAATTGTTGTAACCTGTACTTGGACCTTAGGGCGAAGAGCAGGTAATAATTAACAACATAAAATAACACATTCAGTTGCTAATACTATCAGCATGCCAGTTTCTCATAGTGGTGTTCCTGTATCTGTTGCTTCTGGTTGGCCAGAAGGCTTTTGACAGTGTCTGCTGGTATGCAGGGGACATCACTCAGCCCAGAGATGTCTCTGCATATCTTACCCTGATCCAAAGGTGTGGCTCTTTCTAAGACATAAACATAGCTGGTGAAGGCACACTTCAAATGGAGACAGCCCAGGTGGTTGCTTAGTCTGCATTCATGGACTGGCCAGCCCTGCAAGCAAACGGGGGGCATCCCTTGCTAAATTGAGGTGTGCTCAAAGTCCCAGTGCTACCAGTTGCTAAAAGTCCATTCTCTAAAAATGCAACCTGAGGGTGACGAGAGCTGGAGTTCAACAGCATTCGGAGGACACCACAATAGCCACCTCTGGTGAAGACAATATGAAGACTAGGTGGAACCAGTGATCTGACTCGCTATAAGACAGCTGTCCTAAAGCTGAAAAACAGATAGCTAGGGCAGACACAGGCAGACACAGCAGTCATTCTGTACCCAGACAACACCGAAATCATTACTGAAATCGTGTATGTTGAAGCTACTCCAGCATAATTTAGCAAAAGTGAAGCAAGACGACAGTAGAACAGCTATTAAACTTCTCCAGAATAACAACAATAAGAGAATCACAGTATTGGCACCATCTTCAGTGCAAAAAGTCAGAGGCACTCAAGGGACTAACATTGATCTAAAAGCTCCCCACAACGTGCAGACACATACGCACCCCGCCCGTCATCCAGAGCTCTTCATGTCGTTGCTACCAGAATTTTCTTTTTGAATAAGCACTGCTTCAAAATTAAAGTGTGTCTCCAGTGGGCTGGAAATGCGTTGGAAGGGTCAAACAGAAGTTCTACACGCAGTCAGCATAAAACTTCAGGAACGGAATAAAAAAAGAGACACAAAACCAGTGAAATGGTAAGATGGCTTAGGAGGACCCGTGTTTGGGTGGACGATGTGGGGAAGGTCAAAGGAGACCGGAGGGGGCAACCGCTATCATGAAACGTTTGAGGCAGGAAGCACTTTCCAGCTTCACAATCACGCAAAGTAGCACCATCTCACTATTTATTTATTTAATGTTGCCAAACTTGCTAAGATGCCCAATAGTAAATACACTCTGAGAATTGTACAAAAGGAGAAAAATATTAAGGGGGGGGGAGACCACAAAAATCTAAGAACAATTATTATTATTATTATTATTATTATTATTATTATTATTAAATGTATATACTGCCCTTCTTCTGAGGATCACAGAGTGGTTTACAGTATAATACAAAAGCAGATTTAACCATGAAAAATGGAACTAAAACTGTAACAAGTAGTAATGACAGCTTTAAAAGGCAGTAGAATTAAAAAGCTTGGAAAAACCAAAAAAGGGGGTGGCTTGGCACTGAAAAGACATTAAAATAGGTCTGGGGGATGACACTGCATAATTGAGGAGCCACTAAGATCCTCCGTCTTGTAACCATCCACTGTTATCTCAGCTGGTTGGGGCACTTTGACCCACTTTTTGTTTAAGTCTTCAGTAAAAAGAATTACGCAGGCTGGCAATGCCACCCTTAACAGAGTCAGAGGGGTTCTTTTCACATTTACACACCCGCCGCCATCCACTATAGAAAATTCACTTGGACAAACAAGACATGTCATGGGACTTTTCAACTCTGCTGTATGACCCTAAATATTTGAAATGTTTTAAGCCAAAACACAGGCAAACACTCCTCCCCCCTATTTGCATGGAGTTTGTGTTCCTGGTCATCACACACATCAGCAGAGCAAACATACTGTAAGCCCAGTCTGCTCTACCCCATTATGTCCCCATTCCACCCTCTTCTGGGTCCGAACACAACCCACACATGCACGGTTGCAAATGCTTTGAACACACACAAAACAATGGTTTCCAGTAGTGCCAGAATTAGCATGTTTTTCCTTTCCTTCCCTATATATTTTTCCCTTTGCGTCATGGCCATCAGATTGAAATCCTGCAGGCAGGGCTGTCTTGATTTTTGGCACATGAGATTTCATGGGTCTTAAGAATTAACCAAGGTTCATGAATTGTAGCTCTGTAATTTTGAAGATGCAGCTTAACGATCTATGTTTAATTATCATGTTTAACTTACGGTGGACAATTTGGATAATCAAATAAATGCTTAAAAAACAACCCACATCCTATGTAAAAAAATTGTTGTTGTTGTTGTTTAGTCGTTTAGTCGTGTTCGACTCTTCGTGACCCCATGGACCAGAGCACGCCAGGCACTCCTGTCTTCCACTGCCTCCCACAGTTTGGTCAAACTCATGCTGGTAGCTTCGAGAACACTGTCCCACCATCTCGTCCTCTGTCGTCTCCTTCTCCTTGTGCCCTTCATCTTTCCCAACATCAGGGTCTTTTCCAGGGAGTCTTCTCTTCTCATGAGGTGGCCAAAGTATTGGAGTCTCAGCTTCAGGATCTGTCCGCCCAGTGAGCACTCGGCTGATTTCCTTCAGAATGGATAGGTTTGATCTTCTTGCAGTCCATGGGACTCTCAAGAGTCTCCTCCAGCACCATAATTCAAAAGCATCACTTTAAAAATAGTTCAGTGGTTTTCAAACTTTTCCCCTTCAGGAAACATTCCCCACATAAATTCATTTCTGAGAAAATTCACAGGACAGTTCTTGGGGTGTATGCAAGGCTCTCATAGGGTCTAAGTGAGGCTGATTAAAACTAAGTATTGCCCTATACAAACTGAGAGCATGTCCCATAAGAACACAGGACGCTGCCTTAGAGTGAATCAGACCACTGGGTCCTTCTAACTCAGTATTGTCTACACCAGCAGCAGCTCTCCAGGTTTCAGGCAAGGGTTTCTTCCAGCTCTAACTAGAGATGCTAAGGATTGAGCCTGGACCTTCTGCACAGAAGGTGGTTGCTCTACCACTTAGCTACAGCCATCTCCCAGAACACGTTCTCGTGCGGCTGTAGACTGAAGGGGGAGATTGATAATGGCGGTCATGATTTTGCTCAGAGTGTTAAGCTGGTGTGCAAAACATTGCCAGATGTCCATTGCGATCAAAACCTTCACAAAACACGTCTGCACGTGTAAGGAAACGGGGAGTAAAATCTGGAGTAGCTCTCACAGGCTTGACACAAATAGAATTGTTTAAAAAAAAGAAAAGGGGGGCACACGCTGCAACTACATAATTAAACTAGGCTCAGGACATGGTGATAAACTGGGTATTATGAACAAGAAGATGATCACTATGTGCACACACTAGCACAATAAACAGTGAATAATTCATAGTCAATTCTGAAGATAGAGTATGCATCACTCAACTTGTGGGGAACGCAGGGGATTTCACTGGTATGATTTTTCTTTAGGGACAATGACAAAGTGCCACTCGCCAGCAGGAAACTGAAGCACTGAACTATGTTCCATGTGCCATAAATCAACACTGCAGCCTACAGGATGTCTCTCTGGTACCAACATACCATCAATTTTTCAATAACCCCCTTTAAATAATGGAAAATGTGAACAGCGACAACAGTAATGAAAAATGAAATGTTTTGCACGCCAAAGACTCCAGAATAACACAGCTAATATGGCAAGCCTGACAATGAATTGGTGGTCTATGTAAAAGGCTGGGTATTCCTGAAGCAATTATACCTATCTGGTGCAACAATCGACCTTAGCTTACTTACAACTTACAAAAACATTCCAGATATGTGGGTTTCAACTTGGTGGCGGAAAGTTTAACCAGTTTTGTACCTTGAGTGAAATCCGCTTTATGTGGAAGATCCACTGGTTAGGAGCAGAGGAAGCTGCCCAATACCAAATCATAGCACTGGTCCATCTAGCTCAGCATCATCAACTGGCTGCAGCTCTTTGGGGTTTGACACAGGGAGACTTTCCAGCCCCACCAGGAAATTGGAATTGCAGTTCTTTTTTCTTTCCTTTTAACAAACATAGGGAGGTATAGAAAGGTCATCAGCTTCCTGTAGCCAATCAGAAGCAGCATTTTGGAAGCTAAACGTTGCAGAAGTCAAACGGACTTCTGGGATGGATTCTGTTCAACTTCCGAGGTACGACTGTACTTTCTACAGGGGTATAGCAATAAGGGCTGGGGCTGGTGAATCACTTGAACTCCACCCTTAATTAATGAATAATTCTATACCGCCCTTCATCCAAGGATCACAGGGTGGTTTACATATAAAAACACAAAAAATACATACCACATTAACAGAGCCAATAACCCCCCCCCCCCAGTTGAAAAGGCCATAGATTATTTAGATTCAGGTAGGTAGCTGGTCTGACACAGTTGAAATAAAAATAATAAAAAATAAAAAATTGTCCAGTAGCACCTAGACCAACTAAGTTTGTTCTGGTATAAGCTTTCTATATTTTTATAGATTGTTTAATTAGCCAAAGGTCTGGGAGATGAGGAATGTCTGGCACCTAAAGATATGTAACAAAGGTGCCAGGTGAGGCTTCCTGGAGAGAACATTTCACAAGCGGGGAGCCACAGCAGAAAAGGCCCACTCTCATGTTGCTATCAGATGACATTGGCAGGGTCAGGGTTAGCGACCAGAAAAAAAATCCTGCTGTTTTGGGGCAACATGCTACCAACAGCCAACAATGCATGCTCAGAAATGCAAAAGTGCCCCTCTAAACCTGGTTATGGGTCAAATGAACACTGAGAATTAGACCTAGCAAGTGCATGTCTGAGTCCACCTGTGGAGGGTCACAGAAAGCTATCAGTTTTGCAACAGAATGTTTAAGTTGCAAGTTTAAGCTCCTTTAGCCAACATTGTAGCTTTGTTCATTAATGCATTAACAATAAACCTCAACGACAGGACTTTGGACACAAACGCCCTAAGATTGTAATCAGTCAACTGGGGCATTGGATTCTTTTGACATCTCAATCGCATCAAGCAGTGAACCTCTAAGAAATGTCAGAGGGAGTGGGTAGTGGATTGGCTGCAATGGTACAGAACAATGGTTAGGTCAAAGCAACCTATGCAAGTTGTATAAAAGCTGTGCTAATGCATGCAGCGATGTTTAAAGCAGTGCATTGCTTATTATTTGCAAGTGAAGCTTTTGCTCTTACTTTATTTCCATTTTGTGATCGCCACAAAGCATTTGGAAAGGCAACCTAGAGGTTCACGGACCGAGTGCAGCGTATAGCTAATCTCCCTCCAACGCAATTGTTGCTTAAATGGTGTGGGTGTAGAATGGGGCTGAATCTATAAGTTAATCGAAGTGGAAATTAGTCCATGTGTTAAAAACAAGCCACTCCAATCCACCTTACCACTGTACTCTAAAAAGAGAAGAATTCTTCGTTTATTTTCCTGCTGCTGCATGTTCAAGATATTTAAACCAACAGTGTGATTAAATATTAAAGGATGCTGCTATCCAGGGTGTGAAATTCAGTGGGAAAAAGTTCCATCTGCCAGTGCGGCATGTAATTTTTTTAGACGTGATGTCCAATAATCTGCCACCGACTGTCGCTATGGATTCCACTTTACGTGATGTGAAACCGTTGTTGGAAAATATCCTCCCCCAAGTAAAAAGCAAGTGCCAGAGGGCACTTCAGAAAATGAAAGCCCCTGCGGGTCCCAGCTGTAACAACCCACCAATCTATCCCCACCTTTGGCAAGGGGACGGGAAGTCAACTCCCTTGGACTAGTAGCACCATCTTGGCGTTGTTTAAGTGAGACCGTGTGCCTCTCCCTCTGTCCCCAGGAATCCCAGCAGCTGCCCATATTTAAAGTGCCTGGTCTCAATAGGAATTATATTGGGACAACCACTGGCTTTCTCCACACTCACAAGTCTGCTGTCTTTTTTAAGTCTCTGGGAATGCGCCTTCTTACAGTTTTCTATTTGGATGCTTTGTTAAGAAAACACACACACCAGAATTAAAAACAACCTGGAAAATACCAGAGAAGTGTGCTCTCTTTCTCTCTCTCTCTGATGCTCCTGCCCACTAAAAATCACCATTTGCAAACTCTCCAAGTTAAAATGCTTCAAGAACACTGCCATCTTCACATATTTATTTATTTATTCGAAAGAATGTAATTGCACCAGGATCATGGTGAACTAGACTGGAATTTGTTAGTGGCAGCTAAAAACAAAATGTTCTCTGCAATGGCATGACTCTAGACCAGGCTTCCTCAACCTTGGCCCTCCAGATGTTTTTGGCCTACAACTCCCATTATCCCTAGCTAGCAGGACCAGTGCTCAGGGATTATGGGAATTGTAGTCTCAAAACATCTGGAGTGCCCATTTGGTGATTAGCTTACATATCTGAGTTTCTAACACTAGGTGCACTCCTGGCTGAAATACTGGAGAGCTGCTGCCAATCAGTGTAGACAACACTGAGCTAGATGGACCAATGGCCTGACTCTGTATAAGGCAGCTTCCTGTGATTCTAAGTTTCAGCAGGCTCAGGGAAATCCAATGGTTTGCAGATGTACCCCTCCCCCCAATCAAATAAAAACTGTGGGGGGGGGGGACTAAAGCGGTAGGTGGAGGAGCCTAACAAGAACTGACTGACTGACTGTCTGGTACTCTGAAGAGGAGCAGTCCATGCTGCAACATTTTGTTGCAGGTCCCACTCTAATCATTTTTGCTTTTGAGAGGGGAGCTTGATGGGGACCAACTTAGAAGTTCTTAATCCTCCAAAAAGGTACACGGTCACCCTTCTGAGATGTTATCAAAAGTACAGAAGCTGGACAATCCATACCTGCCTGCATTAACCATTAGCGATGGCCACCCAAGCAAAGAAACCTAACTTGACAGATTAAAAAATGATGCAAAGCAAGTGAATAAATACCCAAGTACACTTTACACAATAAAGTATCAAGTTTAAAAATTTAAGAGCTATTATTTCTCATGGCTCCATACTTAATAGCATTTCAGCCATCCATTTCATGTCTCGTCTCACCGCCCTGCTGATGGTAAGGAGATGCTGTTGTTGATAAAAGCCATTCTCGGTGGGACAGAAATTGATCTGAGAAGTGGTGGAAACTTTCCACTCCTTCCTTCGACCAAGGTCTGAAGGAAGGATTTAGTGACCTTGCAAGCACTGAAGCAGGTTCCTTGACGGAGGCTTCAGGAGGCCAGAGCTTGAAGCAAAGCTATCACTCAACTCGGCAACTTGAAAGATGCAGTCCGCAGGCAATATGCCCACAGCAATTTCTTCTCTCACCTCAATACTGGACTTCAAACCAGAAAAATGCCACACAAAAACCATTTGCTCCTCTATTCTTAAATAGCAGCTTTTTCCTTGGATAGTTAAGATTTTGTACATTGGGCACTGAAATAGCTTTTGATTAATCCCCTCAACTAATGACTCCTGAGTGAGTTTAGCAGTCATGGAATAAGATAGGCCCTCTTATGGATCAGCAGCAGATTAAAGCACAGGAAGCCGAGAATAAATGGACAACGGAGGGATGCAAAAAGTGGGTTCCCCCATGAATCAGTAGCGGGTGCTGTGCGGTGAGGTGGCAATTTGCTGATGACACCAAATTATTCAGGGTAGTAAGACCAAAGTACAGGCGTCCCTCCACTGATGCATGTTCCACTTGCAAATAACCATGTATACATGCGGCGCCAGGAAACTAACCAACAAACTGATTGACCACTCCTACCCACGGCCCATATCTCCCAACATTGTGGGGTGCATGTCCACAAACACACACGCCAGCCCTGCCCTGCCACCAAACTCAAGGTGTGAGTGGGCAGTCAGCACATGGGATCAGTGCCTACCCACTGCACTGCTGGGTCCCAAAGCGTCTCTCGAGGGCACCCTAGAGGGCTCAAATGACTAGCCAGATATCTCAAATATCATCTGACCACAGCAAAGTATTTTGAGACTAGTGTTATATAGATGACAACACACCGTTTTTATTCCATTTGTTAGGAATGGAAACAGCAAGGCCAGTTAATCTCCCACCCCTGGAAGCGGTCAGGGGGCAGACCCAGCAGTGGAGAAAAGCTTCTCCCACTGGCTACCTACTGTATTTTTCGCTCCATAAGATGCACCCGACCATAGGATGCACCTAGTTTTTAGAGGAGGAAAAGGGAAAAAATATTCTGAATCAAATGTTGTTGAAGAGGCTTTGCGCGGCTATCCCTGGCTTCAGCGATAGCTGCACAGCCTGCATTCGCTCCATAAGATGCACACACATTTCCCCTTACTTTTTAGAAGGGAAAAAGTGTGTCTTATAGAGCAAAAAATATGGTACTATAACTGCAGGAATACAAGATGCCTTATGCCATGGCAGACATTTAGCTCAGTGTTGTCTACATTGACTGACAGCAGCTCTGCAGGACTGCAGGCAAGAAGACCCTCCCAGCCCTGCCTGGAGATGCCAGGGATTGAATCTGGGGCCTTCTGCGAGCAAAGCAGTTGTTCTACCATCAATATATCTTCAAGAAAGAACATAAGGAATCATAAATGGGAGAGGCCACTAGCTAGTGGGTAGGCAGACTAAGCTCAGGGAGACCCAGGTTAAACTCCTCACTCAGCCATGCAAGAAACTCAGCCTAACCTTCACTCACAGGGTTGATGTGTGGATAACAGTGGGGATATGGGCCCAAAACGTATTAAAATAAGTATTTCACTGCAATTGTTTAAAAATTCAATGCCATTGGTTTAAATCCAGCAGAGTTAAGTTCACTTAAGCTCATTTAAATCAACTGCTCTATCTATACCTAATTGTGCTGGATTTAGGCCACCGTTTCATAACAACAGTTTGTTTTGTTTTTCTTTATATTTAGCCATAGTTACAAATCTGATGGTTATCTTCTTTGTTCTCGTAATATTTATGCTCTAAAAATAGTTGGCCATTCTCCCTTCTGATGTGATTTTCTTTCCTTTTCCCCTACCCCCTGCACCTTTTCTTGTATTAATCTGATCTTATATATATATATATATATATATATATATATATATATATATATATACACACACACACACACACACACACACACACAATGGGCTGTATAGCATGCTAGTCCTACTCAGAGTAGACCTACTGAAAAGAATGGACCTGATTAACTTGGGCCTATTACTTTCAATAGCTCTACTCTGAGTAAAATTTAGTTGACTACATAAGAGCCTGCTGGATCAGGCCAATGGTATATCTAGTCTAGCATACTATTCCTACGGTGGGCAAACAGTTGCCAGTGGGAAACCAGCAAGTTGGGTTCAAGTACATGAGCCCTCTCCCCTCCTGCTGCCTCCAGCAACTAGTATTCAGAAGCAACCTATGAGTTGCATCCAGTATTAATCCTATTCAGTGTAGACCCTTTTAAATTAATGACTATGACTAACTTAGGTCTATTAATTTTAATGGATCTACTCTAAATAAAACACAGTTGGATACAACTCTATATAGCTAGATGCTTGAAGAATGAATCCCAAATCCAAACTACTGGAAACAAGGGCATCGTCTGGAACATGGTGACGTTTTGTACACCACTTTTTAATTTCCGTCAGGCATTATTCTCTCTCCTGTTTAGTTTCATGCCATTAAAATTAGATTAACTTTTTGTATTGTTTTATGCACTCTTCCATTGTCTCTCGAGACAGACGGATGCCAACTGAACTGAACAACTAGATATATTGTTTTCTTTGTATTTATTTATTTATGTTATGATTCGTTATAATGGCTTCTCTTTTCTAATTTTTTTCTTATTCAATTTCAGCATGAACATAGATACATACTTATATCTGAGGAAAAAGGCAAAAATATATATAATTGCATACAATTCTAGAAAAACACAGAAGTAAAGAAAACAGGAAAAGGATAAGGAAAGGAAACACAGAAATAATTTGCAATTGATTTACTGGGGGGATGGGTGAGCAATGTAATGTTGCAATGATTATTATTTTTTGTCACTATACAGATTCTTACAAGAGGTACATAATCCAATTATTTATTAAATTTGTATACCACCCTTCCCCCACTTGTCGGGCTTATAGTATTGTACGAAAAACAATACATTTTCATACTGTTGATTGAAGTGTAGAGTGTTTGAGGACTGGAACATTTGCAGGGAAACGAAAATGCTTGTTTACAAAGCTATTGTACTACCAACCTTACTGTATGCTTGTGAAACATGGACCACTTGGCCAACTCCTCAAAAGATTCCATCAACGGTGTCTCCGCAAAATTTTACACATCACTTGGGATGACAGGCAAACTAATACCAGTGCACTGGAAGAAGCAAAGATCACCAGTGTTGAAGCAATGATTCTTCAACATCAGCTTCACTGGACTGGTCATATTGTGTGGATGCCTGATGATCGTCTTCCAAAGCAACTACTCTATTACGAACTTAAAAATGGAAAGCGTAATGCTGGTGGTCAACAAAAGAGGTTTAAAGACTGTCTCAAGGCAAATTTTAAAAAATGTAGTATAAACACCAACAATTGGGAAACACTTGCCTGAGAGCGCTCCAATTGGAGAACAGCCTTTACCAAAGGTGTCATGGGCTTTGAAGACACTTCAACTCAGGATGCAAGGAAGAAACGTGCTAAGAGGAAGGCATGCTTGGCAAATCCACAGCGTGATCAACTCGTGCCCAGAAACCAATGTCCTCACTATGGAAGGACGTGTGGATCCAGAATTGGCCTCCACAGTCACTTACGGACTCATTGTTAAAACCATCTTTATGGAAGACAATCTTACTCGGCTACGAGGGATCGCCAAAGAAGCAGCAGCATTCTGTAGTGGAAAGAGACACTTTAAAAGCTCTACTCTAGTAACACTCACATGAACAAACCTTTCAAGGAGGAGGAACATAAATGAAGGAGTGTAAACACAGAGCATAAAGCAAGGGCCTGTGTTCCAGTCCCTCTTCACTTTTAATTCTTGCCAATGAGAACAGTAGTTAAAAGTTTATGATGGGCGTTTTCATTTTAAAACCTTGATTTGTCTAAACATGGCCTCAAGTGCCACACTCTGCTTACCAGTTCTGTATCAGCACAAGATCAAGTACCACAACTACTGTTACGTGCTATAGCAGCTACAGTGTCTGATTAGGATTGGAAAGATTCGGGTTCAAATCTTCTCTCAGCCAAAACTACTTCACAAGGTTGTTATAAAGAAAAAGCAGGTAGGAAGAGAAACCACATCCACCACCTTGAACTCCTTGAAGGAAGGGTAGGATAAGAACTAGTGTGCTTATGTTCATGTAGTTGGAAAGTTTAATTTCAAACTCTGGTCATACAAATACACTTTTTACATATTCTTCTCTCTCTCTCTCTCTCTCTCTCTCTCTCTCTCTCTCTCATACACACACAGACACCATGGAATGTTTCCCTCTTATCTGGCTATTGTCATTTTACTGTCTCAAACTTCTTAAAAACAAGCCATCTCACTAGGGAGGAAATCAGTCAGCATCAGGCCTAGTGGGGAAACTCTGCACTTGCTCAATGTCTGTGGCTTTTACACAGTTCCAGATGTTCCGTGCATTAATAATGCACTAACTCAAACCCTCTTTTTGAAACTTTAGAACGTGCAAATTGCATTAAAACCTCTTTGCCCTCATTAATGGTATTGTTACAATCCCAGTACTCTGGAAAATGTTTTTTTGGCATTTGTTTAAACTTTGTGATGTTGCCATTTAAACTTTGTGATGTTGCCATTGACTCACTTTAACAGCCAGTGTTCAAATCTTAATGCTTTTAAACAAGCCTGGCTAAACAGACTACCTTCTTTTGTAAATTTATTGATGTTAATTCATAAAACTCTCATTTCCCCCCCTCTACCTACCCGCTTTCCTGATAAATAAATAAAATACTTGAATGAAATAAATAAAATACTTGAATGTTTACCCAGGTATTTAGTAAACCTCAAAGTGCACAAGGATGGTTTTACAATGTAAATCCAGCACACGTTTAATCTTGAAGGAAATTTTCAGAACGAATGTAATGCTTGCTAAACGACTTCAAAAACAAATTAAAATCCAGATTTACTGATCCTTCAGTCTGTCCCCCCATTCACCCATCCACATTCAAGACTTGGGTACCTTGGTTTCTACTGTACTCATACAATTGCTTTTAAAATATCTGGACTCTATTAGACAAGAGCCAGATATTTGGGAGGAGCCAATTTTACCCTTGATTGATCCAGTAAGATGGCCTAATTGGAGAAAATTGATTTGGATATGAATATTCGGTGTGTTTGTTGCACCAGAGAAATCTGTTGTTTTGACAATTCAAACTGAAGTACCTGATGCCTGGCCAAGGTGGCAGACTTGATTTTGAACCCAAATGTTCCCGTGAGCTTTTAAAGAGGCAGCACAGGATAGTGAATGAAAGGTAAATGGTGGGTGAGTGGAACGGAACAAAATATTTTAAAATAAAATAAAAAGGAATGAAAACGGGAGCAAAAACTAGGGGGTGAGTTTTCTTTGTTCATGAACTTAGCAGCATATGCAAAAACAGATCTGCAAGAAATGTTTATGCAGAAACCAAGCCATAGGAAAGTTAACTTTTTCATCTGACAGAAAGCCGTACTGCTGGAAAACTCACAATCAGCCCCAAAATGCAGCTTTGGAAATGTTCTCTCTCCAAAGAAAAACTGGCAGTGCAAGTCAAGTGAGAGACCCCCATTTTCAAAACTGAAAGACCTCTTGTGCCAAATGACTGGGCCCAGACAACCTAAGAGAGCCTCCTTCAATCCTGTGCTCCATCAAGCACAAATACTTTAAACATGACATGTATGCACCAAATCTGATATCTTGGAGTTGTCTTCAGCTGGAGAATCTTCAAGGTAGAAACCAATGTCTCTCTTCAAAAAGCGGTCAACAGTAAAGGGTTTCTCATGAGGGCATGTGAGGCACCACCCTACCAACCCCAGTCTGTCCTCAGCCAGCCCCTACCTGCCTCCCTTCTTACTGGCAAACCACTCCAAGGTGTGGAATTCGATATCAGCTTCCTCTTCCTTAAGTCTCACAGACTGTCCTTGCAGAATTCAGCAAGAAGATGGGAACAAAACTAGAATTACAGTGGTGCCTCGCAAGATGAAAAGAATCCGTTCTGTGATTCTCTTCGTCTAGCGGTTTTTTCGTCTTGCGAAGCAAGCCCATTGAAGGATTAGTGGATTAGCGCTATTAGCGGCTTTTAGAGGCTTTTAGCGGCTTATCTCCTGATCGGATCAACTGATAAGCGGCTTAGCGCTATTAGCAGCTTTTAGCGACTTATCTGCTGATCAGATCAGCTGATAAGCGGCTTAGCGGCTTAGAAAAGGGGGGGAGGGGGGAAAAACCAGCAGGAACTCGCAAGACATTGTTGTCTTGCGAAGCAAGCCCATAGGAGATTCGTTTTGCGAAGCACCTCCAAAACGGAAAACTCTTTCGTCTAGCGGGTTTTCCGTCTTGCGAGGCATCCGTCTTGCGGGGCACCACTGTAGTTTGCTCTGCTTGTCATTGACTCTGGCTCCACCTCCTGTTGGGCTCCCTGCCTTATACCCTACCATTTCCAATAAGCAACAGCCATCACTGGTTGCCAAGGGCAGGATAGTTGTTTTGTATGGTGATATCCACTCCATGAACCCTTATGATGGGACAAGCTACAAGCCCAAGAAATAAAAGAAGCATTTTTGTCCTTCTGTCCATTTCTGCCCAAGCTAACCTCTCCACATCTAGATGATAATGTCCCTTGCTCAGATTGCAAGAAAGAACATGCACTGTGCTCAGCTTTAAGAGGCAAAGGAGTGAAACAAAACCAACGGCCGAAATGTAAATTTAGGCAAGACTCAGGAGAAAGCAGCTTCTATCAAGGCTCAAAACACCTTCCTAAAGCTGATGCCCAGCACAGCCAGGGAAGAAAAGAAGTCGAATGCTGGATCCAATCAGGCAGTGTGCCAATGCCTGAAAAGGAGTGAGCCATGCCAAACAATAAAGTGAGTACAGTGGTGCCTCGCAAGACGAAATTAATTCGTTCCACGCGTTTTGTCATCTTGCGATTTTTTTCGTCTTGCAAAGCACGGTGTCGGGAAAGTTTTGGAAAAGCTTCAAAAATCACCAAAGTCTTTAAAAACCTCAAAAAAGGCTACCACACCGCGTTCTATGAGTTGCTCCTCGAAGTCAAGTCGCAACTGTATTAACGGCGTTAAGAAAAAGGAAACAAACTTGCAAGACGTTTCCGTCTTGCGAAGCAAGCCCATAGGGAAAATCGTCTTGCGAAGCAGCTCAAAAAACAAAAAACCCTTTCGTCTAGCGAGTTTTTTGTCTTGTGAGGCATTCGTCTTGCGAGGTACCACTGTAGTTTGTTAGCAAAATGCCCCCCAATGTTATTTCAGACCTTTGTTAGCAAGCAGCCCATTATGGCAGAATGTGAGGCGCTGTTAACAACAAATGCCCCACACACCAAGTCTCTGTGTGTCTTACTTGTCCTCTGAAATGGGTCCCTCCCACCCAAATACTCTACCTATGTGATTTCAAGTGCCCATCCCAGCTTGGCTGCCTGCTTCATTAAACGCCCCCCACTCCCGCTAATGTCAGAGGGTCCCAAGGGCCCGAAGCAGCCTCTCCCACAGACTCAGAACTTGCCCTCACTCTGCAGAATTGCTGTCATCTCACACTGCCTTCTAGCTTAGCTGAAGAAGGTCACTAGGAGCCCTAGACATGAGGCCATCCCAGTGAGGTTCTGGAACATTTTCATTAGGTGTGGAAGAATTTTGATGTGAACACTTGTGGCTCTCACCAAATGTGCGCACGTATGTACTTTGGACATTTATCCTGGCATGTGGAGGGGGGACGGGAAAAACCTGCACAGGCCCAAGAAATCATTCCCCCCCCCCAATTCTTTATCTTTCTGGCCCATCTTCTGTTACATCATTTACAAAAGCCATATTTGGCTTAGTGAGATCAGAACATTGACAGTTTAAGAGTATTAACGCTCTTCAGTGATGCATGGTTTTTGTATTTGAAGTGAAATTAAAGTATATTGTGCACTCTCTCCCTCCCCCTTTATGCCTTGTTAAAAACGTAATTCCAGAGTGTATCTGTGAGATGTACCTTATTAGCTTTTCAGAAAAGAAAGAACTGATTCCAAAACAAAACAATTAAAGCAGCCTGCCCTAGAGAGCAGGTATAATCAAGTCTCTCTCTTTGCTAAATGTTTTATTCACATGTTTTAAATCAACACTCTCAACCGCTCACCACCTTTCTTTGATCCTCGCCACCCCACAAGTCATTTCATAATTATTATTTTTCTCATTTTCAAATATTCCCCCTTTCCTAAAATGTAGTTTTGGATTCCACCACCATGGGGAAAATATCAACACTTAACTTGAGGAACTGAAAACATTCAAAAGTTACTAAGAAACTACTGAGGACCCAACTAGGAGGAAACCACAATTCATATATTCCATCTCTGCAAAGGGAGGCGTGGAAAACTCCCAAGGCTGAAAAAGCAGCCTCAAAAATACATTCATCATTATGATTTCCACTGGTGGGACTTTTTAACCTACACAAACTACTTCTGTGCTTCTGCAGGTTGTGCCTACTAGGGATATAAAAGGAGAGAAACAGCAAGACTGGTGAGGATGGTGGCATAGACTGGTGGTGAAATATGCTCAGATAACGCTGTCCCGAAGCATTTTCTGCCCTTGCACCAACAGCTGGTGTCTGCCAGGCCTGGAACAGAGCTATGAGAGGTCATCTCTCTCAGAGTCTGCTCCTAGAACAAAGAGGACAGGCCCAGGGCACTGGCACCATCACACAACTCTCTCTGAGTTATATCCTATTTAGAGTAGACCCACAGGGGTGATAGCCAATAAAGATTTACTCAAAGGAGACCCACTGAAATTAAAGGGCCTAATTTAGTGATGCCTATTAAATTCAGTGGGTCCATGCTAACATTGGATACAACCCGTGCTATTTTTCTGGAAAAAGAGGTGCCGGAACTTACCATGAACACCTCCCTTGTTTTCTTATAATGGCAATGGCACCCACTTGAGAGGTGCCATAACTGAGTTCTAGCTCAAAAAAAGCTACAATACAACCCAACAAAATTCAGTGGACCTAAGTTAGTCATGTCAAATAGTTTTAAAGGGTCTACTCAGGGTATGACTAAAATTGGATAAAAACTGATCCCTAATTTAAAATACCAAGGCTGTTTAAAGAACCATTCAGTGCTACAAACATTTAGTAGAATCTTCCCAGATCTGCTCCTTAGAGGGTGGGTATCTGGTATAGCACCCAATGCACTACAAGGAGCAGTTAGCCAGAAGGGGAAATTGGCACACGCACAAATGCAAACAGAGCAATCCATGTGTAGAAATGTTTCATATTTTTGGATCTTGCCCAAATCAACATCCAAGCCGGAATGACATTAATCAAGAATGGTTTAAATGCTGAGCAGCAACAAAAAAATGAATCACATCGAAATGTTTTCACCACATTGTGACCAGCCACCACGGAAAGTTCAATCATCAGCGTGATGGATCATCCCTGAAATTTATAAGCATTAGCATTTTTCTCCTTGCTGGTTAACTTTGACTTTGATATGACACATATTGAATGAATCATTCCAAGATACAGACACTAGGCAGGATGCATTTAAATGCAGACAGGTCGGCGACAGGCACCCTAATGACCCTTATCTTAATCTTGTTTAAAAGCACCTTAGATTTCTGAGTAATCTTTTCACTTTCTGATATTCCCCTTTATAGGGTGTGCTTGCAGGGGTTGCTACCGATTTTACTAGAAGTGTTTTTATTACTAACATCAGTCTCCCCTCCTGCTGTAATGCATTCAACCTTCAGAATCCCGTCTCTCGCCACAATTTTTTAAATAGTAGAAATTAAAGTTCATATCTATATACGTGCACATAAAAGCTGTTCTGAAGACTTGCAGAGCTTTTGAAGCAAGTGTTATTAAAAAGCTGCTATTGGGTTGGGGGAGAGACAGTATAATTTAAATAGGTGAAACAGTCAAGATCTGGTCACTCTTTCTGGAAAAAAAGGGAGGGAATCCATCCATATAAAAATGCAAAAGCACTATTGCACGGTTTTATGCATGTTATTTATTGCCGTAGCCATCAAAAATGGGATTTTGTATGCTCAGGACTAGACAGAGACTGCAGAGACTTGGGAGGCTCTCCTACTAAATTCTAGACATAAGTGAATGCAGTAATCAATATCAAAGCCTGGGAAGGGAAAATGACAAAGCTATCAGTTCGTAATAAATAGGTGGTTATATAAGCTAGCACTGTGTACAACCTGACAGTTGTGGATCTTTTAAAAACCCTCTTTTCTTTTAAAAAAAGATTTTAGTACATTCCTTTCTTAACTATTGTGGCTTATCATCTGCTTGCTTAGCCCTTACCCCCCATCCCGAGAGAGAGGAGCCTTGAGCTCATTTAATCTCTCTCAACCCTTCTCTTTCTCTCTCTAAAAAATTGCTATAAAAGATAATAAATCACTGTTTGATACCCTTGGGGTGCAGCAGACAGAGACTAACATCTTGCTATGCTGCACTCATGTGGTTAACATTAAGCACAAGTTTAAGCAAATCAGAATATGCAGCTATAAATACAAAACTCATACTCCTAATATTGAATAGGAAAGCCACATGTCAGGCTGTGGTACTTTCAGGAATGGGTCGAGGCTGTAAGCCAGTAGTGGGGAACCTCCAGCCGGCAGGGCTAATGAAGCACAGCAAGGAACCTCATTTGGTCCACAAAACCATTTCCCCCAAGTTGCACTTAACACACTGCATACCTGATGTCATATATGGTGGCACCACAATACTGAAACTAGAGAATATTGAGAGATCCTCTGAGATCTACCGGGTCCCATCTCTTTAGCATTCAAATACATACTGAAAACTGTTTTTCGTTTTGTTTTTCAATGTGTTTTTCTTCTGTTATTCAGTTCTTGGTTCTTAGGTCTGTGGTTTTAGATTCTGTTTTATCTATTGCTCTTTCTAATTGCTTTACTCTTATGCTGTGTATCTGAAGAAGTGTGTATCTGAAGAAGTGCACAAAAGCTTACACCCAGAACAAACTTATTTGGTCTCTAAGGTGCTACTGGACAATTTTTTTATTTTTCAATTTATTTCGACTGCATCAGACCAACATGGCTACCTACCTGAATCTACTCTTATGCTGTTTGTCTTATTGATTGATTGTCTAATGGCTGTTTTTAACTCTCCAAGCAGGTATGGTGTGAGCTTTCGGACAGAAAAGCAGAATTAAAAAGGAACTATAAATCTAGTCTAACCTAGTCCATCTGCCAACACATTTCTCTGAGGCACTTCAACACCCTGAAAGGGCCCTGATTCGCTTCCTAGTTTTCAAGAGCTTCCCAGCTTAGTTGGCCAGTGACATTTCCTGCCCACCACAGGCAAGGCCCACAGGACTGACTACTTAGTGACTTGGCTCCTAAGTTGCACAAGTGCAGGAGTAGGTGCCACAAACTGCAAAATCAATACATATTCAAAATAAATTTGTTAAGTTTTATTACATTTTTATCCCACCCTTCATCCGTTTAGCTCAAGGGGCAACCCAGCATTCCCATCCATCTTTTTTTTTTTTTAAATCTTTGCAACAACTCTGCAAGGTGCATAGGAACGTGTCATTGACTTAAGTCAGACCAATTACTCCATTTAGCTCAGTACTGACAACACTGACTGGCAACAGCTCTCCAGTTTTCAGGCAGGAGTCTCCTAGCCCTACCTGGAGATACCAGGGACTGAACAGGCATACAGTGGTACCTCAGGTTACATACGCTTCAGGTTACAGACTCCGCTAACCCAGAAATAGTGCTTCAGGTTAAGAACTTTGCTTCAGGATGAGAACAAAAATCGGGCTCTGGCGGCACAACAGCAGCAGGAGGCCCCATTAGCTAAAGTACTGCTTCAAGTTAAGAACAGTTTCAGGTTAAGTACGGAACAAATTAAGTACTTAACCCGAGGTACCACTGTATTCCCTACCACTGAGTAGCCCAGCATCGTCCAGTGAGCCATGTGGCAGAGTGGGAATTTGAATATATAACTCTCACCTATCATTCCACTTACTACTCCTTCCTGGTTCTCTCTAGATATCTATCTATACTCAATGGCACACACTCTTAGCTGTTTATTGAAACTTTCAAACACACACATTATTTTAAGGGAATGCAGCTGAATAGGTGGCACAGCAAAGCTGCTCCGAAGCTGCCTAGAAACTCTGCATCCTTTTCCAAATGGACTTAGAGCCAGAGAGCTCAATACAATTATGGCCTGGGTTCAGCAACAAATCCCAGGTGTGCAGGTGTATTGTTTTAGACCTCTCAGCAGCCTTTTGATACCAGGGTCCACAAGGAGATGCTGATGCACCTGTGGGCTCTCGCAGGAATGGTGCACTTGAGTGGCTTCCTTTCCCTCTCTTTGCTCCCTGAGGGTGGAGCCAGGTAATTGCTCCTGTGCCCAGAGGAGTTCTCTCCTATGGATTAAGGAAGGTTTCTATGTTGTCGCTTTCCTTTTGTCCTATATCTGCTCAAATGGACTCCACAAAGGGAGGAGGGGGACAACGTGAAGAAAGTGGAGATTTCAACGACAAAGAAGAAAACATTTGCCTTTTGATCTAAGCATCCTTACTTCCATGGGGAAATCTGCAGCTACTGAGGTGTTTTAAAAGGTGGAAGGCACAAGCCAACAAGAAACAGGTTGCTTATCTACAACAGGCATTGTGTGGTGCTAGTGTTGCATAGTGGTTAATGCTGGATGAAGAATTGGGAGGTAGAGGAAAATATTAGTATCCAATAAAAAAGTGCTCTGTAGCATTCTAATTATTTGCACATATACACTCCAGTCACTTTCATCTGGGAAGAAAGCATGGAGTATCCTGGAATGGGAGAGTGGAAATAGGATTGGGGGTAGGGTAGGGGATGTATGCCACAAGGCAACTCATCCCTCAACCACAATTATTTCTCTTTCTGCACCTCTCCAATAAAATTCTCTCCCCTGTACTCTGGTTAACAACTAATTGCATATTTTCCTGGTCACCTAGCCCTAATCTTCAGCAGACAAGAGCTGCAGAGCAGTTCATTCACAGCCATTTGTCTACCAGTATAGCAGCTTTTCCCAACCTGATGCCCACCATTTTTTGGAAAACAACTCCCATCAGCCCCAGCCAATGGCCAGGGATGATGGTAGCTGTAGTTCAAAACTAATGAGAAGGTACTAGAATGGAAAGCCCTGCATTAGAGTGAACGTGTTGTAAGTATGGGAATCAGCTATCAGCACCACCAGTTATATGATTCAAGCAGGAGAATACAGCATGATATAAATGATGTTATTGTTATTGGACTATTTACAATTGAAATGTTGTTGAAATTAGCCATGCAGATTTAAAGCGACTAGTGTGAATGCAAAAAAACCTGGAACAGATCCCAGGCTCAAATTCAGAGGCGTCAGATAAATGCAAGGTATTTTATGAGACGTGTTATGTTTGCATGTCTGCACACATGGCTCTGGCAAGTATTAATGTGAAAGGAGTCACATATTCAAGTGGACTCCTTTTTTCCTTAGCAGTTGGTTTTACGGTCCAATGTGGTCACCTATTGGTTATTTTCAGTAACTGCAAGACCTCCTTTGATTACTGCTGTCCCTAGAGAGCAGGCAAAATTAAGAATGTGTAGCCTCTTGACACCAAGCAAACATTGGGAACTGGTAAACATGCAGGACAAACCTTTTATCCTTTTTATCTGCATTTCCATAATTTTTTTGTTACATTTTCCCCCAGAATCCTAAATATTAGCAAAAATATTCTAGAGCATCACAAATAGAAGAAACATACGGCCACAAGTGCCAGCCAGTGCAAGAAAACATATTTTTTGCCTCCTAAACTGCTTCTTTCAGTGCTATCTCTGACATAACCTGATGTGATGAACCGAAATGAGGTCAGAGGGCTGCATCCTGGCTGCTCTGATCTGAGTGATTGATATGTGTTTTGTTGTTGCATGGTCTTGATGGAACGAGGGACTAAGAGTCCTTAAAAACACCAGTTCCTTTCAAGTTGGCATGGTGTGAGCTCCAAATGATCACAGACAGAACCACTCAAAAATTCAAAAGGAAACATGAAATAACTTCACAGAATTAATGCTCATGTGCAAAATGTTTCTGGGTTTACGTGAAGAATGTTTCAATTCTTCCAACAAGGAAAGCAGAAGCAGCTGTTGAGGAGAAACCAACGCTAACATTGCTGGCCAGATATCAGAAGCCAAATATAATTATCAGAGAATTCATTACACGTACTAGATTGTATCTAATGTTAACCATAGAGTAGACTCATTAAATTTAAAGGGCCAAAGTTAGTGAGGTTCCTCACTTTCAGTGAGTGTGCTCTGAGAGTTCCTAACATTAGATACAACTCATCATTTTTAAAAGCACCATCACGGTACTTCTATCATGAAATATCATCAGTCATCAGTTCAAGCCAGAGCTTCTCAAATCCTGTCCCTGGGAATTTCCCGACATCTTGCAAGAAATGTTTGAACATCACAAAAATTTAACAAAGGCAAAACAAAAAAGACTGGCTCAGTTATTAGCATTTCAAATCTCTTCCCAGGTTTAGGAACAAGTTGGGTTAAAAGAAAAGGGGTGGAGAATGGCCCACATCTGATCAAAAAGGGGTGTGTTTTTTAAGCTTACAACATGGAATTAAAAGAAGAAGAAACCTATGGGCTCCCCAGGACCATCGAACTATAAAGTAGAAGAATACAAACCATTGTAGCCCATTCAAAATATGAACACAAAGCACATTGAGAGAGGAATACAAATTGCTAGTAACTGCCTGTGCCTCTTATGAAGAAGCTCCCTCATGATGCTGGTTTGCCAGCTTCACTGGATCCCCATCTGTTTCCAAGCCCAATTCACTGTGTGACTTCTTAAGGTTGGAAGACCTTTGTTGCTTGAGACTAGGGTACCCAAAGGACCATCTATCCCCATATGGACCCATCCAGATCTTTTTCCCAAATGACTTTCTTCAGATCCCCCACTGGGGAAAAGATGCAGCAGGTACCTACTGAAGAAAGGGTAATTTCGGTGGTATCGTTCTAGCTAGGGAATGCCCTTCCCCAAAGAATCTTGCCTAGCACCTATTTCAACACCAGACAAAGATCTTAGGACTTTGCTAGGCCGCTTAAATTGTTCCTACTGTGGGGCTAAGGTGTGGTTTTGGTTGCTGCTTTACTATGTTTTATTGATTTATTGTACGTATTTTAAAATAATGCTTATCTTTGTTGTAAGGGATAAGGGATGGCCTACTTTATTCTTAGGGACGCGGGTGGCACTGTGGGTTAAACCACAGAGCCTAGGACTTGCCGATCAGAAGGTTGGCGGTTCGAATCCCCGTGATGGGGTGAGCTCCCGTTGCTCGGTCCCTGCTCCTGCCAACCTAGCAGTTCAAAAGCACGTCAAAGTGCAAGTAGATAAATAGGTACCGCTCCAGCGGGAAGGTAAACGACGTTTCCGTGCGCTGCTCTGGTTTGCCAGAAGCGGCTTAGTCATGCTGGCCACATGACCCGGAAGCTGTACGCCGGCTCCCTTGGCCAATAAGGCGAGATGAGCACCGCAACCCCAGGGTCGGCCACAACTGGACCTAATGGTCAAGGATCCCTTTACCTTTACTTTACTTTATACTTATGTGACAACCTCTCTCTGATGGTAAGAGTTGTCTGACAGGAGAATGGACTACCTAGGAAGGTGGTGGGCTCTCCTTCGCGGGAGGTTTTTAAACAGAGGTTGGATGGCCATCTGTCAGGGATTCTTTAGCTGTGATTCCTGCACTGATCACCCTTAGGGTCCCGTACAACTCTATGATTTTATGAAACTGGTCACCACACCCTTGATGTGTGGAAGTGTTGGCACACATATACAAATAACTGATATAACCCCCATGTAGCTTGAAAGAAGATTGAAAATGTTCGATTGGCATCTTACCTTGTAAGATGGCACAAAGCACAAAACCCCTTGGCCGATGGTCTGACAAACTGAGAGCAGAAGCTCCCCAACTTCATCCTGGAAATCAAAGGTCTCAGCGTGCTGGAACGTAGCACATAATGACCTGCCTTTAGGCCCAGCTCCAACAGTACCAACCCACACCTGTTGGGGGAAACATTTCATTGCTGACATACATATCGGTAACAAAATACATTCCATTATGAGACTGCAGGATGGAACTGCACTGTGAAAAAAACTTGTGGCCATGGATTTAAGAGACTGAGACAAAACTGATCAGGGCAAGTAGGATTATTGGAAATGTTTACTTTTAAAATCCAATGGCAAAATAAATCAAGACATTTACGATGCACAGAGCTACCTGCATGCCTGCCTGGAGCAAGCAGCAATTCCTTTCAGGCGAATAGGTTGTCAGACTCATTGCTCAGACTGCCCCTTGACATACAGGTGCTGGAAGATGGGCAGATTGGTAATTGTGTCTATGTGTTCACTGGGAATGCTGAAGAACAGATATGCTCAAATATGTATTCCAAGCATATATCCAAAAGTGCAAATTCTACAAAATGCATTGGGATTTATTACTCTCATAACTTTTTAGCAAATAAAATTTTGCTTATTTTATTCCAGTGGATGGAGTTCAACTCATGGGATTTACCTACTGGGGGACCTGTAAATTTGTGTGCTTGCATTATTTCTGCTGATTCTGCTGCAGCCCCCCCCCCCACCTCCCATGCTGTTCCTGTAGGCCCAAAAACCCACCAGGGCAGCTTTTCAGAGGGTATAGGGGAGTGCAGGGGGGTGAGGGATCAGCAAAAAAAACCCCACCTGCCTCTTTCTGCTACATGTGTACACTAGGCATCAGAGCTGACAACAAATTTGCTCAAAAAACCCCACTCTTCTGAAAACATTGATGTTGGCTGTTCTCCAACTATTCTCTGAATGCACAGCTATGTCACTGTGCACACACACACACACACACACACACACACGTGTGTGTGTGTGTGTGTGTGTGTGTGTGCATGAATATGTGTTTATCTGGCAAGAATCTATTCCAGTACTTAATATTTGGCAGTTGATACCTAACACTCTTTGTTGGATGACATGCAATCATATTACATATTTGGTGCCTGCCACAATGTGCTGTCTCCTATGTTAGTTCTACTCATTGAAATTAATGGACTTGACTAACATGTTGATACAGTACAGTCAAAATGTGAATGCCAGTGTTTTGGATATTAGTGAGCATTCAATTTTTGGCTCAACGATTCCTCACAACTGAGAACCTGATGCAGTTGTCACACTGCTTGCGCTAACCAAGCAGGCACAACATTTTGCATGGCGAGGAAAGAGCAAAGAAACTCTTGTATGGGAACCAGGCAAAATGTATACATCATATGGAATGCCCCAAGTAAACTAAACTACAGCATGGTCCCTACAGCATATTAACATAAGGGTGAACCCAAGCTCAGATGCAATGAACATACCTGGGAATTCCTAATAACATGGTTTGCTTCAAGTTGAATGGAAAACTTCACACCAAGCTCAGAAGAAAAGGAATCCATTGGAGAGAGCGTTCCTGAGGTCAACACGACTGATCTAACATTGCCACACATGTCTGAGAAGGCCTTGAGAGAAGAATTTTATTTATTACATTTATACCCTAACTTTCCCCCCAGTGAGTTCAAGACAGTGTATACGGTTTCTCTCCCTTCCCACATTTTATCCTCACAATGACCCTGTGAGGGAGGTTGAGAGACAGTGACTTGCCCAAGGTCACCCAAGGAGCTTAGTGGCTAAGTAGGGAATTGAACCTGAGTCATAGAATCCTAGAGTTGGAAGAGACCCCAAGGGCCATCGAGTCCAACCCCCTGCCAAGCAGGAAACACCATCAGAGCACTCCTGACATATGGTTGTCAAGCCTCTGCTTAAAGACCTCCAAAGTAGGAGACTCCACCACACTCCTTGGCAGCAAATTCCACTGTCGAACAGCTCTTACTGTCAGGAAGTTCTTCCTAATGTTTAGGTGGAATCTTCTTTCCAGTCCCAGAAGGTTCCAGGCTCAGTTCCCAGAATCTCCAGCTAAAAGGATCATGAGATCCTTCTCTGTTGGGAGACACAGGAGAACCACTCCCAAAAACGCATTCTTGGACCAGTTGAGCAAATAATCTGACCTGGGATAAGGTCACTGTCCTGTCACTTGTCCCTAGGTTCTCTGCCGCATGCACACACCCAAAACTGTCTTACCACAGCTGGATTCAAGCACCAGAAACTGAGTGTATGCACTGCTGTTTTTTGTCGGGATCTTCTTTTTGATCGTGCAAAGAAACCATTCTCATCTGGAGTATCAACTGGATTTTCATTAGTCCAAACGTAGGCTTGCTGCAATGCAACTCTGTAGTCATCAGCAAACCTAAACAAAAATGACATAAAACCCTGAAAAATACCTACAATTTGCATGTTTAACTTTGAAATATTAACAGCTGGGGGGAAAGGATTGCTTTCAGAGCCTCACTGACCTGTGATTCTCTTTAAAAAGATACCCCAGGACCATGAATAACCCCTTCAGCATAATCTGAGTCGAAGGGCTTATAATTGGAACCAAAACAAGCTCTTCTCCTCCATTGAACAGGTTTACTTTTTCCTCCTTTTCAAGAACAGCAGCAAAATGTTTCTGCAGAAGACCAAAAACAATAAATTAACACAGTAAGCAAGCCAAACTCCAGCTTCCTCCCAACCTGGTTACCTCCAAATGTTTTGGAATCTAACAACAGCTGGAGGGCACCAGGTTGGAAAAGGTTCACCTACATCAATAAATGGCTATAAAGCTTTGATGTTCTCCATGACAGTTCGTAACAGTCATGCTAAAGAACAGAATCTTCAGCAGGCAGAAACACAAGAAATCAAGAGTTGCTCAAACTGTTGCTCAATATCGAAGTTCCATTTTAAAAACCTTTACAGTTTTAATTAAAAAAATACCTGAAGAAGCAAACAAACACATTCCCCAAGATAAAGCAAGATGATAAACACTTCACCTGGTCTGCAGTTCTCAGGAATATTAAACGATTATTAATTTAGACTGCATGGTATCATAGTTTCCTGGATTCAGACAAAATGACCCAACTATGGTTTGCTGCTATACTGGGAACAGAGACCTTCAACACCCACACACAAGAGAAAATAAATATGAATTATTACACATCCCTACCTGTAAGATGGGAAACGTGGCGTTGGTTATTCCCATATCATGCAGGAACGCCACCATTTGTTTTCCACTCCAAACCTTACTAGAGGTCTCATAATTTCTCTCCACAAGCTGACCAATAGTTTCCCTCAACCAACTGTAAATAAATAAAACCCAGAAGAAGCAGAATTTTTGTGAACATTTGTGCATTAGACCTTCCATTCTACATACACACAACAGAAGTAATCAAATGCTTTAATGCACACAAATAGAAAGGCCTCCTTTGGGGTAGCATCCGCGTCATGCAATGTCCTGCTCCAGGAGGCTGGTTTGGCTCTAACCCTGGTAGTTTCACAAGACTGGAACTACTTTTAAAGACATGGGCTTGGCTGGCACAAGACAGTAGACCAAGCTAATGGCTTGCCAAGACCAGGAAAATGTGCAGACTCCCCAAGATGGGGCTCGCAACCACTCTGCCTCTCCAATCCTTTTTACTCCCATGTGCATGTTCTCTGAACATGGGCATGTGCTTAAACTCTCTCCTCGCTAACCACAAGCTCTAGCCAATAACAAACCTTGGCTGCAGCTTATGGTTACAAGGAGCAGAGCTTAACTGCAAGCCTGGATTTAGATGATACATTAAGCGAAACCACAGCTTAGCTTAGTGTGGTGCATGGCCCTGGTTACCCATTCAGGCCACCAACAGGCATGATAAGCAAAAGCTCTAAAAATGTATTGCACGGTAACTAGTACAGGACTGTTATAAAACTGGATTTCTTAGCTGGCAGCCCCACCACTTTATTTATCAACAGAGTCTTAATTGTTGGCCGCTTTATGTCTCATCTATTGCTTTCCGCCTGCTGCCTGCACTTCTGTTGGCAGACTTGACAGCGAGATCAACCTGAGTTTTCCTGATAAGGTTAAAAGACTTCAGGCATTTCGAGTCCTCAGCTATGTTCCTTTCATACAATGCAAAACATTTTTAAGATCTGAAAAGCCACCATGAAAATATTCACCATCTCTGTTTCAGTAGCAACTGCCTCTACTTCCCGCCCCTTGAACCTTCATAGAACAGAAGAAGTAATGGGAAGGCACAAAGTTTAGAATGAGTAAAATTAACAAACAGATCTGTTCTGAAAACCAATTTGGTCTAGAGTTGACGCTGCTCCAGAAGACATAAACTCACAGAATCTATGCCAAGCTACCCGACCAACAGACTCATGTAAATTGTTCTACTGGTGGATGGAAAATTTTCAGGTTGGGGGGAGAGGCTGAATTTTTGGATGCTCACACATATTAAAACAAACAAACAAACAAATAAACAAAATACACACAAACTGGCCGTGTTAGGAAGAAATGGCACACAGGTTTCTGTATCTACGGGTAGCTTCTATATGGGAAGAATCCTCAGTACTCCTGATACAGACTGAGGTAGAACAGGCCAGCAACAGATCCATCATATGCCTATTGCACATATGACTCAGCTGTCAATCAGTAAGATTTCCCCCATCATCATTATCTTAATTATTTTACAGACAGGGAGAAGGGCTGCAGCTTAGTGATGCAGAACATGCTTTGCATGCTGAAGGTTCCAGGTTTGATTCCCGCTAGGGCTGGGGAAGACCCCTGCCCATTAGTGTGTAGACCAGCCTTTCTCAACCTTGGGTCCCCACATGTTGTTGGACTAAAACTCCCATCATCCCTAACCACTGGTTCTGCTAACTAGAGAAGACTGAAGTTGCAGTATAACAATATCTGTGGACGCAAGGTTGAGAAAGACTGGTGTAGACAATAAATTAGATGGGACCAATGGTCTGATTTGGTATAAAGCTTCTTTTATTCCTATGCCTTGACCTACCTCTTCTAGAGGCTTTAAATAGCCGTGGCAATAGTAAAACACAAGAGGACTATAGTCACAGTTCAATTTAACTGAATGTTGCAGGACTCCTGAACACTAAAACAGAAGGTGTGGGTAAGAAAGAGAGATTTATTTAAGGCTTGCAGCCATATGGTTCAGGCTACAGACACAACTAGAGAGTCTGATAATAGCACCAGGGGGCCCAAGACCAGAAAAAAATTGCAAAGATGTTTCAACAAATGGTCATGCCTCTCATGCCAGCTTTTAAAGGCAAGATGTGTCTCCCTATGAGACTGGTGTGCTTTGAGGCACACACTTCTCCACGGTGTGGGCCTGCTCCCAACAGTGTAGGTGGTGCCAAGTTCTCATCAACAGGAAGAGAACTTCTGGCTCAGCCCATCTGGCTCCCCTGCTCTCAGCTGCCCAGTCTCCCCTCTTGGCTGGTTGGCTTCCTCCCCTGCTGCTGGGGAATATCTCCACTCTGTAGATAGGGCAAGGTATGGGAGCCAGGAAAACTGCCTCCACCTCCCCAGCTTCTAAAGGCAAAGGAGGAAGGGGGCACCCTTTCTCTCATCTTGCTCCTTGCTACTGGCATCCATCTTTCTCTGACAGCAACTGCCACCCCAGCCCAAGACAGTTGGGTTCACAACACCGAAAGCTATCTCTGGTATATTAGCTTCCTCTTACTTTGTCAGACTGCAGCATACAGCACGCAATGGTTCGTGATCCTTCCTCCTAATGTTGTTATTCACCATGGTGTCCAGCTCCTCTCGGGCCAATTTGAGTTGAGTTTCCGTCACGCTGTAGCTGGCCGATTCCCGTGCACAATCCTCAATATTATGAGCTTCATCTAAAATGATCACCTGGTCTTTCAAGTCAATCTCCATCTGCAAAAGCATGAAAACCAACAAAAACTAAAATCAAGTATCCAGTAAATTCACATGATTTCTTCGGTTAGCAGTGAAACTGCAAATTTTGCTTTACCAGGCTATGGATTTTCCTTTTTTAAAAAAACAACACAAAAACCTGCAGGAAGGAGGATGTCAGTTGTGGATAATGGTTAAAGTGTTTGACCTGGGTTCAAATCTCCACTCAGTGACAAAGCTTACCCCTCAATATTGTATTAGTGAATGTATCTATAGTCATGTAGCTAATGTGACAATGATGGTCAAAACAACAATAAACAAAACAGGAGACAAAGCTTACTGAATAGTCTTGGGCCAGTCACTGGCCTGCTTCACACATCTATGAACTCAGCCCAGTAGCGTAACCATGGTTTGCTTTCTGGCAGCAAACCATGGTATCCTTCTGGAGTGGCTGTCTGGGTTAGAGGTGGGCGACACTGCTTTGCGATGGTAACGGTCCTACTTGGATGGTCGTTTCCAGTGGGTGATGCTTGGAGAGTGCTCTTCAGCCCCATTTAATGTTCAATGTGGCATTCCTCATGGTTCAGTTTAATCCCCTTTGCTGTTTAACATCTACATGAAACCACTGAGTGGTGTTATCTGGAGTTTCAGAGTATGTTGTCAGCAATATGCTGATGACATACAGCTGTACTTTACCTTTACAACTGCCTGTGTGGCAATGGATGTGCTGGACTGTTGTCTTGCCTCGGTAATGGACTGGATGAGAGCCACCCAACTGAAGCTCAATCCAGGTAAGACAAAGCCACTGCTAGTGGGGGTTCTCTAGACCAGACAGATGAGAGATTACCTCTAGGTTAGATTACTGCAACAGTCTTATACATGGGGCTGCCTTTGTAGATGGTTCAGAAACTTCAGATGGTGCAGAATTTGGCGACTAGGTTGCTCACTGGGGCATATTACACTGATTGTGGCCCATCTGCCAATTAGTTTCCAGGCTCTATTTAAAGTGTTGGTTTTGACTCATAAAGCCCTGTGATCTTTAGATGAAGGGCAGTGTGAGAAATCTTTTGCTTGCTACTGGGCACCAAGTGTTCATGGAACATCACTAATATATTTTCTCCCTCTGTTCACAGCTCATTGGATGCAAATCACAATCTCTTCCTTTTTGTGAAAATAGGAAGATCTTTTACACAGCAACATATGAAATTTCCTTCAGGCTGACCTTCACTAATATTATTTCTTAAGACAATTATAAATAAATAAATAAATAAATAAATAAATAAATAAATAAATAAAATGCTAAAACACATGCTTGCAAATATACTTACACTCTCTCTTATTTGTGAGTCTAGAAGATAGTTGTAAGGACAAAACACAATCCTAGCCTCCACCATAAGCTCTCGAGCTGCGAAATAGGCACAGGCACGTAGCTTCTTCCCGAGGCTCACTAGGTCTTCGATGTCCCAAGCCTGGTATTTCTTACGTGCAGATTTTAAGGCATGATGTTCGCTAAGCTTATGGACTCCATGGTAGTAAGAACAAGATGTGCCCTAGAAGTAAATGATGTAAAAATTCAAGATTCAAATATGCACTGCTAAGAATAATGCTGCACCTCAGTGTAGTTAGTTTTGCAGAAGTTTATTTCAGTTGTATCAGTAGTATTCAGTAGTACTGTTTTGGGGGGACAGGGGGCAGGCAAGTGTGGGGGACACCCTGGTCCTGAATGGGGTAACCGTGCCCCTGAAGGACCAGGTGCACAGCCTGGGAGTCATTTTGGACTCACAGCTCTCCATGGAGGTGCAGGTCAATTCTGTGTCCAGGGCAGCAGTCTACCAGCTCCACCAGGTACGCTGGCTGAGACCCTACCTGCATGCACTGTCTCACCAGAGTGGTGCATTCTCTGGTCATCTCCTGCTTGGACTACTGCAGTGCTCTACTTGGGGCTACCTTTGAAGATGACCCAGAAACTAAAAACTAATCCAGAATGCGGCAGCTAGACTGTGACTTGAGAGAGGCCGCCGGGATAATATAACATCGGTCCTAAAGGATCTTCATTGGCTCCTAGTGCGTTTCCGAGCACAATTAAAAATGTTGGTACTGAGCTTTAAAGCCCTAAACGGCCTCAGCCCAGTATACCTGAAGGAGCGTCTCGTCCCCCATCGTTCAGCCTGGACACTGAGGTCCTCCTCCGATCCTCTTCTGCTGGTTCCCTTACTGCGAAAAGTGAGGTTACAGAGAACCAGGCAGTGGACCTTCTCGGTAGTGGCACCCTCCCTGTGGAACACCCTCCCTTCAGATGTCAAGGAACTAAACAACCATCTGACTTTTAGAAAACATCTGAAGGCAAGCCCTGTATCAGGAAGCTTTTAATGTTTGGTATTTTAGTATGTTCTGATATATGCAGTGAGCCACCCAGAGTTCCTGGGGAAACACAGCCAGATGGGTGGGGTATAAATAATAATAATCAACTCAAGCAGGGCTGGTGAAATGCAGCATATTGGTGGAGTTCAAATGCAATGGGAAATCTTGATTTCTTGTCATACAGACAAACTGACAAGTCATGGGTTTACCATCCCCTCGTTTGTGGCTTCAGGGTAAGAAACATCCACTTTTATGCAAACCACCATTCTCCATTACATCCAAACTTGGGGAATGGAAGTTGTTTAAACTCTTGTTAGTGAGAACAAGCCAGGATTAAACCGTGGACTCAGGTACTGGCTTGAAAAGTTTAAACAGACCACAGTTACCTAAATTTGGATATTCACAGGGAACTGTGGTTTGTTTAAAAGCGAATGCTTCTGATCTCACCACACAAGAGGTGTCCTAGGTAGGCGTGTAATGCTAGTGCCTATGAACCTAGAATCATTTTCACGCATCTAAAAGGGCTGAATTCTGCAGATAGGAGATTCTTGTTAAGTAATTACTAGCATTTGGCATATTCTCATTTTGTGACCTAGCCTGTTCAATTATAGCTGTTTGTGTGTGTGTTTTTAAGTAATAAAACAATTTGGTATTTTCCACAATGGCTACTTAAATGCAAAACAGAGGCAGAAAGACCTAAATGAGTCCCTGAAATCATATCCTTTTTAAGCTCTCTAAGGCTTCTTCAACAAACGAAGGCTGGCCGAGAGACGCTCATCCATGTTAAGCCTGTAACACAACCCTAAGGGAAGGTTGGCAGTGAAAGTGTTATCGCACTTGCGGCCTCTTAGCTCGGCAAATTGTCAGTTATCCCTTTATCAACTGACTTTTGCAATATGGTCTTAGGATAAAACAAAGACAACTAAAGTGACAGAGTTAATTGGTCCTCATTACCACACAGCTCACCCTCAGGGCCTGTGGGGTAAAGAGGGTATAAAGACTTAACACCTTGTTTACACTTGTCAAATACCAAAGTCTCTTGAAAACAGAGGGGAAAGAAAAGGAGGGGGGAGTTTACCAACACCAGGCATAGTGTGTCTGCATTCTCTTTAGCAGTCAAGTATGGTCTGTTCGGTCACGACTGGACCTAATGGTCAGGGGTCCCTTTACCTTTATGGTCTGTAAAAGGGACACGGGTGGCGCTGTGGGTTAGGGCTTGCCAAGCGGAAGTTTGGCAGTTCGAATCCCCGCAATGGGGTGAACTCCTGTTGCTCGGTCCCAGCTCCTGTCAGCTACCTGTCAGTCTTCTTACAGAAAGCACTGCCTGTCAGCTTTCTCCTCCTTAATCTCAATGTTGCCCTTGCCAGGAGAAGGATGCAGATATTGTTGGGTACCAGCCATTCTTCAGAAAGCACTGGTGGCTTATAAAATAAGGTGCCTACTGGGTTTGGACCACAACCCCATCCATGCAAAGTAGTGGGCTGAGTGTTGGACTACAACCGAAGGGACCGGGGCTTGAATCCATACAAAGTCACAAAGCTCATTTGGTGGCATGGGCTACTCAGACATGTTTGGCCTAAAGTGCCTCACAGAGGCTGAAGTTACCATAACCTCTGTATGCAGCAAACACACCAGTGATTAATAAAATTATTTTCATGCTTATATGATATGCAAGCATTCCTAAAATATATGCTATTAAGACCTAACAGGGAAAAGGCTTCAACAACCAGACTGTATATGAGACACACACATGAACAGGAAAGTCCTCATCAGATCTTATCTTTACCATGGATTCACTAGGTGGGCTAATAGTGCTGATTTATTTTACAGAGCTACGAATATAAGGTTCCTCCAAAAGAATTCCTTCCTCCCCTCCCATCCCCCACCCCTGTCCTTATCCTCAGTGGGAGGTTTTTCTCCTTCTCATATGATAATAGAACAAAAAAGTCATCCAAAGTAGCTGAATATGTAGGAAGATTCAGGATAGGTGAATTGAAGTGCTTCTTCAAAAAGCACATCATGAAAGAATGGAATCTGCTAGCACAACCTGTAATAATGGCTTGGATAGTTTTAAAAGGTTAGACAAATTCATGGAAGAAATGGGTATCACTGACAGCTAGCCACAATGGCTGTGTTCCACCTGCAGTACTGGAAGCCATATGGCCTCTGAATACAAGTTACTGTGGAATACAGATGGGAAGAGTGTTGCTGGGCTCAGGTTTTCCAGAATTAACTGGTTAGCTATTGTGAGAATAGGATGCTGGGCTAGGTGGGCCTTTGGTCTAAACCAGTAGGCTCTTCTGAGGTTCTTAGGTGGGTTAGCCCAAGAGATAGTGATTAGCTGAAGACAACCCAATGAACTTTCTGACTGAACAGGGATAAATGTATCCAAATTGTTCCCCACAGCACAATCCTATAAATGTTTACTGAAATGTAAGTCCCACTAAGTTCAGTGAGTCTTTTTCTCAGAAAGCTAAGTATGTGATTGCAGGCTTAAAGTGCTACTTAAAGAGCTATTAATCTTAATATCATATCATAATAATGAACATGTGTCCAAGCTCCGTGACTCCAGGACTCACTATCTCGCTGGCATGCTCCTCATTAACTTTTCAGCGCCTGGAAAAGACTTTTCTGCTTTGCCAAGCTTTTGGAATGTGTTTTGGCTCCTGTTGAGGAATTGTGTTTTAGCCGGTTCTGGTTTATAACTCTTTGTTCATATCATCATTTTTATTATATTGCACTTTGCATTGAACCCTTTAGGGGCAAAAAGCAGGATAAAATTATGATATGAATAAAAATAAAAATAACTAAAATATATGTACGCTATATCTGGCACAAGTCTTCCCATGTCACAGGAGCATGAATATGGATAGTGACCATACCATCCATTTGCAACATTTAAGCACACAATCTGCAACCCAGTTATTTAATTTAGATTTAACCCTTTTGGCCATGATCTCCAGATTCACACCAGATTCTATACTATGTAATAGCAGTGTTTTGTTTTGTTTTTAAAAATGCCTGGTCTTTCAGCGCTGGGAGTTATTATGTAGGGAAATGAAAGACAACAAATTAAGAATAGAAATTTTAAAGATGTTTAAAAGATTCAAGAGTGCAGACAAATCTTCTCTACCACAGAGGCACACAACATACTTTCCAGGAACGCAGAGGCCTGATGAGATTTAAGCACCACAGTTTAGCAGACTATATGTCAAAACAAAACATGTTAAAAACACGTAAACGAAACAAATCCTGGTATTAAGGGGAGAGGTTACTAGGAAGAACCCATTATTCCTATTTATGTACAGAAGAAGTCAAATTTGCATTTTTCTATTTTTTAAAACTAGACACCGAACTCAATTTTTCAAACCCCAAATAAGGAAGGGGAGAGAGCATTCCACTTCTGAATACAGTCATACTTCATGTTATGTTTGCTTCAGGTTGAGCGTTTTCAGGTTGCGACCCGGAAGTATCGGAAAGGGTTACTTCCGGGTTTCGCCACTCGCACATGCGCACAAAATGATGTCATGCGCATAAGCGACGAATCGCGACCCGCGCATGCGCAGATTGCGTTCTGCTCATGTAGCGAATGGGCCTCCGGAACGGATCCCGTTCACAACCAGAGGTACCACTGTACTACATGAATGGCACAAGAAAATGTTAAAAGCAGTGAATATTATTTTCTTCAGGAAATGGTAAAGAAACAAAACAACTCACATTTTTGGCTTCCAGCAACTCTACACATTTTTCATTCTTGCTGCTGCAGCTGGACACTGTTGGATGGACACAAGTGTGGTCCCTGCTAGAAAGAATAGTCATGGGGATATCTGAATATGCCGTCCTCCGCATCTCCCTGGTAATCTGAGCAATTTGTTTGTGGGTACGAGTTCCAAAAAATATTTTGGGGACAAGTGCCTTTCCTCCATTTTCTTTCTTCTTTTTATCAGTTGCTTCTTTGACTTTTGCTTCGACCGAAGAACAGGAGCACTGAATGCAGGCAGTGGAAGGCTGTAACTGAAAGACAGAGAAATCTCTTTACGGACATTAGAACAGGAAAAAAATATTATTTTCTCTCTCTAAAAGCGTTTATTATTGTCTACACACAAGAAAATTGGGTCATCAGCAACTATTCTTGGAAACAAAGCATTTAAATGGCTGTAATAATCTTTCTATGCTTCCCACCCATTTAACACCTGTTAAAAAGAGCCTGACTTCAGGTAAAATAAAGTAGACTCTCTCATTTTAACCAGAGCTGTCTATTAAACAGCAGTCATCATAACACTGGATACCTGACAGCTTCAGACACAAATTACGGTAAGTTACCAAAAAAAGTACTTAAAGGAGCTTTTTTTTGCATATTGAGAATTAGGCTGCACTTTTTACATCCAAGTCTAGAAACAAAGGTCATGAATAAATCGAAGTCTTGGTAAAACAGGAGCTAAAAAGGCTACCTTGGCCAGACTCCACTAATGTCCAAATTAGAGAGCTCAAATCTGCCACCTTTTTTCACAAGTAAAACCAGGCTACCAAAGTAGAGGTATGAGAGCAATGGCTGAGATATGGGATATAAATTTGCAGATAAATAAACTGAAGATTTTAATTTTTAAAACAATTGTGGGCACTTCACACAAGTAGTAACCAAGAGTTGTACAAAAAAGCCCAAGGCTGAAATAAACAACTCTTTTCACGACAAACCTGATCCCAATAAGACTGCCCCACTGAACACAGCATGACTTATTTCTGAGTAGAGATAGAGGGATCTGTCAATTTCAAGTTCTCTCAGCTTTTCATTTTTCCATTCTGAAGTTCGGTTCTCAACATTTCCACTACACTTTCTGAATTATTTTGAAGTCTTCATGAAAATTCAGCAGCATTTTAGTACGAATTTCTCTTAATATATACATTTGTATGCAATTACCTAATATACACATTTTTACAGAGCAATTTTCCATGATAAAATGTGTTTACACCAATATATGTATTTATATGCACACTTTACCCCAGTGGGAATTGCACTGCAAAATTTGGAGATTTTCCAAGGATGGCTGTATTTCAGTTCACACATTGCTTTGGAAAGAGCAGATTAGGTAGGATCGCCTTCAAATGCAAATTGAATAGATTTTCTCCCAAAACCCTACCTCTGAGCAAACATGCATGCAATTGCACCCAAAGTGCTCTTAAAAAAATCTGAAGCAGTCAAGTTTATACCTGATAGCTTCAGGTGATGCTAACAATACTTTTCACCTGCATGTATTGAAGAACTTGCTGAAATGTTTTTCTTGAATGTTGTCTATAGAGCTTAGTTAACTTGCTCAATAAATTAAAAATACAACCAAACCAGGGAAAACTGAGTACAGCATATTAACATTTTGATACCATATTTCTCTTCTTGCTTTTTCCACAAGTCAAACTGCACTTAATTAAACCCATGCTATTATTGAAAAATACCATGAATTTATATTGATTCTGGATTCTGGAGCCATGTTAGCCTGCTGCAGCAAAGAAATGCCAAGCAAATATTTCCCCCTCCACTTCCCAGAGTTGTATCCATGCGCTTCCCCCTCCCCACTCCCTCCCGCAAACAACAAATTCAGTTGGTGATTGCCGAAACTATGAAAAACTGGGACACTGAGAAACAAGAGCAGGGATAAGCAAACTTTTTCAGCAGGGGGCAGATCCACTGTCCCTCAGATCATGTGGTGGGACGGACTATTTTTTTGGGGGGGGGAATGAACGAATTCCTATGCCCCACAAATAACCCAGAGATGCATTTTAAATAAAAGGCCACATTCTACTCATGTAAAAACACGCTGACTCCTGGACCATCCGCAGGCCGTATTTAGAAGGTGATTGGGCCGGATCTGGCCCCCAGGCCTTAGTTTGCCTACCCATGAACAAGAGGAAGGCATTTGCATGCTTGCAGAAACCCTGAGGTTTACAGAATTACAAACAAAACAAAAACAAAACAATGGCAAACAATCCCCCCCACAAACAGCCCAATGAAGTCTTAGCATGCTCAGGAGCCATGGAATGGTGTCAGTTGGAAAAGGAAAACAGGGGGAATGGGAGGATGAAATGGAGTATCCTGGAGAAGGGCTTGGGCTGGCAGGCTAGAACCCTGAAGAAGAGGCACTCTAGGCAAGAATTGATGGTAGCACTGCAACATTTTGCTGTAGGCTCCACTTGTAGCTTATTATATAAACAAAAAATCCTGGGTATGTAGGTAGCATGATAGCTCAGCTGCTTTGTTCCACTCTAATTATGTTGCCACTTAGGAACCTTCCTCACTTGCACACTTACTTAAAAGGCCGTTATAAGATTTTAACAAAGAGGTACGTATATCTTTCGAGGGGGGTGACAGAACACTGCAAAAATAGCTACTTGGAACAAAATATGCTTATGCTCTAAAGCTGCACGAAAGATTATTGGTGCAAAAAATGACACTATGAGGACAGGAAGCCAAACACTATTTTCTTGCCAGCTTCACCATTTCTTGTTCTTTCTTTCACCCTCCTCTTAATTGTAATCAGTAAGATTATCCTCCATAAGCAAATGCAAAGTCACTGTGCGCGTTACGCCACAATAGCAGGGATCAACTATCTCTTGGCCTCCGCTCTGTGGAAAGGCAGGTTCAAATTACCCTCAGTCCCACTCAAGCTTGTCCACCATTAAATATTACAATACACGATAGAATGGAAGTAAATGCAACCCTTCTGAAGCTGTCACTCACTGGGATAAAAGGTCCGCTGACGTGCCAAATAAACAGGCCGTCAAAGCGGGTAGAGTTACCGGCCGTGCTAGAATTGTTACATTCCTCTCTCAGGTTGCCAGTAACAGCAGATTTCATTACGGGTGTGCTGCCACGTTAAATAGCCCGTTCCAAATATCCTGCCTTCTCTATATTGAATAATTACTTATTCACCAAAAAGGATAAAAGGAAGAGTTATGAATGGGACCCTTGTCAGCGATAAAGGAGGAAACAGCTGATGGGCAGTGTACGTTACATACGTGGCCATGCTGGTCTCCGCTGTACAGCCAGGCAGAGAAAAGCGAAATTCAAATTATGTTGAGTGGTATTTCTGCCTGGGCTCTGGTTTGCTCTTCGGAAAAGAAAGCACGCAGATAACAACAACAACAACGATGATGATGTCAATATGGTGAAGTGGAACAAGAGTTTGGTAGGTCCATTGCAGACGTGCTCTCAAATGAGTGCCCCTCCAACACACTGGTGGATTAATTCTTTTGTTAGAGAGGGTAAGGGCCATAGCTCAGGGGTAGAAGCACCTGCTTTTCACAAAGAAGGACCTGGGTTCAAACCGTGGCACCTCCAGGTAGGGCTGGGAATGTGTGACGTCTTGAAGAGCTGCCGCCAGTAGATAATACTGAGCTACTCAATGTAATGCAGTTTCTTTCTGTTCCTATATTCCCCAAGGAGGAATATTAGAAAAAAGAAATCCTAAAGCCTGGTGAGCAACCTATGAATGCCAACTTGGGCAAAAGGTGGGATATAAATACAGTCAATACAATCAATCAATCAATCAATCAATCAAGTTCTGCATGTAGAAGGTCTCAGGTAGGTGCAATCCCCGGTGTTTCTAGATATGGCTGGGAAAGTCTTCTACTTGATATCCCGAAGAGCTGCTGGCAGCATCGACAGTACTGAGCCAGATGGACTAATGGTCTGATCTGATATAAGGCAGCTTCCTACGTTCCTATTTAAATCAGATCTTAACTCAGAGCCATGAGAACCAGAAGCAGCTAATCTAGTGCCCTCCAGAGGTTGTTGGGACAACAACTCTCATCAGTTCTAGCTAGAATGTCCAATGGTAAGGGGAAATGGGAGCTATAATCCAACGATTTCTGTAGTCCACCGTGTTGGATAGTCCTGATCTACTACACTTTTTGCCTCTGTGCTGACAACTGAAGAACTGACGACAGAAGCAGTTTTTGCCTCTGGGGGAATCCAGCTGCCAATCTGTATCTTGACAATATGTCAGGTATAAACATTGGAACCCTGTGGCACCTTACAGATTAGCCAATTTATAGATCACATAAGGTTTCGGTGATCACAGTTGACTTCATCAGAAGCATAAAAGCTTATGCCATAGTGTATTTGTTACTCTTTAAGATGCCACAAGACTCCTTGTTGGTTTTGCCACAACAGGCTAATATAGCTACCCCTCTGGGAGTCAAGTATAGAATATCCCATAATAGAGAAATATGAGCAATGATGCTGTAATGCAAATCAAGATGATCGGAAATTTTAATTGACTTTCAATAAAAACATGAATGCCTTCTGCTGCAGCTTTTATTGGGGGGCGGGGGAATTAAAATGTACTTGGCATGAAGATTTTTATTTTTTTTAGTATATATAAAGGCATAAAGACAGCAAAATCTGTGAAGAGTTGAAGAAAAAATAACATTATTTTACAGGTGGCCTTAAAGGTTTTTCATAAAAGGTTTGAAATTGGCATAATACTGCCTTTAATAAGCTCTTCGCCCTCTACTGCGGCGTTAAAATGTTACCTTTTACTTTAAAAAACCAACATCAGGAAAGTAGTAAACTTGGTCTGATTTTATAGTCACCAGTAAAATTGTATAGAACTGCTTTGCAGTAGTCATAACATTTCTGCAAGCCACAGACGCCATCAGCCAAAAAATAAAACCTTTAAGAAGGTGCCTGTCTAACTTTTTTGGGCGGAGAGGAGGAATATGTATGTATGTTACAATTATAATTTTAGCAACTGAGGTCTTCGCTTTATTTGTCTTTCTGAAAAGGAATTTCTCCCCTTTAAACACTCTTCTTGCAGATTTTTTTTTTTTTTTGGTAAAAAAAAAAAAAAGACAAGTCTTCGGGGATGAAGTTATGCACTTTAAAATAAGGTCTGTTAAAATAAAAGCCTAGTATGTTTAAAAAGTAACTGAAGAATAGAGTTGCCACCCATTCGAAATTTTTATAGACTGTTCTGATTTTGTGAGCTGCATCCATAATATGTAGCAAGCTGATTATGGACAGTTTCCTCCACTACCACATTTTCTAGGAAGGCATGATAATGTGTCTGGGGCAAACTTCAGTTAGGTACTGGCAAAAGGGGGGGGGCAGCAAAGAAAAAATACACCTAGCTTATTTAAGCAAACTATTAAAGGTGCCTTAGTGTAGTAAAATGTAATTTATAGCATTCTTCTTTTGTTTTCATCCCCACATTAGTTATTGAAATTGCCCTGCCAGATCATCCAGTCTTTCCCAGGGGGCACAGAAATGCTGGGAAGCCCAAAACCAGGTCATGGAGGCAACAGTCCTCTCCTGCTCTTATTCCTTAGCACCTGGTGCTCAGAGGTATACTTCAACTGAACCTGGAGGTTCACATGCATGCAGCCATTAACATAAAGCCACTGTCTTTCAATGATGCTGTCTAATCTTCTTCTAAAGACATCTGTGCTAATGGCCATCATCACAACTATGATATTGCAAATTCCCTAGTTTTACACTGTTTAAAGGAAGCCTTATTTTTGTATGCTCTGTCAATTGGTTTCGCTGGACGATTCTGAGTTCCAGGACAGCAGGCCCACAACTTAAGTGGGGGTTATATTGCAGGGCTCGCACCTAAAGCCAAAAGTATGTATGGTCAAAACCCATTGGGTTTGATGGCGAGTGCAGAGGTCATTTCCCCAAGAATTCCACCCCGTTTTTAATTTAAATTTTTTTGCCACACATGTAAAGTTGAGTTGCAGGATTACTGTATTAGAAGACAGAGGAAGAAAAACTTATCTATCCACTTTCTCCATGCCATACATCATTTTATAAACCTCTCTCATGTTTTTCGTCAACTTTTAAAAAACCCCAGTCCTAATCATCATGGCCTTTCCCCATAAATTTATTCCAGTCTTTTTAAAAAATAAATAAATAAAAATTCAGAAATCCACTAATTTCGTGTTTTAGCACCTACACTTTTGAACTCCCTGCCTGTTGACAATCAGTACAGGCCTTTGCTGTACTCCTTTCAGAGCCTACTTAAAACACTTTTCCTGAAGTGAACCTATCCAGGCATGTAAAGGTTACATGTATCATTTTGCTTTGGCTACTGTTGATTTTTAGTGATCTTTTGAACATTTTAAAATGCCTGTTTTCAATAATGATTTTTATTTTTAAGCCTATATATTTGTAAACAGCTTAGGGGTTGTTGTTGTTGTTTTTAACAATCAAGCAGTATATAAATTTTATTAAATAAATAAATACATTCCTGACAGTACACTAGCAGTTTCTCTTGCAGCACAGTTTGAGGAATCCCGGCCTGTTTTCCAACTCACACGTTTACTAATTAATTCAAAGCAACATTACTCAAGCTCAAAAAATAGCAGCCCCACTCAAGTGTTTGATGAGAAAATATCCCCTCAAATGCAACAGCCTACCCCAAGTCCTTTCTTCAGATTTGATGTAGGTTAAGCTAAAGCAAACAAAAATCATATAGGAATGTAACATTGGAAAGACATTTGCCTTTCTCTCTCTCTCTCTCTTTCTTTCCTTCTAAACTCAATTCTAATTATATCTTTACTCAGATTTTTTTATATATGTGAGGAATTGAGAAATCAAATATTAAAAATACCTTATGCACCACTTCATAGCTGCCCCACTTTTAAAGAAAGAACCCAATACAACATTATTTGAAGAGTAAAGAAAATAACACTCAGAAGTCACCATTTCCCAAATATGTTCACCAGCAGAATTTTTATGAAGTCGCCTAGCAAATTTAATGCAGAATGTGGTTCTACCTTCAGCCTAAGTAATAAAAACAATAACCTACAAAGTACTTGGCTTATGCACCCACTTTATTGTTGCAATAAAAGAAATATGCTAGCACTGGTGGGCAGAAACATATGGAGGACAACAGGCAGTGGTTTCAAATCCCCTAGTACCGAACTTATCCCTAAGCTTCTCCCTCTTGCCAGGGCATAGTGGCTCCTGGGGGCTCAGATGGGACTGTTACACAAAGCAGAGAAAGCCAAGGAGGGAGAAGAAGAGTCCTGGGCAGCCTTACTACCAGGTAACATATGGAGCCCACCTCCCACAACAAACTCTGCAGCCCTGTTTAAAGGACATAGGTTTTTAATTAATTTATATTTTATTGAATTGTCAGGGTTGCATCTAACAAAGTTTTAGTTAGAGTAGACCCACTGAAATTAATGAACCTGAGCTAGCCATGCTCATTATTAACAACAGGTCTCACTCTTAGTAGGACTGGTTTTGGATAAAACCGTCAGAAAATACAAACTAGAAGAACCCCCCCCCCCCAAAAAAAAACCCCACAGAAGCAATCATACACTCAAAAATGCCATCTCTTCAAGAATCCCGGAGTTTCCTCCTAAAAGGTCCCTCCACAGCCTTCCATGCAAAGTCGGAGGATTTAAAGTGTTCTTTTTTTACATATTGAATAAGGCAAAACCAAACATTAATAAAGCCGTCATCTTCTGGTTGTCCTTTCAATGCTGTCAATTGTCTGCTCAGCTTCTCTGTTAGTGCCCTAGTCCATACCCGTGTTTGTTATAACATTCCAAGTACCAACTTCCTGCAGCAAATAAGCAAAATTATTGGGTCCATCTTTGCTGTACTTCTCAAGACATCTGGCATTTGTACCATGAAGCCCTCTTGCCTTCTGGTGTGTTGGGGGCGGGCTCTGGTTGGCCTCATTGTAGTTTTCTCCATTGGCCATAGTTCTCCAAACTCAAAAGCCGTACATTGTTTTAAGGCTTCCTCACAGAAGAGGTTTCCAGCTCCATGATCATTTCACTTGCCCTTTTCTGAATCTTTTCCAGCTCTAATATCGTTTTTGAACAGTGACCAGATTTGTATTCCAAGTGTGATCACACCACAAATCTGTAAAAATGGCATTATAACACTGGCTGTTCTGTTTTCAATTCATTTCCTAATGATCCCTATTTGTGGACTTTGCCTTTTACAGAGCTGCCGCACACTGATTCAATATTTTGATTGAGCTATCCAGCACAATTTTGAGATCTCCTTCCTGGTCAGACACTACCAGTTCAGATCCCATAAGCCAGGCTTCCTCAACCTCAGCCCTCCAGATGTTTTGAGACTACAATTCCCATCATCCCTGACCACTGGTCCTGCTAGTTAGGGATCATGGGAGTTGTAGGCCAAAAACATCTGGAGGGCCAAGGCTGAGGAAGCCTGCCGTAAGCCAAGGGTTGCCGAAACAGTGGCCACAGGTGCCTGCAAGTTCCCTTGTAAAAAGCATTCAATTAAAGCTGATGCATTGGCCTGATTCAGCAGGCTACAGTGGTACCTCAGGTTACAGACGCTTCAGGTTACAGACTCCGCTAACCCAGAAATAGTACCTTGGGTTAAGAACTTTGCTTCAGGATGAGAACAGAAATTGTGCGGCGGCAGTGAGAGGCCCCATTAGCTAAAGTGGTACCTCAGGTTAAGAACAGTTTCAGGTTAAGAACGGGCCTCCAGAATGAATTAAGTTCTTAACCCGAGGTACCACTGTATTTTTATGTTTTTACAAGTCAATACCATGGGGGAGGAAATGAAATGGTCAGAATTTAACCCAATCTCTTTAAGTCCTGAAAAATATTAACATATGCAGCAGGAGATAGTTACTATCTAGCTAACTAGTGGAGGTGTGTCCCCCCCCCCCACATCAGCTTCCAAAGCAGCCAAGACTAAACACAGTCAGAACGAAAAACAAAGAGCAGATGGATTTAATGGCCAAACCATCACCATGGCTCCCCTGTTCTGGGGGACAGCGCTACCCAGGATAAGCCAGTTTAGAAGGTCAGCAGTTATAAAGGCAAAGAATGAAAACATCAGAAACAGAAATCAAAATTGCATGCAAACTAAGGCTAAACAAAACAGCAGGGTTATGATCCTTGACATCAGTAGCTGTAAGCGCTTCCTTGATATTCCCCATCTGCATATCATAGGAAACAAAACCTGCCTGGTGGTGAATGCCCAGTGTGCGAAATCTCACACAAGGACACCCTACTAAGATAACTGGAGTGGCATTATTAAAGCTTCTCTTAAAAAGAAAACCTTCTTTTTAGAAGGCGTAGTCTTCAGCTTCTTGATTAAACTGCACAAAGCAGCTGTTTATCCACTCGCAGTAACCAGCAGGTGAACCCGATTCAATATTTATCACCGGCTTTCACAGATCACCGCTAACCAAGCAAACGTTTTAATTAAGCTGGAGCTTGCTTCAAAGAGCTCATTCAGGACGTCAATCAGCGAGGGTAAGGGATCGGATACTGTGTCAGGTGAGAGTGTGTAATACAAATCCACAACTTTCTTCATCCCATCCGCCGTAAGCTAGCCCGGCTTGAGAGCCCACGCTCTGATTGTAACAGACTGCCAGTCTCCTGGAATGTGTAACCGAAGTCACTCGGACCCCATTGTGGAGGTTGTAAGCAATATGTTAAACTGCAATGGGCTAGCACATTAAGACAGATCCTTTTCACAGCTGTTTCTTGATACTCCAAGTGTTTGTTACACTACTCTCCATTTACTGTTTACTTTCTTGCCTGAGTGTAAGTAGGGATTCCTTAACGCAGCTGCCCCATGATCTCAATAAAATTAAATAAAAAATTTAAAAACCAACGAGAGTCTGTGCTTCAGCAGACCCAATGCTTCTGCAACAATGGAAGCTTTACCTTCCAGTGATTGCATATGAGGAATGAGTCAAACCACCAGATAGACAATTTTTGAGGGGCACTGATGAGAGATGGGAGTCCAACATCAAGTTGGGGAAGGGTCCCATGTGCCAGCTAGAGGTATATAAAATTATGCATAGTGTGGTGAAAGTAGACTGAGAAGTTTTTTTCTACCTCTCCAATAATACTAGAATCCAAGGACTTCAAATTAAATTGAACGTTGGACGATTCAGTACAGACAAAAGAAAAGTAATCCTGAACAAAGCACATACCATAGTTAAACTCTGAAATTCACTCCCACATGAGGTAGTGATGGCCACCAATATGGATGGCTTTAAGAGGAGACCACACAGCTCCATATAGGAATAGGCTATCAGTGGATGCTAGCAACAAAGGCTGTTCTACTTTCACTATCAGACGCAGTGTACCTCTGAATACCAGGAGCAGGAACTCACAAGAGGGGAAAGGATTGTTGCCTTTCAGGCTTCCTATAAGCATCTGTTTGGCCGCTCTGAGAATAGGTGCTGGACTAGACTGGCCTTATGTTCTTATGTACTGCCACAGCTTGATGATGATTGGCTTGTGGTAACACAGTGGTGGGTTTTTTCAGTGGTGGCACCAGTGATGAAACATGAGACGCCCGATCAGTATTCACATCCCACCACCTCTTTAAGACACAATTGTTTATGCAAGCTGTCAGGGAACTGCCATCGGAGCATCAGGTGGTGGAGGGACTCAGGGAGGAAGAAAGAGACTCAACAGCTGAAGCAGGGACCAGCAGGGGGAGGAGTGGGTCTCTGAGGGAATGCGAGCAGGAGGGAGGGCTCAGGGACGCTTCCAGCGAGAACAGTGGGGAGGTATCTGAGTCTCCCATAGGGAGACCCACACCTCGCCGGAAACTGTCACGCCGTGAGTCCAGGAGACGCGTTTCCGTTAAGGAGCTCCTTTGCTGGAAACGCTTCCGCAGACAGCCACTGTCGGACTCTACTAGTGACTAGAGCAGACATGTCTGAGGAGCTCCGTCACACACGGAGGTTTGTGGGGTCGCACAAACTCTGAGGGAGCACGTTTTTACGCACAAGCAGCTAATCAATCCCTAACAGCAGTCCAACAGTCTCTGTACGCTGCCTGTGCAAGAGAAAGCATCATGAGCGAACCAACCGGAACCGGAGGAGCGGGGGCTGGAGCTGGTCCAAGCTTGGAAGATAGATACCGAGCGTTGGAGGTCCAACTGGCGCTGCAGACGGCGAGGCTGGAGGAGAGAAGGGCTCAGGATGCAGACAAGAAGGGGAGAGCCACTCAATTCCCCAGAAAGGTACCAGGATTGGTGCAAAAATTTGGGGGGGACCCCAAGGATTACCATGCCTTTAGGACAGAGATGCAATATGCCATTAATGTGCAGTTCGATGAGTTCCCTGATGAGGAATCGCGAGTTGCTTTCGTAATTGGGCATCTTGAGAAAGGGGCGAGAGACTGGGTTCGACCCCTAATGGCAACGCACAATGACATACTAAAGGACACGAGGAAGTTCTTTCGTGCAATGGATATCATGTTTTCCAGCGATATTGAGGAAGGGGCGGTGCGCAGACAGCTAATGGCTTGTAAGCAGGGAAGTCGATCTGTCCGTGAGTACTGGACTGAGTTTACCATGCTGATTCACAGACTGAGTTGGGATTTATCGGCGGCACCCATTCAAATGCTATTTGAAGAAGGTCTTTCTTCGGCGGTGAAAGACGAGCTGTCACGGAGCCCCAGGGCGGAGTCTATGGATCAGCTGACCAAATCTGCGCTGACCATAGGAGCGCGGCAGGAGGCAAGAGCCTTGGAGAGGCGGGAAGGGAGAGGGGAACGTTGGAAGGAGTTCCGCATTCCAGACATTCCTGAGCCAGCTTTCCCGCCGGCAGAGCCGATGGAAATCGGAACAGCGCGCGCGCGCGCATTTTCAAAAACCAGCGAGGGGGCTAAGAAGGAGGGAAAGGGCCCCCGGAAATGCTATCTCTGCCAACAGCCAGGCCACTTTGCCAGAGTCTGCCCCCAGAGGAAGGAATGGCAAGGGATGGTGGGAGCTGTTGAGGGGGGAGAACAGGGGGGAACGGAGCCGGTAAAAGCCAACGCCTGGTTGCCACAATCGGGGCACTGCAGCCAGGCCAAAGAGCAGTGAAAGTGCCCGTGCCAGAAGCTCCTCGACCTGCTCTAGTGATTGAAGTGTCGCTAGAGCTGCAAAATGGGCACCCCCTAAAAATAAAGGCGCTATTGGACTCAGGCAGCTCCTGCAATTTTATGAGCAAGGAGTTTGCTGCTGAACACCAGATACAGACTATCCCTTTAAGCAACCCCCTGCAGGTGACCACGATTGATGGCAGGGAGTTGTTGGGAGGAGGAGTCAGCTTGCAGACTGTCCCAATGATAATGAGGGTGGCAAGGCACACAGAACTGATAGCTTTTAATGTGGCCACCCTGGGAGGCGCTCCCATTATTTTGGGAATGAGCTGGCTAGCTCTACATGATCCGCTGGTTGGCTGGCATCAAAGAGTGGTGTCCTTTGGTTCAGCACATTGCTTAGAACACTGCAAAGGGGAAAAGGGTTCAGCAGGGGCCCAAGCCACCCTAGCAGGGACTGAAGTAATGGAGAAGGTGAAGGTACCACCACAGTATGCAGATCTCAGCGACGTGTTCAGCGAGAAGGAAGCTGACCAACTACCACCTCATAGACCCTTTGATTGCCAGATCAATTTACTCCCTGGAGCACAGCTTCCCGTGGGCAAGTTGTATGCCATGTCAGACAGAGAAATGCAGGAGTTGCGAGGGTTTATTGACAAGAACCTGAAGAGAGGCTTCATCAGAGAGTCCAAAGCAGCAGGGGGTAGCCCAGTGTTTTTTGTGGACAAAAAAAACGCGGACAAGCCGAGACTTGTATGTGATTTTAGGAGGTTAAATGCAGTGACTGAACCGGTGGCTTTCCCTATGCCCAGGATTGATGATATTTTGACCAGGGTGAGGAAGGGAAAGATTTTTACAAAGCTGGATCTAAGGGGGGCGTACAACCTGATACGCATAAGGAAAGGGGATGAATGGAAAACCACCATGTTTACCCCTTTGGGGGCATTTGAATACCTCGTTATGCCATTTGGATTACAAGCCGGCTCAGCGTGTTTTCAATCTTTTATGAACCACGTACTGGGTCCTTTGCTCTACAAGAATTGCGTTGCTTTCCTAGATGATGTGTTGGTGTATTCGGAGAATGAGGAGCAACATGTGAGAGACGTCAGAGAAGTGTTGAGCAGACTGCAAGCCAACAGGCTGTGGGTCAAACTGGAGAAGTGTCGGTTCCATACCAAGGAGGTGGAATTCCTGGGGTACCGCCTGTCAGACAAGGGATTGGCCATGGATCCCGGCAAGGTACAGGCAGTGCTGGAATGGAAAACACCCAAAACCAAGAAGGATGTGCAGAGGTTCCTAGGGTTTGGAAACTTTTATCGTAAGTTCATCCGCAACTTCGCCCATCTGACGGCGCCCATCACTGACTGTCTCAGCAGTAAAAAGAAGTTTGTATGGACGGCGGAGGCGGAGCGAGCGTTTGAGGAGCTGAAAAGGGCCTTCGCCTCTGAAGAACAACTTCTGCATGTGGATTTACGAAAGAAGCTAAGGGTTGAAACAGACGCATCTGACAGAGCCATAGGGGCGGTGCTTCTTCTGCAGCCGGGGAAGGAGGAGTCAGAGTGGCGACCGTGTGCCTTCTTTTCGCGAAAGCTGAACAAATCCGAGAGGAACTACACGGTGTACGACCGAGAACTTCTTGCTATTCATGAGGCGTTCCAGAGATGGAGGCATCTGCTAGTTGGTGCACAACATAAGGTGCAAGTGTGCACGGACCATAAAAATCTAGAGTATTGGAGAACTGCGCGAGTGCTCAACCAAAGGCAGTTGAGATGGGCCCAGGAGTTCTCCAAATTTAACTTTGAGATTTGTTACGTGCCAGGCCCAGAGAATGTTAGGGCGGACGCTCTCTCACGCAAGCCTGAATATTTGGAGGGGGAGGGAGCACCCGAAGAAACCCATATCATTCCAGAGGACCGCTGGGTGTGTGGGGCGACTTTGGTGGGGCAAAGGGAATTGGTAGAGGGTACGGTGCAGGATGCATACGCCCAGGACAAACTCAGGGATCTCAGGAGGGAGGAAGACAAATCCGGTGGTTTTGAGGGAGAAGGTACTCAAGCAGCTGCACGATAGCCCCACAGCAGGGCATTTTGGGCAACACAAGACCATGTGGCTGGTTACCAGGGAATTTTGGTGGCCCAAGGTCAGGGAAGATGTGCGGGAGTATGTGAGAGGGTGTGAACAATGCCAAAGAGCCAAGGGGGAGAGGCGGGCGCCGGCTGGTTTATTAGAACCACTGCCCACACCTGAAAGACCGTGGGAAGCAGTGGCAATAGATTTCATGACTGATCTGCCAAGGTCTAGAGGGAAAACAGCCATCATGGTTGTAGTAGACCTGTTAACTAAAATGGCCCACTTTATAGCCTGCTCACATGCGGTCACAGCAGAAGAAACAGCCAAATTGTTTGTAGAGAATGTGTTTCGGTTGCATGGCGCCCCCTTGAGGGTGGTTTCAGACCGAGGGAAACAATTTACTTCCAGGTTCTGGAGGAAGCTCATGAGCTTACTGCATGTCGAGGTTAATTTTTCAACGGCCCGTCATCCAGAAACCAACGGGCAGGCGGAAAGAGCAAATGGGGTTCTCCAACAATATTTGAGGTGTTATGTTAATGAAAGAGAGAATGATTGGGTGGAGAAGCTGGCGTTGGCAGAATTTGCCTACAACAATGCAGAGAACGTGTCCACGGGGATGAGCCCCTTTTTGGCTAATCACGGGTGCCATCCCAGAGCCTTCCCAGGGGGGGAGGGGGAGAACTGGAGCGTTCCAGCTGCAGAACAGTTCGTTGAAGAAATGGAAGCGATCCATCGCCAGCTCCAACTCAACTTAAACAGGGCTAAGGAGGAATATAAGAGACAGGCAGACAAAAACCGAAGGGAAGGTGAAAGCATCAGGGTGGGGGACCAGGTGTGGCTGTCAACCCAAGGGTTGCCGTTCAAAGGAGGTTGTAAGAAATTAAGACCCAAAAGGCTGGGTCCGTTTGAAGTCATGCAGCAGGTCAATCCAGTGGCTTTCAGGCTCCGGTTACCGAACCACATGAAGCTGCACCCAGTTTTTCACAGGTCGTTGCTGTCACCGTATAGAGGAGACAGTGAAGGGAGGGTCACAAGGGGACCAGCAATGGAGGAGAAGGAACACAGCTACCATGTAGCGGAGATCCTCGATTCCAGGTGGAAGGGAGATCAAGTAGAGTATTTGGTAATGTGGGAAGGGGAACCGGAGTCGGAAAACACCTGGGTTAGGGCAGAGGATGTCAATGACGAAGTTTTAATAGAGACTTTTCATCAGAGGTTCCCACGTAAACCTCAGCCTGTAGTGAGGTTCCGAAGGGAATACTTTGCCACCACCGACGAGGAAGAGGAGTTGGAGGGGTTCCCAGATTCTGAAGAGGAAGAGGATTCAGCGAGCCAGGACGACGATCGATGGAGGGAATGGTTCGAGACGTCGGAAGATGAGGAAGATTCTTTTCGGGGTTTTAGCCCTTCACCTCCCAGGGGAGAGGAAATGGGAGGGGGTGAGGGGGGCCCTGGAGGGGAGGTGGATGTCAGGGAACTGCCATCGGAGCATCAGGTGGTGGAGGGACTCAGGGAGGAAGAAAGAGACTCAACAGCTGAAGCAGGGACCAGCAGGGGAAGGAGTGGGTCTCTGAGGGAATGCGAGCAGGAGGGAGGGCTCAGGGACGCTTCCAGCGAGAACAGTGGGGAGGTATCTGAGTCTCCCATAGGGAGACCCACACCTCGCCGGAAACTGTCACGCCGTGAGTCCAGGAGACGCGTTTCCGTTAAGGAGCTCCTTTGCTGGAAACGCTTCCGCAGACAGCCACTGTCGGACTCTACTAGTGACTAGAGCAGACATGTCTGAGGAGCTCCGTCACACACGGAGGTTTGTGGGGTCGCACAAACTCTGAGGGAGCACGTTTTTACGCACAAGCAGCTAATCAATCCCTAACACAAGCATTCCCACTAGTACAAACACTCTGAACTAATTGTTTTACTTGCTTTTTTAACTGTTTTAATTGCTACGCATTCTAATGGGCTTATTTTGTTGTAGATTTTAATTGTAGATATTTGATGTAACTGTTTCATTGTGTATCTTAATTGTGTATGGCTTTCATACTGGGAAACCTCATAGGAGCCATTTTGGTATGTATAGAAGTTAATCATCATCATCTTATGCTATATAACTCAGTTTCTGAGCAGAGGCCCATTACACAGCAAAATATAAAATAATATTTCTATGGAAAATGCAAAAAGGACTACGAAGGGCAAAAACTAAAGGCTACAACAGACTGGTCACCGATAATAAAGTCACTGGAAATAAAGAAGAAATCACATTTATTTCTTTATTCAATGTGCCTGTGCTGCCTTTCCAAGGCTCAAGGAAGTGTACAAAAATATAAGTTAAAACAAAACACAAAATTAAAGAGCTAACAAAGTGTTCCTCGGGGGGGGGGGAGGCACCCCTGAAGACTCCCCAGCAGTAACAAAGCTCAAATGAATGCACTTTGAAATCACCTGTAAAGAGCCAGAAAAGACAAGTGGTCTACCTCTAAGTAGACATCATTCCATAGTTTTGAGGCAACTGATGCAAATGGCCTTGCACCCAGTTGTGCTGGCCTACCCGAGCTTTTTCAGTGTGTGGTGCACGTGTCTCCATCAGTGTCAACTTTCAAGAGGAGTTTGGAAACATTCCTGTTCACCCAGACATTTAATTGCTATTCCAGGTGATCCTGTTATCACTGGATGAAATAATGCTTTAAACTGTAATTTCTTTTATAATATTTTCAACTGAAACTGCTTTTAGATGTTTTTATATGTAACTGCTTTTAGAATGCTTTAACTGTTTTTAAAATGCTTCCACTTTGTTTTAAGACTGTGTATCTGTTTATCTCCCTGAGCTCCTTAAGGAGGAAGGTTGGGGTGTAAATTCAATAAATATGTTAAATTTTCATACATACATAAAGACATAATTATATTTGCGTGATGCCTTTCCAAAGTTCAAATCATGTTCAAGGCGGCTTAGGACATGAAAAAACACACACAACTGCAACAAAAAAAGAAGAAGTCATAAACAATAAATAAAACATCAAAAAACACACAACCAAGCTGAACAATTCCCACATAAATCATAAGATCTAAAATACTGATACAAAAACCCAACAGCAGCAACCCCAAACAAAAAAACCAACCCACTCTCTGGAACAGGAAGACAAGGCAGGGTCTAATTAAATGACCAAAGTTGGCATGACAGTCAATAAAGGGAAAAGAAATCAAATAATCAATAGGAAGTGCACAGGTACCCCACAAACTAAGATGCTATTTTACTCAGAACAGATTTATAGGAGCTCCTGAACTCCTGGAACAACAGCGGGGGGGGGGGGAGAAGGAGGTGAGGAAAACACATAAGGGATGATCCACAGAGTTCTAGGGCTTAATAATTTCCCACAGCATCAATACATGACCTCCAAAAGACAGGTAGATTCTCAGGATTGACCTCAAATGCAACCGAGTGCACTCCAATAAGAACAGAACAGTGAAAAAGCCCTGGTACAAAGGACCACAGTTCAAGCCTCTTAACAGGCATTTTTACCTGTTCACCTGCAGCAATTAAAAACATCTCTAAGTGATCAGGCATACTAGTTCTTTATTTTCCATGGATGTGCTGCAAACAACTAATACAAGTGTATGTGGGTAAGTGAGACAGCACAGGGTGAAATGTCGGCAAGCAACTTATTTTGCTTTCATCTGCAGGGCTGCCATAGTTTAAATATATAAAGATGTGCAGCTGAGCTGTGTTTACTGAACTACACCAATTGTGTTTGAAGTCTTGCTTTTACTAAGCTGCCAGTCATCAGTTACACACAAAGGTCTCTCCCTTTTTTAAAAAGAAAACAAAAAAACAAAAAGCACCCTTTTAAGATAAAAGGTCAGGCCCAAACAAAAAGCTCAGTGCCCTTTTACTGTTAAATATAAATGCAATTCTTTTCAAAAAGATTCCCCCACTCCATTCCCCCCCCTTACGCAACCTATGGTTTCTTTCAACTGAACAAATATGCTTTAATTGTTCCATTGGAAATACATGCCCTCTGGGTTAAGGACTAAGTAGGATCTCCAAAACCAACACATATGTATATTCAAAGGGCTCTATGCAAGGGCCTTGCTTCTGTAATGTGTTGTTAGCAGAAGGGAAAGAAAAACATCCGTTAAAAGGGCATATTGTCAGTGAACACCACAGCAGACACAATGCTCACCCACTGTGCATGATCAAAAGGTAATAAGAGCAAAAATTTACCCAGGCTACCTTTATCATGGCTCTTGCTTTTGTCTCCTTTCCCTGAGCTGCAAACCACACTGTAGAGTCACTGCCAGAAGCTCATTTCAACAGAAAGGGCAGAATGAGGTGAGCAGGTCGCTGAAAGATGTTAGGGGGGGGGGGAATCCCTCAAAATGTCTAGAAAGAAATTGCACTGTGTCACTTGGTGCAGTGTCTGAGTGAATACCATAAATCAGGGAGGGGAAAGCTGTGGCTTTGTGTGCTGTTGGACTGCACTCCAATCATCCATCACCAATTGGCCACACTTGCTGGGGTTGATGGAAGTTGAAACCGAACATCATCTTGGGGGTATCAGGTTCCCTGTCCCTGCAGTGAGCAGTAGAACACTTGCTGCACGTGCAAGGCCCCAGGTTCAATCCCTGGCACTCTCCAGATCAAGCTGGGAAATACTCCTATCTGAAGGCAATGCCAGGTAGCATAGACCAGGGTTGGGAAACCTGCAACACCTCCAGACATTGCGGGACATGTAGTCCATTATCTTCCATTAACCTGGTGTAGACAATGCTGGACTCGAGGGTGAAGGGTCATAGTTTCATGGCAGGGCCTCTGTTTTTCATGCAGGAAATCCCAGGCATCTCCAAGTAGAGCTGGGGAAAGACCTTGTCTGAAATCTTGGAGCACCCCTGTCAGTCAGTCTAAATAAGGCTGAGTTAGATGAACCAATGGTCTGACTCAGCTTCAGATTTTTCCTACATTTTATTGAAGCATAAAAAAATTCCTTCCAGTAGCACCTTAAAGACCAACTAAGTTAGTTCTTGGTATGAGCTTTCGTGTGCATGCACACTTCTTCAGATACCAGAAGCAGTGAGGGAGGGAATAAATGTGAAATGCTTATTTACTCTTTTCTTTTCTTTTTGTCATTCCATTCTATTCTCCCATTTTAGGAAGAGCCCAGCAGCTTTGGAATGCCCTCAGGATATTGTCTTCAAGTTAAGTACATGAGAACATGAGTCAACATACAAAAATAAAGTAAATGTTGTGACTAGGGGCAGTTTCACACATTACAAAAGAAATTCATGATACGGTCAGTCACAGGACACACCCACAGCTGCCTGACAAGCATGCCTGCATGACGCATGTGATTGCCAACACATTACCCATTTTATGAACAGAAAATTTAGGGGTACAGGGATTATTCAGACCACCTCCTTTTCTTTCTCCATGCCTGCAATGTTCCCTTCCTGCACTTCCGAGGGATGTGAGTACCCAATATCACACCAGCTGAATTCTGCCCTAATAGTGTGAAGCATTCCTTACAAAGAACTTCTCAATCGCAAATTTTAGTCGTGTAGAGCAGGGGTGAGCACACTTCAAGCTTGTAAGAGCTACCTTGTTTTTTCCTAGAACTCCCAAGATCTACACATTAGAGCCAAGTACAAAACAGGGCTTAGTAAGCAAGCTAGGCATGTGCTTTAAGCAAGGCACCTTCAAGTGTATTCCAGCCCATGAATTTGTTTTCAGTGTCTGAAAAACTGAGCTCTCAGCTCTTTCACAAAAGACCGACTCCTGATTCCTCCTGCTCCAGCAACACCCCTAATTTTGAGGTGGAGCTGAGGTTATTGCTAATTTTAAACCAGTGGGAGTTGGGAATCCTTGGTGATCTACTGCCAATCATTCAGAGATCTACCTTCTGCCCAGCCCTGGTTTAGAGTAGCAGTGGGTAGACTTCACACTTGTAGTATCTGAAGTCCATGATAGGGAGACACATGAAACTGCCTTATACTGAGTCAGACCATTGGTCCATCTATCTCAGTATTATCTAAACCGACTAGCGGTGGCTTGCCAGGGCTCCAGACATAGGGATATTAAAAGAGGCACCTTTAATCCAGTCTGGTATTGTTTTATTAAGAATATAAATAAATTAGACACAGAGGCCCTAAATAAACTAGCAAGGTATGCACCCACCAATTTTTTTGCTGCTAGGACTGGACATTGGAGATCAGTGACCAGTCTCTTGGTAGCTCTGTGCTGTACACTATGAAACTTGTTAAGAAAGACAAAATAAGCAGATTAAATGTCGAATTATTTATTTTTACCTACCTCTCATCTGTTGGTTATTTATGATTTGTAGCCCTGTCTTTTACAAAATTAATTTTTAAAAAAGAAAACCAACTTTTGGGCTTTAAGGCACTGAAATAGTTTTGAAGGATCAAGCTTTAGGCCCTGCCTACTCTACAGATTTAATATGGTTTGGTGCCGAGTTTCATTATCAAAAATCTATCCACCTAATTAAGTACAGTCAGTTTTTTTCCTCTTCTGGCTCTGTAGTACCAACCTGAAATAATCAAGCCCTTTATCTAAAAAGATGATTAAGAACTGGATTATAATTAACTTTTTCATTAGTTCAAGAGTCACTTTAAACAGATTTTGAAACCTGAGTCTTGTGAACTTTCACATTTTGAGCAGACAACGCGACTAGCTTATTATGCACATATTTTGGACATATAAGGTTCACAATACAGAATCTGCAAAGAAAGACAGTGGCCTCAAATTCTGACATTTTACAGGAAGATATGGTACATGTGTAACAGAGCAAGGTGTTCACCAAACTGGAGAGGGACACTAATCACACAATTATAAGGTTTGCAAAGCAGGCACACCCACACTCCTCCAACCCTTATTTTTACAGTCATACCTCGGTTTGCGAACGTGATCCATGCAGGAGGCACGTTTGCAACCTGCAGCGCCACGACTGCGCACGCGCCTGACGACATTTAGTGTTCCGGTATTTCCGGGTTCAGCGCGGTCCATAACCTGAAAACGCACAACCTGCAGTACTCGCAACCCAAGGTATGACTGTACTTCTCTGTGAGTCAGAACAAGAGAGTTCAGATGCCAAGAGAGCACTTTCTCTGTGGCAGCCCCTAAAAACTGTGGAACTCCTTCCCTACCAAAGTGTGTCTAGCACCAACATTTTGCCAGAAGCAGAAGATACACCTATTTATCCTGGCCTTGGTGCATAAGCTCAGGTATTTTTGTGGGACGCATCTCTTCTGTTTCATTTAACCTATATCAGGCACGTCCAACAGGTAGATCAAGTAGATCATGATCTACTAGTAGATCACTGGATGTCTGCGGTAGATCACTGCTCCCCCCAGAAGCTCAACAGCTTTGGCTCCACTAAAAAAAGCTCAACATTTTAGCCTGCAGCCCATAAAAATGGTGCCTCCCTTCTCCCTAAAAAAACTCAACAACTTTGACCTGAACCCCTAAAAAGGGGGTATATCTCTGCCAGTTTTTAACTCTGTGTGTAGATCGCAGTCTCTTGGGAGTTGGCCACCCCTGACCTATATTATTGCTGCTTTTGTCTGGAATTGTTTTATTTTTATAATTGCATAAACCACGGATATTGTAAACTAAAAAAACCCAAATATACTGTATTTTATTACATTAGAATTAGAAATCAATAGAAAATACAATATATAAAAAGAAGAAATGTAATGTAATTTAAAAAAAAAATCATACAGCATCGAGCACAATTGCAACAACTGGCAGAAAAATCATGAACTGGGCTGCCAAGGCTCCCCCTCAGCAATTTTCATGTCGTGTGAGGAGGGCATTTTGGGAACTGCTTGCATAAACTGTTTTAGTTGTTTTTTTAGTGTATGATATTATGTATCATATTGTTCAAACCCACCCTCTGACTTCATAGTGGAGGGCAGGTAAAAAATCAAATCAAATAGATAAGAGGCCCATTCTTCTTCACACCAATTTTTAAAAATAAGAGTTCTGAATGATCCAAAAATTACAGCCACACACAAGTCCAGCCCCTCTACAATTTCAAAAGTTCGATTTACCTAATAAATTGTTACAGTCAGGTTCATGAATGGAAACTGCCCTAATAAAACTTCCACTTCAAAGCAGAAACCGCTTTCTGCCACAGGTGGCAATTTTCCTTTACTCTTGCTCTATAATCCACAAGCTCATTTTAACAGGCTAAAGTGCTGCATACATAAATATCACTAAGTTGTGGTTTATTGTCTCTCTCTCTCTCTCTCTCTATATATATATATATAAAGAGAGAGAGAAACCTGTAGTTGGCTCAGCAATCATGGATTTCTGTTGTAATTCAGAAGAGAACTTGAAGTTTGATGTTGTTCAGGTTCTTTTTAAGCGTTTGCATCTGAAAACCAACAGTGCCCCCTGCTGGGCTCCAGAGTTCTTGACAATGAAATACCACAGAGTTTGGCAGATTTTAAATTCTACAAAGCTTTTCTGTACACTAATAAAAAATTATTGTGCACTAAAACAGGTATAGATCCTCTTCTTTTTAGCAAAAAAACTTTTTTTGTTAGTGATGAGCGCAATATAAATTTTAAATCCACTGAAATTAATGAGGATGAATGTTAGGTACATTAATTTCAATGGATCTAATTCTGAGTAAATCTGGTTGAATAGCAACCATTTGTCTAGTAAAGCTACAGTGGGAATGGTTGTTATTCCATCTGTGTGTGTACATGTACACACATACCCACCCATGCAGTGCAGTGAGGTGGTAGAATGGACTGAACCACTTTACAGAAAAATGATTCCCTGCAAATATTTTAAAGTCACCTTTAAGAGCAAAAGTCATCTTAGAGAGGCTTAGAAGATAAATCAGAGCACAACAAAACAATAAATAAAACCAGCAATGCTCAACAGAAGAGGAAGCCTAAAAATGTTAAAATCCAGTAACAAGATACAACAAAAAACATTAATCCAACAAGTACTCCTCAAAGAAAAACAGGTATGTCTTCAGAGCCTTTTGAATGTGCTGGTAATAATGGGGCTGCCAGACCCCAGATGCTAAAGCATTCCAGAGACATGGAGCTACTACAAATAAGGCCATCTCCAATCTCCTAGCGCCCACCAATCTAACTGCTGGCACAGCAGGCAGGTGAGATGGGCCTCCATTTCTGATCTTAAAAAACGGGAAGACTGATATAGGTGCAGCAGACTTTAGTAGCTTGGTTCCTAATCAATTAAGGCTTTAAAGCATAAAACTAGCACTTTAAAGGTTAAAGAAGCCAGGGAGGGAGCAAGAAGAGCCGAGGTGTTGTATAGTGTTGGACTAAGACGGGGGGAACCAGGGGTCAAATTCTGACTCAGTCATGAAGCTCTCACTGGAAGAATTTGGGCCAGGAGCGATCTCTTAGCCTAACCTACCTCACAGGGTTATTGCAAGGATAAAATGGGGAGTGGAGATAGCTGTTTTACATCACTGTGACTTATTGGAGGAAACAATCTAGATAGATGGATGGATAGATAGATAGATAGATAGATAGATAGATAGATAGATAGATAGATAGATAGATAGACAGACAGACAGACAGACAGACAGTTCAGGAGCCACTCATTCCGCCTTCCCAGAATGCTCTGCATTCCAATCAATACACCTACACTGTATTAAACAAAACAGATTTACGCAAGTGAGAGTTCAGTAGGTGTGTCATATATTATTAAAAGTTCATACATTGATTCACAGGGCCAGATTTTTCTGCTGACATGCTTTCAGTGAAGGGGAAAAAATCAATGGAGTTACCTTGGCAGACAATCTGACCCATTTGCATTTAATGGAATTTCAAAATTATTCAGTACTTAAAGAAACGGCTTTAACTTGGAACGCTATTTGAGCTCTGATTAATAAATCACTTAAAATTGTTTAAAAGATCTCCCGTCCCCAACTGGTTTTAAAAGCATACAAGATTCCACTGAAACGAGCATGAATATTACACAGTAATGTAGAAGAAAGGCCCCTTCCATTGCTTTCCATAACATCCAAGGCCACGGGCAGCATTTACACACCCAAGTCATGTAATTTGGTCACCAACGTTTTGGTGACTCTCGGCCAAACACCTGAGCTGTCTCCACTGAAAAGTATTACGTGCCCCAGCTGATTTTAGGATTCTAGATACCTTCAATTATTTATTTAAAGATTTATAAACCATGTTTTCATATGATTATATATATATATATATATATATATATATATATATATATATATGCACATCAGTAAAAGTTAGTTGGATAAAGAATCTCTGGTTTGAAAGGCCTGCCTGAATAGTAGTGTTTCTAGGAAGGCATCTAATAAGGAGCAGTGGTGGCTTCTGACAAATATCTGTTGGCATGTGGGAGTCAACAGGACCACCAAAAATGTCCCATTAGAAGATCTCAGAAATCAAGGCGGAGCATAAGAAACCAAGTGGTCCTTAAGGTGCTTTGGGCCCAAGTTGTTCAGGGCTTTGTGAAGTAACACAAGAACTTTGAACTTGGTCCAGTAGCAAACTGGTAACCACTGGCAACAGAGTGGCATGCTGCCAGTAGCCTGGTCCTGTGAGCAGTCTGGCTGCTGCCTTCTGCATTAGCTGCATCTTCTGGACCAGACACAAGATGGAGGTTTTATCTGTGCTTGCATACCTGCAACTGCTTATTCCCACATGCAAGGCACCACTTAGTGTCAAAGACAAAGAAACATGCATGAACTGGCCTTCACAGTTTCAAAAACAACTCATTGTTTTGGGTTCCGCACCTGTAGAGAAAACCTTTCAAAGAATCTGAGGTAGTCCAAACATAACATTGAACCACAGCTTGTAGAATTCAGCTTCCTGGGAATCTCAGCTCTGACTGGTTAAAAAACTTTCTTTTGCCCTTACGACTGAGAATATATGTTTGAAAAATTGACTGCATGCAGATGTGACACTGAACTACAGTCAGCAGGGTGTGAATGAGTCCAGCCTCTTATTGGGCTCGCCCCTACTTTCACATTACTTTTCATTAACCAGTTAGTTGCGTTTTTCTGTAGTTTGTGCGTTAGCTGTGGCTGGTGTCAAGCAAGCCAACTTCAAATAGTGGTTTTTGACGCTGGCACATTTAAAGGAACCATAGTTAATAGTTTTGGCAAGCTGCCATTGGCCAAAAACTATAAGCAAAACTCGCAGCCCAAACTTGCTGGAGAAAGAAGGAGGGGAGAGAATGCAAACCTTGGAGAAGGCTAGCCTTGTTTACGTCTGGTTAAACCACAGTTTAGTAGGATATCCAAACGTATTTTGCGTGTAGCTAATGCCTAGTAGAAGCCAGTGTGGCTCCTAGACAAGATTCTCAGCAGACAAGGGTTGGGCCTTCAGTGTTCTCCATGGTTTGGTGCGATTTACCCAAGCCTTAGTGACACATGCACTTGTACACATCATCCTTTATTCACATGTGGTGATTTCCTCCCTCCTTTTCTGCTGTGAGGTAAACTATGGTTTGCCATTTTGTCTGAACAAGAAGAGATTTTTTTTATTTTTTTAAGAAATAGTTGATTTTTTTGTTTCACTTCAAAGCTTGGATGAGAGCCTGGGCTGTTGTACATTCCAAAGGGACAGGGTTTATCTGAAGTCACTACTTGTGAAGCAATTTTGCTGAAGGAATCCCTATTGATTTCCCATAACCCTCAACTCCACTAAAGAAGGACGCTAACTATAGAAGCAACTTAATTGTGCAGTCACTGATTTTCAGTTAGACACTTACAACAGCAACAATGAAAATCAATACAAGTTGTCCAACTTATTAAGTCATTGTGGCAGCTGAGGTCATTAACTCACAGCACACACAAAAAGTAAGTACTTACTCGTGTCAGTAATAGTCCATGCGCTTGTTTAGCTGTTCCTATCATCCCTTCAAGAGGAGTCGTAAAACGAGCCAGCCCAGGCAAAGAACCAAATTAGCCACATGCCTGGGGTACAAAAATCCCTGGGCCACCTTTTTGAAACATACTTTTTAAAAAAGAGACAGCATGAAGAATGTGTTCAGAGGCAGCATTTTACAAGTGCTGTGAACTGAGTTTTGACATAACATAAAAAACTGGCAAAAATAAGCCAGGAAATCCTGAACTGTCCACAGTGAATGCCTCAAGCGCCCCAATACATAAATAAATAAAACTGAGAGGTTCTGTGAGTCTATTACCCACTGACAAAATAGGCTGCCCACTACATCTTTGCCAGAACCAGCATTTTGCTCTACATCTATCCAATAGTCTTTTCAGGGGGTAAGCTATTTCCTCCCATCTCTACAGCAGGAGCAACTGAAATACTGAATTTCTCTCTCAATACAGTGCACCTAAGAATTACTTGACATCAGAAAAGGCTGCCTATTGTATCTCTGCATGAGTCACTGCACTGGGATTGCCTTCTTCCAAGTAGGAGGCGCACACAGACTGATTCACAGAAAGAGGTTGGGCATTTTTCAGAGTTGGCAATCACTTACTCATAACTGCTCTTTTTTTATAAAAAAAAATAATATTTATAGATTTCCCTTCCTCAAAAGAGCTGAAGGGGGTGTCTATCAAAATACAGCAAACTAAAAAACATTATAACAAATCATTAAAACAGATAGAAAGTTTACTCCTGAGCAGCTATTATCAGACTGCAAAAGCCTGGGTAAATAAAAAGGTGTCCAACTGATGTTCGAAAGCCAGCAACATGGGAGACAGACACAGCTCTAGGGGGAGAATGTTCTTAAAGTAAACCTCCTGGGGGTACAAGAGCAAAGGATCCATCCACTTTTATTTTTGAGCCAAACCGTGTTTCCACTATTAGAAGGCTGGGCGACACTGTGGCAAGTGAACAACAACAGCAAGTGGTTCAGAGTATGAAAGAAACATGGCAATACAAAAGTGGCAATTCTCTCTCATTATATTCATTCAACATAAAACGGTTCTCAAATAACATTCAGGTGATATACACCACTATATAACCTCCACAAGAAGAAATGTCGACTATGAAATGCTAGAAAGAAAAAGGATACTTTCTTCAAAACAAAACTGTACATACTATAAACATCCAGAGGCCAGAAAAACTGACATAAAAGAGCATAGGAGAGAGATGCAAACTCTAAAGCAGGGGATGCCTTGAATACCAAGCCTGCCAAGGTCATTGTTGGAGTAAGAGCCTCTTAATGTTAAAGCACGAGAAGGAGCAGGAGCAGGTGGAAAGGGAGCTACAGGTGGGCCAGCTAGAACACCTGGGTTTCCATGCTCAACTATTCTGCAACAACATAATTGGTCTTTGCTTCTTGAATCCAGAGCTACCATACTTACTGTTTTGAGAGAGAAAGGGGCCGATTTTTCAGAGCACACAGTCAATTCCCCATTTTTCTGCTGCCGGTAAACCTCCAGAGCATCAACCAATTGGGTTCCTTGGGACAGCCGGTGCCGTTTCCTTGCCTGTAAGGAACACCCAACATGCCTATAAAACTCAGGTAGGAGGCACAATGTCTCCTTTTAACCCAGCGGCTTTTCAAAAGTTCCTACATTGATGGGATTCCTTTCCCCACAACCGGTCTGTCATGGACACTGAAAAGTATTCTAGGCATTTGCTAGAGGACAAAGAGTTCACCTAGGAAAGTGGCCAGGCCAGCTGGATGTTAGCATGGTCCTGTATCAGAAGAATCCGCCCTAGAATGTAACTGAAACTCCATAATGAGGAAGACATGAGTCAGACTACTGGCGTGTCTAGTTTGCTATTGTCTCTGCCATTTCGGTCTTAAATTGCTGAGCTAGGACCCAACTATTGCAGGCGTGGGGAATTCGGGCACAGGGGCCAAATGCACACTCCAGGCTTCTCTATCTAGCCCTTGGGACTCCCCTGAAGCCACACACCCCTCTCCCAGACCATAACACACCCCAGCCCTGCTATTGTGTCCTTTTTGCCTGGCTGGAACATGTCCTTTAACTGTGATCATGCTTAGTAGTTGCATGGATGGCTGTATTTGTAGAAAAACCTTTGAGTGGCTGGAATGTCATCTACTCTGCAAGAAAATCCATCTTGCCCCATAAGTTTCGGCCTCTGTTCCTTTCCATCCTCAAGAAAGTGCCCACAAAGTGCCCCAGTTTTTTGCCAATTCTGTCCTAGCTATGATGAACCTACATTCTAACACAGCTACAGTTTAAGATGTTCGGGGAATAGAAAGGCTGCATGCTTTAACCAGGAAGATCAGGGATGAGGAATTTCTGTGGCCCTCCAAATGTTGCTGAGCTACAACTCCCATCACCCCCAGCAAAGAGGGACAATAGGGATAATGAGAGTTGTAGATCAGCAGTATCTGGAGGAAAAAAATATAAACTAAATTTTACATCAACTGAATTTTAGATTAACAGAAATTCTAATTGTTGCGAGTCAAATGGAACAACATTTTAAAACCATTTTAGCTCTGGTGTTGTAACAAGGCATGCAAAACATAATAAAGATGGCCTGCCCTTCCAAAATGACTAGCAGGTTTCATTCATTTTATGTCCAGTTATCGCACAGTTTCTCCAGTATCTCAGAAAATTTCAGTGATATGCATTTGTCTTTACATTTAGTCAGTTGATTAAAAGGCAGACGAACGCAAACACTTTTTTAAAAAATCAGCGGACAGCCCTCAAATAAAGCACTTTAATTTTAAGATATGCCTGTAATTAATCCTGCCTTGTAAATAAGTTTCCAAAAGTTAATAGCCTATTTTTTAAAAACCAAATTATTAGCCCATTGGGCACTGACAGGGGGAGAACATATAATTGAATTTAAATGCTGAGAACAGAAGAAACAGCTTCTCTCCTCATTTCTTTGAAAGGTACAAAGGAGAAACGGAGGGCCCATCTACACTTCCACTAGGAAGAATGGGTTCAAGTGGTTTTCTGCTAATCCCATGCTTTTTGGACACAGTTTTCAGCAGTTTTCTGTTTGCCCAACTGCTTTGCTGGGGAAAACCCAATCTTTAGCGCTGAACTGCAGCAAGTGTCAAAAGGATTGTGTTTTCCTGGAGGAAAGTAATGGGACAAGCGTAAGTCTGGATCAACCCTGTATGTTCCATCCGTCCTCCGCAAACCTGCTCATTCATCTGCATGCAATTCCTGGTCACTGCAAGCAACCAGACTAGTGCTTAAATACAAGGCTGAACTAATAGCAGCCTTCTGTGGGAGAAATGGGGGGGCGGGGGGAGAGCAATCAACAGTCTGGTTTGGGTTGTGGCTCGTCCTACTAATCTGTACATTTTTAATTGACGTGCTGATCCATAACTGGACTGATGGAAACCTGAATTAATTTTGCTAGCAGCAAACTTTACTCACCTGCTGGTCTGTTTCTAATGAACGAATCCTTTTCCTATCTACTATAAAATCATCATCTCCAGCTTCATGCAAAGACGCCTGCTTCTTTGCAGATAGTTTGGAAGCGAGTGTGGTTCTTGAGATCTCATCTGCTATGGCAACATATAAAATAGAAAATCGCTATTATTTAGCCATTGTAGAAAAAACAAATCACAACAAACATGGCAAGAATAAAACAGTGCCACCAGCTCCCCACATTATAACAAAAACAGCACATTAGAAAAGAAGTGAAATGCTAATGTTTATAATTGAACTCATTATTATAACCCAAAGCTAGCAAACTCCTCTGCTGGTCAGCAGAAAAATCAGTATGACCTCCCCTTCCCCAACTGCTTTGTTATGAATTTCTAGCTCCATCTGCACAATACATTTAAAGCAGAATCATACCACTATCAGACCCCTAATACACCTTGTAGAGCTACCATTTGCAGAGTGGTTTAATAGTCAATCCCTCATCTCAGAGAAGGTGTGAACTGTAGCTCTGTGAGAGGAATTGGAGCCTCCTAACAACTCTCAGCACCCTTAACAAGTTGTAGTTCCCAGGCTTCTTTGGGGAAGCCATGGATGTTTAAAAAGGTATGATGATGCTTTAAATGTGTAGTGCAGATGAGGCCTCTGTCTTAGGCAGTATTCACCGACTCTGCTGCAGCACTGTGTGTTCCAAGGTTTCCACAGCTGGCTGACCACATTGACACGTGCTGCTCCAAAGGGATCCTTCTGATTTGTCCTAATATCACTGAATAGATGCTGGAGAAAAAACTATTCTTTATTGAATCTTATAAAAACCTTTTCCAACAAAATCTGGAAGCCAAAATAAAAGATAAAACAGCCCTTCAATCCAACATTTTTCATGTCTCTGCTGTAACATTCGCAGCTCCTAATGTAGCAGAGGGGAATCACTGGCCCATAGGTCCAATTAGGCTCACCAAGCCCCTCCATCCCATTTGGCCACAGGGCCAAGCCACACCCAGCTACCACCTATCACAGGGTTCCCCAAACTTGGGTCTCCAGCTGTTTTTGGACTACAATGCCCATCAACCCTGACCACTGGTTCTGCTAGCTAGGGATGATGCGAGCTGTAGTCCAAAAACAGCTGGAGACCTATGTTTGGGAAACACTGACCTAACATCAGGTATGGGACAGGCAAAGTCACAGCTGCAAACAGTGCCAAATAAAAGTATGGAACTTCTACAAGTTCCAGATCAGAGTCATTCTGCACTTTCAAGAAATAGGTCCTACACTTTGAAACTCCCTGCCCATTGCTATTAGGTAGGCACCTTGATGTATTTTTTTGTGCCTGCTAAAAACTATTTTGTTCCAGCAAGCCTATCCACACATGTAATTTCAGCAGACTGTTTATTTTAAACTTCTTAAATGTCTTATGTTTTAATAAGGGTATATTTATTAAGTAAACAAACACAAGTAATGGCTTAAAAAGAGCCATTTTTATTTGTAGCCCCAGTTTTACCTTTGCTTCGCTCCCTATCATGCAGCTTGTGGAATGAACTAAAGATATTTAGGAGTTTCTGAGTGTCTCAGACTCCTTCCAAAAACGGTGACAAGGAAAGGTGTCAAATGCAAAAGGCACACTTCCAACAGTTTCTGTGCTAATTTATTTTTCCTACAGCTGACTTCAGCTGACTGGCAGGGGGGTCTGCCCTGCCCACCTGTCAATGCAGCCTGCAAAGGGTTGTGTTATTTTCAAATCCTATCCTCCAGCCAAAAGTGGTTCCTTACAGGGGTCCTAATGCAACAGTTCTGATATTACTGCCCTTCATCTGAGGATCACAGGGCAGCTTACAATATAAAAACACAAAAGTTCATAACCTAGAAATAAATGAAAACAATAACACACACATACGGTTCAAAAGACCATGGTGCCCTGATTCCTATCCCCCCTCGAACGAAATTGTGAATTGAACCTCAGAAGATACTAACCCATATGTCGTGTTACTAACACATCTGACCAATAATCCCAACTTCTCCTTTTAAGGCCACCAACTATTGTAAAGCTTCCTGACCTAATTGCCTGGATGCTATATCTTACAATGGGTCTTTGTAAGCTCACCCTTGAAGGACATCAATACTGCAAGTGCCCTTCTAAGCAGTTTAAGAAACTTTCCAATAAGTGGTTTGACAATTACCTTTGTTTCTTGACTTGGTTCCACTTTTCACGGGTGTCACTGTTCCATTGTTGGTGAAGGAACAAGATGCGTCTTGGCTCACCGCTACACTGTTCTGGGCCTGAGCTGCATGACAGCGACAGCCGCATGGCAGCAAGGTCTCTGGCTTCTTGCATTCCTTTGAACATGGTAAGTCATCAAGTGGTTTGTCTGAAGAACAAATAGGGGAATATTATTTACCCACCAAGAAGTGTTCCAGGAGAGAGGGCTCATGGTGTCATTTGCATGCCGTGACACAGAAAGGTGTGTGTTGGGAACAGTTTACATCAGAAAAGTTTCCAATGCCACAGAGCAGCGGTGGGCAACATGAGACCCTGGAGCCAAATGCCTGCCAGGCCTGCCTATTTAGCCCTTGGGAGTTTCCCAGTCTACTCACACTCTGTCCACCAGCTACATCCCTAATAGGCCCTGCTTCACACCCTCCTTGAGTGCTTTTGCTGAGCAGGAATGTATCCTTGATTTGTAATAGTGCTTCTTGCTTGCCTGGATGGAGAGATATATGTGGTGTGGGCATATATATGCAGAAACCTCTGACTTTCCTCCCCCCCTCCAGGTTAAGAGACACACCAGATGCTGCACCACTGGCATATCACACACACCCTGAAGCTTGCCCATGAGGGAACACAGTCCTCAAGCTCAGAAAAGTTCCTCGGCCCAATCTTACAAAATTATCTAATTTAGCATGCTTATTTTACTTGTATTTAGGTGGAATCTAGATATAAAAACCACTTTAGAAATGCTTTTTTTAAAAAAGCGTTAAAAAAATACATTGAGTTTCCCATAGGGCTCACCATCACCATCTAGTGCCACATTGTATATTGCACTTAAAACACACTTGGTAATCACAGCTTTAAAAAAAACAGTACCCCAAGATGATTTTTTGCCCCAACCATAGCTGTCAACTTTCCCCTTTTCTTGCAAGGAATCCTATTCGGAATAAGGGAATTTCCCTTAAAAAAAGGGAAACGTTGACAGCTATGGCCCCAACCCAAATTTGACCTGAAATATTGTGGGGAATTAAAGTACACTTAATGTAATTTTATTATGTAGATTTTATTTTACTAGAACTTTAATTTAAAGACAATAGTATGTACCTCCCTTACACCAATTAAAATTGAGTGCGGGGGCGTGTGGGGGAGCACAAAGGTCGTCAGAACTGTTGACAGGCAAATACATTTTAGAAACCCAAAGAACTGTGCTGACTTTCATACTTGTTATGGATAAATCCCCTGAAAAATATGAACTTCAAATTCAAAACTACCAAGTTAGCCTAATACAGTATTTGTTATTGGCAAGCATTCATTGTTACTAATGATTTTCTTTTCCCAGCAGAAAAAATCACTGATGTGGCCATTATTATCACCACATTGGTGGGTTTGGGGAGCTTATCCAGGAATGCTTTGATTTGCAAACCCCTCTGGGATTTTTAAATTTAAAATTAAGCTCAGTATATAAATAAATAAAGTGTGTTTTAATGTTCCCAAGCTGAGCAGACATAGGATAAGGCGGCCATTCTGCTGGTGCAGCAACAATGCATCTACTACATCAGGACAGATAAAAGAAAGTGCTTCTTTTTACAGCAACATAGTTAAATTATGGAACGTGCTCCCACAGTAGGCAGTGGCGGCCACCAGCTTAGAGGGTTTTAAAAGAGGCCTGGACCAATCCATGGCTATGAATGGCTACTAGCCATCATGGCTATGCTCTGCCTCCATGGTCAGAAGCAGTAATGTTTCCGAATACCAGTCACTGGAAACCACTTGGATCCTGGTTGCAGGCTTCCCACAGGTAGCTGGTTTGCCACTGTGAAAACCAGATGCTGGTCTAGATGAGCCACTGGCTTGATCCAGCAGGCTCCTCTTAGGCTCACATTTCACCCCACCCCAGCATACCTGGGCTCTGCCCATCAGTGAGCTCAAATTCGAAATAATCGAAGATGAATTAGGTGGCAGCTCTAGTTATCAAGCAATGAGAATCCAGTAAGGTAACATGCCCAGACTGGACCAGAGTCATGCACTGGGGTGAGCTCAGACCTTACTCAACCTCCTCATCCTTGGAAGGCGGAGCTGCTTTTCCCTCGGATCGTAATTCCTTTTGTGCCCAGGGACCCCACTGTCCTCCTGAATTGTATGCTAAACATTGCAGCAGAACTCAATAATGAATAAATGACAGTCAACAGCTACTTGAATAATTTACAGACACAGGAAAAAAGACATCTTCCAGCCAACTGGGCCACATAATTTCAGGCAGCCGACTATGCATTTCCTATGAACAGGGTGACCAGAGGCAAAGGAACATGGGGAGATCCCAATGCAGATTCAGACCATTGGTCCATCTATCTCGGTATTGTCTACACTGACTGGCAGCAGCTCTCCAGGATTTCAGGCAGGGAGTCTCTCCCAGCCCTACCTGGAGATTCCAGGGATTGAACCTGGGATCTCCCACATGCATAGCAGATGTTCTATGGGTCTTCCCCTCCAAAAAAGGCCAGGATGGCACCTGTACCTTTGAGTAAAAGAGGAATTTTCAGCATGAGTTGTTACAGAGGGGTAAAAAAGCCCCATCCTCCCTTGCCCTCAAACACCTTCAAATGCCCTGATGATCAAATACTGTCGCCTTTCTAAAATAAGCACAGCCATGCAGACGGGCCTCTCTAGGGAAAAGACTCCAAAAGCTGAGACTCTACTAAATGGCTTACCGTAAAGTGACTGTTGCCATGACAATGCAGAGCAAAGCAACGCCAGGCTTTTCCCGCTTCCAGTAGGACTCTCCAACAGGCAGTGCTGCTTGGAGTTGAGCCCCTTCACAATCTGTGAGTAAATAAATATAATAAGCACAGAGGGGTTGTAAATCATCTTGAGTGAATGATATTTGTGCAGTAACATTTATTTTAAAATAATATCATCTGAAATATCCAGCACATCCTAAGAAAATATTTGCTCGTTCTGGAGGAAACTATTAGGTTGCAGAGGGGTATGTTTTGTAGGTTCTGATAGTTGCTTCAATAAACCATAGTTCAAACTAACTGCAGTTCCCAGTACTGATGTTAACAACTGTGGTCAGTTTGCTAGGACACTAAGGAGCAGAGAGGAGTGGGGAACCAAAAACTCCAGTAGCTTTTTCACACCCTGTTTCAGAGTAGGATTGGAGAACCTGTAGCCTGCAGGTCAAATCAGAACCAGCAGATGTCCCAATTCACCCACAATTCGCCCATTTTCCCCAACCCTGCTCACCTGTCCCTCACCTGACCTCATATGTGTGGGACAAATGAAGAAATGGCTGCAAAGAAACAATTGGGAGCCTTATAGATGGGCAAGGCTTGCTGTAAGTGCCGATCAGTGCTTTTTCCTTTCTCCTCCTGTGATGAGGCTGCATTTTAATGTTGTATTTTAATCTTGTTTTTTAAGTTGTATTTCAATCAACTTGTTTTTATTATTGGTTGTTAGCCGCCCTGAGCCCGGACTTGGCTGGGGAGGGTGGGGTATAAATAAATATTATTATTATTATTAGAACACATCCCACAGGGAAACACTTTCTTTGCCTGCAGTATGATTTTAAACTATGTGGGGACAAAGAAGCAGGGTTTGCAGCAGGTGCAAATTCTGTTTCTTTTACCAGCGCAATTTGATTTCATAGGGCAAAGGCTTCACCTGATGTGAGTTGATGGACAGGTGGGCAGTCCCACACACCTGTCAAAGTGGCCCGGAGGAATTAGGAGAAGTCTGGATTCAGTCTGCCCCAGTTTAGAGCTATGTCCAAACCAGACCAAGATATGAGCATTATTGCAAATTTCATTCTCAGTTCTGTAAACGTTTCTAGTTGTTTTGGGTTTGAGGTTTGCATTTAAAAAGCAAGCAAGCAAACAAACCCAAAAACAAAACTCAACCATAAAACAGAAATTTTAGAAAACATTTTAAAATGAAGACTACTAGAAAAGGTTGAGAAATCTGATTTACTTGACTGTAACTACAAATCTCATTGCAATGAATAAACTTACTGCATTCATCATAGCAAGCTGTGAAGGGTATGCCTTGCAAGGGAAGAGAATTTTCACACCTCCAATGGTGTATTCTGACGCTGATGAAGCCATAACCACATTGAGTTTTCAGAATTCTTGATTAAAATCTGCAAGATTAAAAAAAAAAGCAAACTTGTTCTAAATGGTGAACAGGATGCTGTAGGAACATGGCAAAAGCCACAAAGAACGAGATAAAAATTAATGCAAACTGCTTGGGACTAGTAAGACATTCAATCAATCAATCAAAATGTTTATTCGGCTTTACGCCCATCATAAAGCACAACACACAAAACAAATCAAATAAAACAGCGGTCTCGTACAAGCCACAAGTAATATAACACAATTCACAGCTCGCAAGGACAAATATTGGCAAATCAAAACAAAAAATTTAAGATTAAAGTTAAAAATTTAGGCACTACGCTAAAATCAATGTCTGATGTCAATATCAAAAATTCTTATAACTATCAATAATCAGCTAACATTCCATTCCGTCTCTTGTACGAGAGGACGGCTGTTAGGAATTTAGCAACCTGTAGAGTAATATAAGGATCTACATCTTGAAGAACCCAGGCAAGCTGTAGGTCTACTGGTTTGTCAGCCATAGGCTGGATTATGGAGTTTAGTATACTAGCACGAGCTGAACTGTACATAGGGCAGATAAACATAACATGATGTAAAGATTCAGATGTTTTCATTTCACAAGCACACATTGAAGGGACTTGGCCCTTAGTGAATCTATGTCTCAGCACGTTTGTTGGAAAAACATTGAACCTGGCTCTAATGAAGGCATATCGGTGAGATGCGGCTATAAGCGATGTTAAGTAGGACGGAGCACGATAGATAGGGGTTATGCCGAGATTTAACGGCGAGCAGGCTCCATCACCAGCTAAGAAATTTTGGTATAGCTCCACATCATCCAGCCTTTGATTTATACACCTTTTTGCCGCGTTTAGATCCAGTTTGAGCAGTTCCGTGGGCGAGATCTCATAGGACAGCAGTTTGGCATGGATTTTTCCTGACCACAAATTTGTGAAGTCATCCCGCCACATGCTTTGAATGAGATAGTGGTTCGGGAGTTTATGCCATAGGGATATCCAATAAATCAAAACTCTCCTCCATAAAACTAACTCCACTGAGGGGATCTTCATTTCTAAGCGAATAGCCGCATTACTTACGCATGTTGGTAGTTTTAAAAGTCGGCGCAAGAATTGGCTTTGAAGCGACTCTAAAGGTGAGAGGTTTGCAAAGGCAGCCCATAAAGGTGCAGCATAGGCCATTGTGGCCATCACTTTGATGCTATACACTTTCAAGGCCGCAGGGATGAATAAGGCCCCCTCAGAGTAGAAAAAACGGAGGAGGGAGTGTGATAGGGCTTTTGTCTTGTTTTGAAGATATTCAACGTGCGCTTTCCACCCTAAATTATATTGAAAATAAATTCCTAAATATTTAAATTTATGTACTTGTTCGATTTTCGTGCCCTCCAATTTCCATGAATATAATTTTCGACTCCTTGAAAATATCAGTACTTTGGACTTGGTGTGGTTGATAGACAGATGATTAGAATGGCAATATGACACAAAAATCTTTAGTGCCCTCCTTAAACCCACTCTGGAGTAGGAGAGTAGTACCGCATCATCTGCATAGAGAAGTAAAGGACAACGATAATCTGCTATACGGGGGGTATGGATAAATTTTTGTGAGTCGATTAATGGGTTCCTCATATCACTGATAAATAAGTTAAAAAGAAGGGGTGCTAAAATACAACCCTGGCGTACACCCTTATTTACTGGCACTGGGTTGGTTAGGTCTCCAGCAGGTGATATTCTTACCCTGGCCACGGACCCGGCATGAAGTTGGGAGATAAGCCACAGGAGCCTTCTGTCTATTCCCCAGCAGGCAAGTTTATCCCATAGTAATTGCCTCGGAATACTATCAAACGCAGCTTTCAAATCTATGAAGGCTGCGCAAAGTTGGCCCCGTCGAGGTGTCGAGTATTTCCGGGCTAAGTGATAAAGAATAATTGCCTGGTCTGTTGTGGATCGGTTTGATCTAAATCCAGCTTGCTCATGCCCAATCAGGTCAGCCTCAACTGACCACTTCATCAACCTTGCCAGCAAAAAACGGGCATATATTTTCCCAATGGACGATAGCAGGCTGATATTCCGGTAATTCCCTGGGTCACCGGGAGGGCCTTTTTTGTAGATAGGAATTATAATGGCCTCCTTCCACGTTCCTGGTATTAAGCCCGTGGCATTTATTGCGTCAAACGTTTTAGCTAAAATCCCTGCCCACCATGTAGAATGTAACTTTATAGCCTCAACAGGGACCAAATCTGGCCCAGGGGCCTTACCAGTTTTCAGCTCAGCTATCAATTCTAGGATTTCAGCAGGGTCGGTATTGGGCCAGACGGGAAGGGGATTAGAAGGTCTCCAGTGAGTGGCCGGAGCTTCTGCCACTGAGAAATATTTTCTCAGGAACTGCTCCCATGTAGGGGCCGGGATCACCGTTAAGGGGTATTTCGTGTTTCTTCCCTTTATTAAGGACCAAAATTTCCGGGAGTTATGAGATTTTGAGGCAGAAATTATAGTCTGCCAGCGATTTAAATGCCATTCCCGTTTGGCCGATTTCTGGGCCTGTTTGTATGCTTTTTTAGCTAGGGAATAAGATGGAGGTAAGGCCAGAGCGCCGGAAAGTTTATAGTCATTATATATTGTATGTAGATGGAGTCTGGCTAGTTTACAAGCAGAGTTGAACCAAGGGGCGCCAAATTTAAAATAATCGTTTTTAACTCCATAGCTTGGAGAAGTAAAAAAGCGAGTTAAAACTTCTATCAGGGAAGAGAAAAAATTCATACAGGTAATAGGATCACACGGGACTATTCCTATGTCCGGCTGATCACCAGGAAACTTTGCTCGGATAAAATCCGTATATCCGTAAGACATTTCATTCAGTCTTATATGAAGTTAGACCATTGGTCCATCTAACTTAGTACTGTCTAAAATGACTGGCAGTAGCTCTCTAGGATTTCATACACGGGTTCTCTCCAAGGCTGACCTGGAGATTCCAGTGACTGAACTTGGGACCTTTGTTTTCCTGTGAAGCATGTGCTCGAACACTGAGCTTTTGTCTCCCACCTAAAAATAAAGTTTGTGTCCTCATGCCTCTGGATAAAGGGCTGAATTACATAAGAAGCTGCTTTACACCCAGTAAGACCATCAGTCCGTGTAGCTCTGTATTATCTACATTGACTGGCGGCAGTTCTCCAGGATTTCAGTTAAATATCTTTCACAATCTTACCTTCTTTGTAAACCACTTTAAAGCTTGATTTACAATTAAATGGTATACAAATTATGTTAAAATATAATAGATGGTAATCAAATTTATGTATCAACCTTCCTCTCAGGATGGTACACAAGAAGCTAAAATGCAAAACAGCAATAATAATGCAAAACAGTAATCAATTATTTCAACAAAACCACTGTACGAAAGACACAAAAAACCAAGAACATTTTTTTAAAATCTGCTAGTTCCTAGTGTGTTCAATTGTAGCTATGAGTTTCTGGCTTTTGTGTGTCTGTGTATTAAAAAAAAAGAGGGATGATTTCCAAAATGTGCCCAAATGGATGTTGTTGTACCTCATGCCCTAAGATTTATTCTCCCAGAGTTTTGGGTTGGATGAGGCTGGCAGGGGGTGAGGCTCAAAACTGAAGGAAACTTTGTGCCAGAGGAGATTAAATTTCTATTCCACCCTTCCTCTCAAAGGAGTCTAGACCAACCAGCAACACAATAATAAAATAAATGTTCACGTCGCTTCAGGACTGCATACCCCAAAATGCCCATAAAATATTTCAGGCCATCTTTGTGCATAAGGGTAATAACAAGAGGTTGGTGGTTTTTTTAAAAAATCTCTTACAGAAATGCTTGGTGTTTTTTTTTAAAATCAAGAATCAAAACACTCACGTGTCTGGTTTTTATTTTTAATGGCTTGTGAAATGCTCAGTATCACCGTAGCAGCCAAAGTTAGCCCTACTCCTAAGTAAGCCATGGAAAGCAATATGCCTGACTAACTTAGGTCCATTGATTTCAATAGGCCCACACTCAAAACTAGAACTTAGTTGGTTACACATGGCCGTTTAATAAGTAACAGCAACCAACTTGTGTGTGGAAAGAAAAGCAGGGGAAGAAAGCAAATTCTGTCCCACTCAACCATAGCTGGAGGAGACCCAGTGTGAAATGTTTTTAGGACATCTGTTATGTGGGTTTTGATCACCACCTCAGAATTCATGTTATTTGAATTATGATTTATAAATAGCGGGGGGGGGCGGGTTAGAGAGAGAAACGCCGCTTTTCTTTCCTCCTAAACTTACGAGGGTTTATATACATAAATATACAAGGAGAGAGAGATTTATGTACTATATATATATATAGCGCGGCAAAATAATCGGGCAGAAATTAACGGTCAACATACGCTCCCCCCCTCAAAAAAGGGATGGAAAAGCTAAGGGATCCTCCCCCCCCTCTCCTCTTGCGAGTTGGACTCGCCCAGCACGCGCGTATCAAGCCCAGGCCCGCGCGCGCAGAAGAGCCGCACTTTTTACCTCAGGAATCGGGTTCTCTTCGGTTTAGACAAGCCCTCCTTCCCGCCTGTTTTTCCTCGTCCCACGGCGCCCGTCTCCATCCGGCACCTCAGCCAATCACTGGCGAGACACGGGCTGCCGCCGGCCAATCGAGAGCCGCGAGCGGATCCAATCCAAACGTCCTGGGATTATTCTAATCGGAACTCATCGCTTGGCGTGTCTTCCGGGTTCCTGCTGTTGCCTAGGTAGCCGCTCAGTTAGTGCGGCCTACCTGAATTTCAGGCGTCTCTGCCTCCTCTCCTAAATTTCCCAAGGTGGAGATTCTCTGGCCATCGCTTACCACATTTTTGAATGATGTCTGTGCCAAAAACCCCATAAATCATCATAATCGAATCGTAGAATTGGCAAGGACCCCAGGGTCATCTAGTCCAGCCCTTCAGTCATAGGCATAGCCAGGATTTATTGGGGGGGACAGTACATCAGTTATTTTTATTGATTTACTTGCTGGGGGCACTCTGCCCATTATACCAGGGGTCAGCAAACTTTTTCAGCAGGGGTCCGGTCCACTGTCCCTCAGACCATGTGAGGGGCCGGACTAGATTTTGAAGGGGGGGGGGAAGAATTCCTATGCCCCACAAATAACCCAGAGATGCATTTTAAATAAAAGCACACATTCTACTTATGTAAAAACACCAGGCAGGCCCCACAAATCACCCAGAGATGCATTTTAAATAAATGGACACCTACTCACGTGAAACATGCTGATTCCCGGACCGTCCGTGGCCCAGATTTAGAAGGCGATTGGGCCAGATCCAGCCCCCGGGCCTTAGTTTGCCTACACATGCATTACACCATACTGCCTCTTAAAATCAATTAACTTGCAATTAATACTAATAAAATCAATGGGAAGAAAGGTAGTTTCTCAAGTGCCACGCATCTCAATGAACAGAAAAAATGGACTGTAGCTTATTAAGTTTGGTTAGGAAGGTCGCAAGAGAGAGGCGGTAGTCACTCCTATATTAAAATCACAGCTACATGCTTAAAATTGTCACCAGACATCCCCATTTCCTGGGGACAGTCCCCAGATTTACAAATCAGTCCTCTGACAAAATCCATCTATTTAGTAGGAAGTTGAAAAGTGTCCCCAGATTCATTGAAAAAAATCTGGTAAATTCATTCTATCACAATGTGCAATATAGATTCCTCCACTTTCCTCTTTGGAGAGGACTTTTGATAGATATTTTTGGCAGAGGTTGTCATCAATTAGCTGACAGCGACATCTTGTGGTTGGCGCGAGTTTTTCATTTTTTAAAACACTGCATTGCTTCTGCCGATTTTTTGCTTTCTTTCTAGTACAGCCAAAACAACGTTGCCCTAGTGCTGGTAATGGATTGTGTGTTTTATGTACTACTGTTTTTTTACTAGCTTCTTATCCTTCTTAACGGAGTATGCCAGGGATTGAACCTGGCACCTTCTGCATGCAGAGAGTTCTCAACCCACTGAGGTCTGCTCCCAGCTACCACTCCTCTCTGAAGTTGTAGCTCCTTGGGAAGATCACCATTTGAACCTGTAGCTGGTTGTAATGTTCCAGAGTTTTATTAAGCAATAATCGCAGTTCACAAGGCTTCACTTGTTACACAGGTAACCCGTGGTCTTCTGCATCTAGGAGATGCCATTTTCTTCATTTTTATTGCACAAGTTTGCATCTGAGAAATGTACAGAAAGTATTGATTCCATATGTGAAACACCACTCTGCATAACTTTCATATCTACATTCACATAAGGTTACCACCTTATCCACCTACTCTGACTTGAACTGTGAGCAACCCTTTCAGAACCCAGAATATGCATGAAGATTCAACAGGCAAGACACAGCTGATGATGCCACAAGTTGCATACAAGTTATCATTACAGAAAACAAGTGTGATGTGCAACAGAATGTTGCAGCATGATGTACTCCTGTACCGAATTCCAGCCAACTGACCAAACCAATAATTTTCTATTCAATTTCCCACCCCCATTTTCCCAACCTTTCTAACAGTCAGTCCCCCATTTGCTGTACTTTTGCAAACCTTTGTGTCCTCACAAGTCTCTTGATTCTTTCCCCTTTTTGTGTATGGGTGGCTCCGTTTGGACTCCTTACGGATGCATGCTCAGAGAATAAGCTTGCTATTATTATATAAGACATATACATGATGATATACAGTATATATATAAAGACAGACAACGAGCTGGAACAGTACAAATGTTTATAAGAAACGCACAATGTCCACTGGGTCTTCATTGAATAAATGCTCCCAATGGTATATAAAAATATTACAAGCCTAAGAAAACCAGAAGGCATGAAAACATATGTACACATTTTACAAGAATCTAAGAAATCACTCTCTTCCAGTTGGCTAAAATATTTAAAAACTGTATTTTAAGAAGGTAATACTGGCATATAGAATTGGGTTTTATCCAATGCATAGTAGACCCACTTAATAGACATGACTTAGGTTCATTAATTTCAGTGGGTCTACTCTGAGTAGGATTTAGCTGGATACAATATAACCTCAGCCGAAAATGTAGGCAAAGGAGGTTTCAGAACAGCACTGTCAGGATTAACCTGGTGGTTTCACTGAAGAATTAAACAACAGTGATGAAGAATTTTAAAATCAAACAGGAGGCAGCTGACCATCTTTGAAGAGGACAGAGGCAGTTTTGACTTTTTGCCCTACACTGACTGATCCCTATACCATATAATTGCAACATCCAACCCCTTTTGTGTACCTGAACCATGAAGGCCCTTCTGCCTTGGATGTCCCACTAAACCATGGTTAAAAATAAACTATTTCACATGAACAATGAGTGTGGTGGTATGTGCTCTGCTCAAAAGTCTCCATTCTGTTCCTCCATCGGGGAGGAAACCAGCACTCGCAGCCTTGTTTCCCTCAAACAAACCACAAACAGTATGCCAAGAACAAAACTTAAGCTTGGAGAGGAAAAACCATAAGCGCTGGTTAGCACATGATGTGAAGCCAGTCTCTGGTTTCTTTCTTTCCTGGTGCAAAGGAGCAGGATGGAGCAAAGGCAGTGACTTTTAACAAGAGTTTAAATGTGACGGCCAAACCAAGCTATTGCACAAAAACACATACAGAAAACGGTAGAGATCTGCATATGTACTTGGAAGATTGCACCTGATTATTAGGGAGAGGCGTTCCGCTACTAAAATGGTAACTTCTATGCAATAATAATAATAAGCAGGATATGTGAATGACTTCCTAACTGGACCACTGAAACAGCCATCTGAGATGCAATTCTTTTTACCTAAATCAACTAGGACTAAAAACTTTAGGGTTCTTGACTTACAAAAGGATCACTTCAGAAATATTTGCTCCCCGTTGTTGGCGAGGAAAAACATGAACATTGCTTCAGGCTTCGTATGTCAATTTTTTACACTCCGAGAATTAGCACACCATAAGAGAGTCAAGACACCCCACATCTTTCCTTAAAAGCCGTACTGAGATTAAAAACCCCCCAAAACAAACTGAGCTTAGCTCTGTGCTACCTGAACACATATCAGAACTTATTTTTGACACAGCAACATCACAACAATAAAAATGCATTTCAGTAAAACTGCTTTTGGTACTTTCCCCCACGCAGGCATCTCTAAACATATTGAACAGCCTAGTTTACACAGTGCTTTTAAAAACATGATTTTAGGGTTTATTCCCCCCCTCCCCCAGAAAAATCTGCAGCAAAATTCACATTTGCCAAAGATACTATAAAATGTTGGTACTTAAAACTGGAAATTTGACTAGGAAACAAAGTATTAGTTGTGAGGGAGTCATAGACAGCTGGGGACCTGGGTGCAAAATCTGAGAAATGGAAAATTGCCCGCTGACCCATCAACTCACCTGCTGCCCCTCCTAATGGCTAAGAAGAACTTCGCAGTCCCAGCCAACCACCACATAGCCACTTCGGGTGAGGCCAAAATTCTGTTGCATTGATCAAGAGTTTCCTACTGCCCCCTTTCCTAAAAAATATACCCCTGCTGACCACTCTGGGACTTTCAAACCTCAGCTGGCTCTGAGCAAGGGGCAACAAGAAAGAAACCCCCACCAAAACTGACCCAGTGGGGCCTACCACTACATGCAGACTTTTACTTTAAACAATCAAAAAAGTTGCATCTCTTTATCTCTCTCCCCCCAGTTCCTTTCAAACTGTCCTTGTTCATTTCACAAGCCACCCTTCACTTCTGGAGCATCTGCTTGAATGGAAGTTGTCCCACAGATTTCAGACTGTGGTTCGGCTTTAACTCAGGACACAGGGCGGAAGAGAACCGTCTGAGACACTGAAGAAGTAGAAAATGGCAGGGTAGCAATTTCTCTGTTTCACAAACACACACTAGGTCAGCTTTTGCAAGCCTCTCACCTCGAAAAACCACCAAATATGGATTCCGGAAGGAGTTGACACGGAGACCACTGCAAAAACCTTAAGATGCTTTCACTGAAAGCGGCGTTTGCCTGCTGCATCCACAACTTTGCATTAAAGCTAATGAAAAATATACAGTTCCCTTCCAAGCCAATTCGTAGCTTCACTTTGGCCTGGAAAGCTTCAGTTTGGAATTTGCCAACTAGAAGTCAGCATCCTCTACCATGTACCCAGCAACGGCCCTTTCCATTTTGGGCGCACCTTAAACTCCGCCGACACTCATGTTAATTATTTCGATGAAAGTATTTTCGATACACTGGCATAGCTGGACGTTGGGGTCTAAGCTGCTGGTGTCTCCCGGTCCAGTTTTATGACCCGTCTCTTTGTGAAGTCTTGTTCGCTCGTACGGTTTCTCCTTCAGTTGCTGGAGACCTGGGGGACAAGTCAAGGCATTGCAAAGTGAAGTGGCACTTAAGGTAAAAAAAAAAAAATCAAATATTTATGTACTTTGAGGCAGCAAAGGAAAGGGTAGAAACTTGGTGGCAGTGCCAATTATCATTCTTATTTTACAAAAAACAAGTCTCCAAGTGACTGATGCTGAGTAAACAAAAGGCTCCAGGTTTTACTTCTGGAATCTCCCGTTTAAAAGGCACCAGGAAGCAGGAGATGAGGAAGACCTGCATTCTGCCTTGGACCCTGCAGAGCTGCTACCAGCCAGAGTAGACGGGCAAATAGACTTACAAAGCAGTTTACAAAGCAGATCTGCATGACTTCTCTCCTTGTGGGCAGGTACAAGGAGATGTTCAGAACAGGCCATGAAACCTCATCCCAGACCATGCAAACCTTAATCAATGGCACTCCTCTGATGGCCAAGATTTTAGCCACACGGTGTTTGTGTGTTTCTAAGTGTACCTTATTCGCCGCAAATGGACAACGTGGTGCTGAATTTTCAGCATTCAGAGGAGCTGTTCTAAGGAGCAATCAGCACACCAATCATGTCTGCCCAGCACGAATACTTACGCGTAATGATTGGGTCAAAATCCCTCGTCTCCGTGGCGACGTCTGAAGCACAAACCTGCCCGATCTGGATGAGCAGGGACATGATATCCTCATAGAGGGGAGGGAAGGCTTGGCAGAACGAGACCAGGCAGGGCAGGGTGGGGACGAAAAAGGTGTAGCGCTTTGCCTCGGTTAAAACTGGAGAGACAAAAGGATGCGCTTTTAAAAACAGGACGGATCCAAACAATGAGAGCCACCGTTTAAAGAGGCACACAATTTAAACACATACACACAGACTGCATTTCATACACAGAACTTCAAAGCAACCCTGCCAACATTTTGGGGAATCCACAAATTCTGTGCCCTCTTCTATATAATTGCAAAGTGGCGACTCGCATACGTGAGCAAGCAACCACTGGCTTAATGCACATAAGGTGAATATCTAGGCTTCCCATACATTCAACAATTACCTGTTAGCAGCGTCCCCATGACATTGATAGCCAAACGGGCCACACTGAGGGATTTCGGCAGAGCGTACTGAATACATAGGTAAGAAAGTAACTGGATGGCAAAAATCTGGAAGACAAGGAAGCAGGTAAAGGATATAAAAGAAGCAGTAGGGTTTTGTTTTGTTTTGTTTTGTTTCTAAAGTAAGACTATCCTGTGTGAAGTTTTATTGTGCATTAAAATCAGAATTACCCTACGTTCCTCTAACACAGACATTAACACATGTAAATATTTGTTTATATCTATAACCCCATAGGAGAAACCCATGTGGGGTACAATTAGCAGCTGCACACAGAAGACCCAAGAGGTGCTCACAATATTTGTTTGTTTGTTTGTCTACTTACTTGCTGCTTCTATGCTATGTATTTCTGCAGCATATGTGCCAAAATAGCTTCTAAGTGATTTACAACTATTAAATCAGTACGCTATTAAAATGAACAGCAACAAATCCACTGGGGCATTAAAACATCCTAAATTAAAACAAACAGTAAAACAAACTATTAAGTACGTTTTTAAAAAACCAGATAAACAATAAAATTAGAAGTTTGGTGCAAGGGAAGGGTTGCCTAAACAGGTGTCTTCAGGGGCTGGCGGAATGCCAATACTGATGGAACCTCTCCTATTTCAGCAGGGCGGGCATTCCACCAACACAGGGGCCACGGGTGAAAAAGCTTGCCTCCATGTTACCACAATGTACAAAACCCATCTGGCATTTCCCTAGCAAATGAAAATAACTACCACCGCTAGACCTAAAGGAAGCACTCATCAGGGGCAGTGCTTGGATGCTTTGAACCAGGGCTGAATACGGGATCTGTCCTTCCAATTACGGGGAGCAGGACGGGGTGGGGAGGGAGCATCTCTCTCTCTCTCTCTCTCTCTCTCTCTCACTCACACACACACACACACACACACACACTCACACTACCTGTTTCTCCAGTTCAGGCTGAGCAATCAGTTCAGGTATGAAGTCCAAGCAGATATGCATGGATGGGATGCCTGCCACTGTCAGGCCAAGCAGCTCGTACGGGTACCCCTGTTTGAGCAAAAGAGGGAGAAGGTATCAGAGAGAGACCGCGAGATCAGGGTTGCACCATGAGAAGATTAATCAAGGAGTTGGAAAGAAGCCACCTGGTTCCAACTACAGCGGACATTCGGGTTGCGAACGTGATCCGTGCGGGAGGAGAGTTTGCAACCCGCAACATCCACAACCCGCAGCGCCACGTCTGTGCATGCGTGGGTTGCGATCTGGCACTTCTACACATGCGCAAAGCGTAATTTAGCGCTTCTACGCAACCGCCGAAACCCGGAAGTAAGCCGTTCTGGTACTTCCGGGTTTCGGCGAGTCTGTAACCCAAAAAAAGCAACCTGGAGCGTCTGTAACCCGAGGTATGACTGTACGGTGTGTAATCTTGCCCCACATTTTAGTATGAGCAAGAAGAGCTTACTGTATCAGGCTAGTGGCCTTTCTGTGCCAGCATCCTCACAGTGGCCCACCGGATGCCTTGTGGGAAATCCGCAAGAACAAGAGCACCTTCCCCTTCTGAGATCTCCAGCAACTGGTATTCTGAAGCATGACTGAAGGTAGAAGACGCCTCGGTCTGCTCCCGACCTTTGCCCACTCAGAGCTGCCTGTGGTCCGCTGATCTTGCCACTGGTTCCAGCACTGGACCAGAACACAACAGACGACACACCCTGTGAAAGAGGCAGGAAGCACAGCCACACACCTGGAAGTGAACTAGCTTGGCGATGTTGGGGTCGGCAATGAACATCTGGTGCAGGAGGCAGCAGATGAGGCACTGGACCTCCCGCAGGTTGCAGAGGAGACTCTTCTCTTCCTTCTCCCCATTTCCCTCCACCTCCATCTCGTCGTCGTCCTCCTCCTCCTCTTCTTTCAGTTTCTTCTTCCGAGGGCTGGAGTTGGCAGCTCCTGGGATGCCCTTCTGCTGCCGGCCACAGCTGTTGTTGATCAGGGGCTTCTCTTCTTCCATAGGCAAGCAGATCTCCAGAAGAATCTGGACAGCGGCGCTATCCTGGACAGCAAGCGAGAGGAGGCAAAGGACAAGTGGCAACCCACAAGGACCCACAGGAAGATGTAGTATACAGGTCTTGAAAGACCTGCACTGGCTCCTAGTACGTTTCTGAGCGCAATTCAAAGTGTTGGTGCTGACCTTTAAAGCCCTAAACGGCCTCAGTCCAGTATACCTGAAGGAGCGTCTCTACCTCCATAGTTCTGCCCGGACACTGAGGTCCAGCGCCGAGGGCCTTCTGGCAGTTCCCTCGCTGCAAGAAGCCAAGTTACAGTGAACCAGGCAGAGGGCCTTCTCGGTAGTGGCACCCACCCTGTGGAACGCCCTCCCACCAGATGTCAAAGAGAAAAATAACTACCAAACATTTAGAAGACATCTGAAGGCAGCCCTGTTTAAGGAAGCTTTTAATGTTTAATAGGTTATTGTATTCTAGTGTTTTGTTGGAAGCCGCCCAGAGTGGCTGGGGAAACCCAGCCAGATGGGCAGAGTATAAATAATAATTTATTATTATTACAGAACCAGACCGTTGGTCCATCTAGCTCAGTATTGTGCCTACACTGACTGGCAGCAGCTCTTTGGAATTTCAGATGGGGGTCTCTCCTAGTCCTACCTGGAAATTGAACCTAGGATCATCTACATGTGAAGCAGAAGTTCTATTCTGAGGTGTGGGCCTTCCTCTCCACATTAAACCACGGTTTAGTGTTGCAAACAGGCCCCAGGCTCCTGCAGTCTCCCCTACCCCCAAACTTGTTTCTCTTTTTGTGAGTGGGTGTTGGAGATTTTCATTCCCAGTTTCACAGCAAACCATCGTTATGTCATTTTGCGAGTCCGTTCAGGTCAGCACTGTGCCTACACTGACTGGCAGTGGCTCTTTCAGACAAGGGTCCCACCCTGAGATTGTGGGGATTGAGCCTGGGACCTTGTGAATGCAAAGAAGATGCTCTGAGACAGATCCATGGCCCCATCTCTCAAAGATTTGGGGAATGGAACGGCTTTTTCTGAAAGACGACAGGGTTCAAGCCAGCCAGCCATGACCAGATGTACTCCACACTCTGCCACATTTTGCTGCAGACCCTAACCGGTTTGCTTGACTTGGCCGTTGTGCCAATTCAGGGCAGGGAGCAGCCTGTGATAAAAGCAGGATGCTGCAATAACCAGAGTTCTTAACAAACAGAAGAGGGGAAGGGGAAATTAGGCGACCCAAATTCTGCTGCAAGAAAAGGCCGGATTCCGCAATCTGAATCAATTATGCAAAACTCTGCATCATTCCCCTAGTCCCTCCCACCCCATTTTTATTCCGCATCAAAGCAAATGGAGATCACCGAAGTCCCACTCACAGCCGCTGGAAATCCCAAAAACAATAAGCAAGGGGTGGGAAACCTCTGACCCTTCAGAAGCTGTTGGACTTCAACTCCCATCGGCCCCAGCCAGTGTACTCATTGGACAGAGGGGACAGGAGTTGTAGTCCAGCAATATCTGGAGGGCCACAAGTTCACTGGTCTAGGCAGACAGGCAGACATTTGCAGCCCTTTTGAACTGAGCACTGTGGGATAGAAATGTAGCCATCTTCAAAATCACTTGTTCCAGATACTGCTGCTGCTGCTGCGATCTATTCAGCATCCTTTGCTCAACTGAACAAGTGAGGGTCGTGGGGGGGCTCTGATGCAGTTTACACCCAGCTTTGCAAGCAGGCAGAACTCAGAAGAGACTGAGACCGACTGGCGAAGCCCCCTGCCGGCTTCCTTTTGTTGGCTCATCAAAAGGCTGCAGTTTGCAAAGCTGATTGCTCAGTCCTCTTGCCTCAGCTGGAGGCAAGTTGGAAGCAGTTAAGGGGGGGGGGGAGTAAGAAAACTGGAGGGGATCTAGTCAAAAGAAAGGCAGGGGGGATAAGAAGGACTCTGATGAGCCAGTGAAGTGGCAAAATTGACCATTCTTCCTCTCTCTTGGAGGATGAGAGAGATCCCTGCTGCTTTTGGTGAGAGGCATTCCAAGGAATGGTCCAGCAAGGAGACCTCCCTTTGCATTCCTTCATGCTCTCTTGCCCCGGGTATCACAGAGGGTAAAACAACACTCACAAGGGGTGGCAAGAAGGAAGTGGAGTGAGAACAAGGGGAGGTCAGCGGAGAGAAAAGGGCTACTCTGGGAGGAGAGGCCTGCCCTTCCCCAGCTGCACAATGGGCAGAAGATGTGACTCAGCTGGCAGCTCCCAAGGAGGTGACCTTTCGCAGAATACCAAAAAAAAATGAAGTTTTCAAGTTTGTGGACTGATTATCTTGTGAACCGCCCAGAGACCTGTGAGTATACAGCGGCATACAAATTTATTTATTTATTTATTTAATAATAATAATCCTGATTTCCTTGCGTGAATGTCTGAGAACTGGGTTGGATTGACAGAGGTGGAAGGACAGTGAGCCTCACCTATTCCAACCCCCTGAAATGCAGGAATATACAGCTGTCCCATATGGAGATCAAACCTGCAACCTTGGCGTTATCAGCACCATGTTCTAAGTCTAACCAATGGAGCTATCCAGGTTGGACCACCAGCCCTTGCTTGAGCTCCTGGCAAAGCGCTGTCTTGCAAAAATGCTTGGAAAAGGGGGAATCTTCAAGTGCAAGGCATAAAAACCACCTGACTTGGTGGTGGTGGTGGTTTTTCCTCTCTCTTTTTTTTTTCTCAGGCAAGATTAGAGATCACAGGTGAGGAGCAGTTGTAGAATTACCTGGGCAGCCAGCAGGGCATTTTTCAGTTCTTCCCGAGTCACTTCTGGGGCCTCCAAGCCCATCAAGTTGTTTTGGGACGGCCTGATGTCCTGATCCGCCGTTTCCTTGAGATGGGCGCTCAGGAAGGCTTTCGACGCAAGAAGGTAGCCATTCAGCATATGGAGAGTGATATCCATCAAAGGGGGACACCTAAGGGCATGAAGCCGGGGGGGGGGGGGGGGAGAGAGAGAGAGAGAGAGAGAGAGAGATGATGTTGGGGGAAAGAAGCTAGATTAAAAAAGAAAAGCAAAGGGGAACTTGAAATCTCTGCAGGTTGGGGGTGGGGAGCATTTTTCACTCTGGGGGCCACATTCCTTGCTGGGAAACCTTCCAGGGGCCACATGCCAGGGATGGCAGGGCCAGAGGCAAAAGTGCATGAAGCAGTGAATAGGATGATCATCATCATCACATTCATTGTTGTTGTTGTTGTTTAGTCGTTTAGTCGTGTCCAACTCTTCGTGACCCCATGGACCAGAGCATGCCAGGCACTCCTGTCTCAAAGCTACCAGCATGAATTTGACCAAACTGCGGGAGGCAGTGGAAGACAGGAGTGCCTGGTGTGCTCTGGTCCAGGGGGTCACGAAGAGTCGGACACGACTAAACGACTAAACAACAACAGTGTTCCATGCAAACCAGCCCTCAGTGACAGAAGCCAAGAGTGGGGCTGGAGGAGGGCTGCTTACCTGTGGACTCTCTGGTCACATCTTAACACAATCAACGGGTCAATCATCAGGTCCTTCTGAGTGTATTTCTGCTGTCTGACCACGTTGTTGGACGGCTGCAAGGCGTTCGCCGTCATCACCCACAACCTACGGGAAAACAAGGGCCATGAAGTCTGAGCTCAGCTGGAAGCAAAAGCCACGTGAGGCAAGCTGGGAGTCAGATTTTACCCCCATCGAAGCCCAACATTAAAGTGGTATGGTGATGCTTCTTAAGAGCCGTGGCTTTCCCCCAAAGAATCTTGGGAAGTGTAGTACAGAGATACCACCCATCCCTCTGGGAATTGGAGCTCTATGGCAAACTACATTTCCCAGGATTCTCTGGGGGAAGCCAGGACTGCTTATAAAGTGGTGTGATATTGCTTTAAATGTATAGTGCAGATGGGATCTGAGGTGCAAGTCCAAAGTTAAGATCAGAGCATAATCAAGAATAGAGAGACACACTGGAGATCAGGAAGGCCTTGTGGGCCAAGCAAGGCTCATCTGGAACAGGAAGCCCTGAATGCTTCCTTTTCAGAAGGACCCAATGGACTGGGTGGGCTTAGTCAGCCAAGGGCTAGAAGGCATTTCACTGAGGTCACCACTACTTGCAGTTCTGGTGGCTCACCACATGAGGGAGCTGCACACGGAGACATGCAACATGAGACTAGAGTGGCCCCCAAGGGCAGGATCAGGGCCTCCTCCTACCTCCGAGGCATGACAGTGTTCAAGGCCATCCAAAGCCTGTTGACAGTCTGAAGGATTCGGCGAGGGATTCCCGGGTAGAGCAGCTGGTTCATGTTGGATGTCAGTGCCTCCGCGTAAGGGATCAGCTCTCCGGCCGAGAGGAGCGTCAAATGCTCCAGAATCTGCAGCACTTGAGTGTGATTTCCTTGCAGTGCTGAAAATGCTGAACGAAATTAAGTTTCACCTATCATCATCATCAAATTTATTACCTGCCCTTCATCAGCAAGTCCCCGTGGATTGCAACAATTTAAAATTCAGAATTTAAAACACAGAATCGCAGAGTCCCCCAAAATAAAAAGGTAAAGGGTAAAGGGACCCCTGACCATTAGGTCCAGTCGTGGGCCAACTCTGGGGTTGCGGCGCTCATCTCGCTTTACTGGCCGAGGGAGCCGGCGTACAGCTTCCGGGTCATGTGGCCATCATGACTAAGCCACTTCTGGCGAACCAGAGCAGTGCACGGAAACACTGTCTACCTTCCCGCTGGAGTGGTACCTATTTATCTACTTGCACTTTGACGTGCTGTTGAACTGCTAGGTTGGCAGGAGCAGGGACCGAGCAATGGGAGCTCACCCTGTCGCGGGGATTTGAACCGCCAACCTTCTGATTGGCAAGTCCTAGGCTCTGTGGTTTAACCCACAGCACCAGCTGCGTCTTATACATGAGGGCGTAAATTGCCGTGTTGGCACTTTGCGATAAATAGGCGGGTTTCAGGTTGCAGTTTGGGCACTCGGTCTCTAAGAGGTTGCCACCACTGCCTCAGACCAGTTTGCTTGAAGAATAGCCTTACCCCACATGCGATCACTCAGCCAGTCTGCTGAACTGGCATTTCTTCAAGCACTGTATAATGTTCTGCATTTGTGAGGAATCAGCCTCTTAGTGTGGCAACCCGTTAGTGCAGAACTCCCTGCCTATTGATATTAGGCCGGTACCACCACTGTACTGTTTCTCAAGTTTAGAGTAGGGGTAGGCAACCTAAGGCCCGGGGGCCGGATCCAGCCCAATCGCCTTCTAAATCCGGCCCACGGATGGTCCGGGAATCAGGGTGTTTTTACATGAGTAGAATGTGTCCTTCTGTTTAAAATGCATCTCTGGGTTATTTGTGGGGTATCGGAATTTGTTCATTTTCTTTTCCAAAATACAGTCCGGCCTAGCACATGGTCTGAGGGACGGTGGACCGGGCCACGGCTGAAAAAGGTTGCTGACCCCTGATCTAGTCCAACCCCCTGCAATGATCCTTTCGCCCAATGTGGGGTTTGACCCACAACCCTGAGAGTCTCATACTCCACCGACTCAGCTAGATAAAATATATTGAGCTGCATGAACATTTTCCAATCTAGCTGGTTCCAGTAAGAACTGTAATGTTTAATAAATGGTGCCTAAGCTTGCATTTTTTCCCTTCTCCCTCCTCCTCCCTTTTTCCTTTCAGGTCATGTCTTTTTGGGACTAGCTGGCTGCTGATCTTTGCCAGCCGCTCTGGGCTTCGTTAACAATAAACGAAGATGGTGTACCAAGTAACAAGTTTGTGCAAACAAACAGCTTAACAATGGAATCATTTGCAGTTCTGAAAAAGGTACCTGTTTTTGACTTACTCTTGGGGTGGTCCTGTTCGGTTTTAGTGACTTTGTATTTTAATGGCCACTGGCTCCAAAATATATAAAATCTGACTGTCAGACAACAGGGCTGTGCTGGGTAGAGAGGATTGTGTGGGTCCAGAAAGCCCCACAAAACACTGGCCAATTGCAGTTTCAAAGGGGGAGGCACCTTACCCTCCTGGAGCTGCTTGGGGGAGTGTTTCTTGGCCGCGTCCGTCAACAGCATTCTGCGCAACAAAGCATCTGTGCCCGTGATGTGCTCCTCGCAAATCCAGTCATCCACGATGGAAAGGTGGGGATAGTTGGTCGCCAGGAGGCGGAGGAGGGCTGAATGCAAGCCTTCGAGAAAGGAGAGAGACAGAGTGTTTTAAGGTTAAGGGGGGAAAAGAACAATGACAAGTGTGACAACTTGTTTAAACATTTCATTGGTTATTTGTTAATGGCAGTGAGAATATCGATAGCCAGAAATGGGAAAGAAGCAAAGGGTTTAAATCAAGGCATAGGCAAACTCAACCCTCCAGATGTTTTGAGACTACAGTTCCCATCATCCCTGACCACTGGTCCTGTTTGCTAGGCATGATGGGAGTTGTAGTCCCAAAACATCTGGAGGGCCGAGTTTGCCTATGCCTGGTTTAAATGTACAAAAATGGGGAATGGCAAACCCAGCTGATGGACTATGCCGAAATGGCAAAGCTGACTGGAAAACTCAGGAACCAAGAGGATAAAAGCTTTATGAAAGAATGGGGAAAATTTATAACATATCTAAGATACCACTGTAAGCAGATGGAAATTCTGATTTCACTTGTAGTGCAACAATTACCATGAACGATATGGATTAATATAAAAGTTAAGAGTTTGGAAGAAGATGCAGTTTTAAATGTTTAAAATGGGACTCCATGGAAGGGGTGGGGAAGTCCTGAGAGTCAGAGAAATCTCTGTACAGTATACGGCTATATATTTGGATTTTTATAACTTTGTATTGGAAAAATCAAAGAAAAAATATTTAAATAAAATCAAATACAATAAAATAAAAAAATAAAATAACATTAAATTAAATAAAAGTACAAAAATGGTAAAATGTAATCTGGGAGATGGCACTTCAAAAAAACTTTGTGCGGCTAGAGGGCAAAAGAAACCCTGAGAGACTTCTGTGATGGACTGCTGTCCATTTATCCAGCATACAAATGTGAGCTCAACAGGACCAATAGTACCTGTTGGATTCCACAATAAGTGGCTGTGTTGGTGTCATATTTTATTGCTAATGACATTAGCCATTTTCAGACTCTCTCCGTTTCAGCGTCTTTATGAGCCTTATCATTATTATTTAGATCCCAAACAGAGGCTTGTTTCTCCTGCGCACACAACCTCCACAAACTCTCAAGACAGACAAACCTCCCAACTCTTGCTGCAGCCCTTGGGCCTGACGGATGAGATACTTGATCGGGATCTGGTCCATCAACGCCGGGGAGTAAGACTTGGGCTTCCTCTGCATGGCAGCTGTGAAAGAGACGAGGAAAGTCGCCTGCTGGTCAGTCAAGAACTACTGCTGATCAAATGGGAATCATTCAAGACAAAATATTGCAGCCATTCAGGATTCTAGCCACTTTATCTGCCCTGATGCTTACTTTACTTTAATTTACTTTATGAAAGTATTTACATACTGTTAAATCACAAAAAATATCAAAGCGGTTTGCAAAATTAAAGAGACAAAAAACGTACCAATAAAAGCATTACAACGGTTACAAACAAAAGCAAAAAAAAAGTTAAAAGCAAGCTTCAGATTTAAAAGGGTGTCATACCACATGAAACAGATGAAAAATCCTGGGAACTGTACCTTGAGTTCTTTGGAGGAAAGATGGGGGGGGCAGTATTAAGTAAATAAATGACTTTTAAGTAGATTTTAAGTAGATTTACACGTTTTCAAGTAGATAAATAGGTACCGCTCCAGCGGGAAGGTGAACGGCGTTTCCGTGTGCTGCTCTGGTTCGCCAGAAGTGGCTTAGTCATGCTGGCCACATAACCCAGAAGCTGTACGCCGGCTCCCTCGGCCAATAAAGCGAGATGAGCGCTGAAACCCCAGAGTCGGCCACGACTGGACCTAATGGTCAGGGCTCCCTTTAAGGATTCTGGGAATTGCTAGGAGAACTCTCTATTTCCCACTGAGAGCGACCATTCCCAGAGTGCTTTAACAATCCATCTCTTCCTAGGGAACTCTGGGAATTGGACATGGGATGGAGCAGAGCGACCTTACGCTTCGGAAGCGGAAGCAGGAAGCCAGACTGGGGGAGGCTGAACAGGACGCAAAATGACCCAAGCAGGAGGGCGAGAGACTGCTGCCGAGAACCAGGTGCCACGTTTGCAGATGGGAGCCGGCCCACCAGCCCGGACGGAGTGCGCGCTTATAATCCTGACATCCCCAAAAGGCGCGAGAGTCTTGAAATTGAATGCCCAACGCCTTGTCTTTAAAACCTTGGTGGTGGGTGCAGCACAGCAGCTGACTTTGTGGCTTCTGTCCGGCTCAGAACTGCTTGCCTTGCTCCCAAACTCCTGAGCCCTGCGTGTCTACTGCTGGGCCTGTACTATTACCTGCCTGAATGAAGATCTCTTTCCTACTTCAAATCTTCCTGTGAGTGTTGGGCGGGAGCCAGGACAGCAACATGAAGGAGCTGACCGAACCAGAGGGCCATGTATGGTTAGGTTAGGAAACAATGAATGAATGGATCTTTATTTGCGTCAGCCATCGGCCACAGCAATAAAACAACAAATATGATATACAAAGTACAGAAATAAAAAGTCAATTATATAAAATACATTTTAGGGTTTTGAAACAACCCAAGTTATATGGAGGTGCAATTTTTTGCATATATAGTGATATACCTTCCCCTCTTCCCTTCTTTATTCTCTTTTTACTTTTATTCTATTTTATTTCATTTTATTATTACTATTATTAGAATTTATATACCACCTATACCTGCAGGTCTCAGGGCAGTTCACAGGATAAAATCCGAATATAAAAACACAAAGTACATAATCAAAATAAAAACAACTGAACTATTCTAAAATAAAAAAGGAAACAACCTAAGTTATGAAACGATCCGACTGGAGACATTTGCTCATATATTCTCAGCTACTGAAAACTCACGCTGTCCGGCAAACATTACATCCCAACACGTACCGAGGGTCTTGGAGCTGGCTAGGATTGCCTCTTCGTAAGACAGAATGTAATATAGGACGAGAAGTTGGGCTGTGATTCCGTAACGCTGATTCAGGCGAGCGTTCTCTCCCTGCGTATGAAAAAGGCACAGAAGACACAAGGCGCATTCATATAGGAGAGAACAGGGTGATGATGTCTTGCTGGCTCCTCCAGATATTGCTGGACTACAACTCCCATCATCCCAGGCTACCACTGACCATGCTGGTCGGACAGGAATGGGAGCTGGGAGACCCAGCAACATCTGAAGGGCCAAAGGTCCCATCCCAGCCTTGCATTAAACTTAAAGCCAGACCCCTGAGTTTGCTCAGTACTGTGGCTTGGGCCTACAACTGAGGAGCGAGTATTAGCCTGCTAGAAATTCGGCACCATAAATAATCCTAGATAGAGGAGGGCACGTTCTGCACTTTGCCATCAGTGGCTACGGAAGGTGGATTCACCAGGCTGCCTTGGCAAGTGCCGAAAACGGCTCAGTCGGCACGACAACCCATTCTCTTCTACACGGCACACTTTATAGGGACGGAGGATCTCAGATTTTTTTCTCTGCACTTGGGGAATGCAAATGAATTCAGCACCTCAGTTTTAATGGCAGACTCCAGACTTAAGGAGAAAAATATAAGCCAAGTTCCTTACTGAAGCCATCGGAATTGTTACTAAACAGGGGTCAGAACTGTTCACAAGAAGAATATTGTTGTTATCATTATTTTATTTGTTGCTTTTATTGCCCCACCTTTCTTTCCAAGGAGCTCAGGGTGGTGTAGGGGCTTCTCTGCCTCCTCATTTAATAATTTAAGATGCACACTAAGTCAAAATTATCATTTTTAAAACTATTTCCAATTTGCTATACTATTTTTAAAAGGAACTGTGTTCCCCCACCCCACCTGCTCCTCCATGGTTATTTCTGAGAACCCTAAACTGTATTTGATGTTTACAGTCCGTAGACCAAATAAAGTGAAATTATAAAGCCAGATACAACATCACACACACACACACACACAGAGAGAGAGAGATTAGATATACCCCCATTAGTCCTTCAAAAACATTCAAGATCTCCTGCTCTGTGATTGGCTGATTTGTGGCTTCCGGGTTGGATTTCGATGCCGGTGTGAGGACAGAGTTGATGTAGACATCAATCAGGGGGAGTAACTGAGGATGGAGTGGAGTAGTGGTTTCACACAGCTGCCTATAAATCCAGTCCTTCAAAAAAACCAAACAATGTAGAGTAAACTTAGTATTTCAAGTCTTGGCTGAGTAAAGAGGAAAATGAACCCAACTCTTTTCATACTTCATGCATAGCTAGTTTGCCCTGCAACCCCCAAGGTCTCTGAACTGGAGATTCTGGGGTTCGAACCCACAACTTTTGGCGTACAAATCGTGTGCTCAACCATTCAGCTCTGCTTTATCTCACCTGAAGTCATTTGTCCACCACAGCCCAATACAGTTCCCTCTAATTGCCAGCAGAACTCCGGGAGTCTCCTCACCAGCCATGTCTGGTGAAGCCAGGAATTTGAACCCAGGACCTTCTGTATGCAAAGTACGCAGACAGAGGAAGGCAGGTGAAGACCACCTCAGGGCCTGCTCCAGTTGGATTACCTCCTCACCACTGGATGATCTACCATCAATGGTCACGTGAGGCACATTATAATGTGTTTGTGCTAGGTTAAAAATTGTGTTGTGTTTTTAAAATATGCCATTCAATGTGGCACCTTAGTAAGATTTATATCCTGAAAGGCAAGGTATAAAAATAATTGCAGTAATAATAAAATAAAATAATAAAATAAAAAGTAATAATAAATATAATAAAGTAATAAAGTAATAATAAAATAAAAAGGAATGCTCTACATTTTGAGCTACAGGCCACCGAGACCATATAATACCGGTCCTGAAAGACCTACATTGGCTCCAAAATACATTTCCGAGCACAATTCAAAGTGTTGGTGCTGACCTTTAAAGCCCTAAACGGCCTCAGTCCAGTATATCTGAAGGAGCATCTCCACCCCCATTGTTCAGCCCGGGCACTGAGATCCAGCGCCGAGGGCCTTCTGGTGGTTCCCTCACTGCGAGAAACCAGGCAGAGGGCCTTCTCAGTGGTGGCGCCCGCCCTGTGGAACACCCTCCCATCAGATTTCAAGGAAATAAACTATCTGACTTTTAGAAGACATCTGAAGGCAGCCCTGTTTAGGGAAGTTTTTTATGTTTGATGTTTTATTGTGTTTTTATTATTCTGCTGAAAGCCGCCCAGAGTGGCAGGGGAAACCCACCCAGATGGGCAGAGTATAAATGATAAATTATTAGTATTATTAAACCGTGTCAGGTTATTAGGTCCATCACAGCTCAGCACTGTCTGCTCTTAACAGGCGGCTCTCTGGGGTTTTCAGAAAGGGCTCTTTCTGAGTCCTACTTCCTTGAAAAATACAGCAATATCCCAGTCCTTGAGGTTCTGAATTGAGGGCTGGTTTAAGCAGGAACATAGGAAGCTGCCTTATAGCAAGTCCTTGGTCTCTCTAACTCAGTACTGTCTACACTGACTGGCAGCAACTCTCCAGAGTTCCGGACAGGGGACATTTTTTCTGGGGATTGAACCTGGGACCTTCTGCAGAGGGAAAGCGAAGGCTCTGCAAGTTCTTTTGTCCCTTCCGGATGCAAGAGTTTGGTCCTGCAGACAAAGCCACCCACCTTGATGGAGACTTTGTGCTTGGTGAAAGAGCGGCTCCGGAGAAGCTGGTAGATGCAGTGGATGGGCAGGAATCCGGTGATGTTGGCGCTGAGGTTTCCCGTTACGGCCACACGGACCGCGTGAGCTGTGACCACCTGGGACGGAGAGAGGCCTTAACTTCGTTAACCTTTCAGAATCGGAACAGCAGAAGCGCCAACAGGGAAGGAAGAAAGCGTGGAGCAGAGCGCCATTCAACTGCGTCCAGGAGCACCAGGAAATAAATTTAGGTTCATGGTTTTCAGTGGACCTACTCGGAGCAGAACTCAGCAAGTTGGGACTAGTTTACCTGCGAGATCCCCTTCCCCCTCAGACGCTTCGATCTGCAAAACTAGCCTGGCTACAGCTACCCCATAATACTCATGGCAGCACCCGCACTTTGGAACTCCCCATCTATTGACATCAGGAAAGCCCATGCTGACAGGTGCAATGTTGACATGAGTTTTAATCAGTTTTTTTAGCTTATTGTTGATTTTACTTGTTTTTTGAATGTGGTTCTACTGATCATTTCACCGTTTTATTCTTCTGTAAACCCCTTTGAGGGAGCTGGCATTTTTTTGTTTTTACAATCAAGCATTCATTTCATAAATGTTATGAAATAAAATAAATTCAGTCAGATAAAACCCTTCAATTTCATTATTTACCCAGTGAGATTTTGCTCACCTGCCCACACCACGTTCCCGAACTGGATTTATCATCCTGGACTGCTCAAAAGATGTTGCAACGGCCTTGGCCCAGTATACCTGAAGGGGGGTCTCCTCCCCCCATCGTTCTACCTGGACACTGAGGTCCAGCGCCAAGGGCCTTCTAGCGGTTCTCTCCCTGTGAGAAGCCAAGTTACAGGGAACCAGGCAGAGGGCCTTCTTGGTAGTGGCGCCCGCCCTGTGGAACGCCCTCCCATCAGATGTCAAGGAAATAAACAACTCTCTGACTTTTAGAAAACATCTGAAGGCAGCCCTGTTTAGGGAAGCTTTTAATATCTAATGTCTTTAAAAAAATTATGAGCTGTAAGCTGCCCAGAGTGGTGGGGGATATATAATACAATTGTTGTTGTTGTTGTTGTTGTTGCTGCTGCTGCTGCAATGAAGCCCTGTCATTTACTTCCCCAGAAGTAAAGAGGAAGAAACAAGAGAGGAGGGAGGGGTAGGATGAGAAGGGAAAGTAGCTTGAAGAGCCAGGGTAGGGTGAGAGTAAAGGAAAGGAAGGAGAGGTCTAAATAGACAGAAAAACAGCAGGGCAGTTTTTCAAAGGCGTTTTGCAACACAGCCACACAGGCTGAGTGTGGAATGGGCCGGGTCACCTGTTCCGTGAAAATCTCCTGCGTGAAGATGGTCTTCATGCGGCTCAGAGAACTCGGCTTAATAACAATCTGAAACAAAAGGGTTACATGCGTAAGAGCCGGCTGGGTCAGGCCAATGGCCCATTACGTCCAGCATTCTGCAGGAGGAGAATTCAAAGAAGGATGCCTCTGCACAAGGCAGGAGCGCTTACCTTCATCCCCAGAGTAGAGCAGACCAAGTCGATGATAGCGCTGAGTTGGTTGCTATGGAAATACATGGCAACCAAGAGCAGCATCTCGCCAAAGGATGCTGATACCCCAGAAGTGCTGTTGGAACAGGAGACGGGAGGAGGAGGAGAGTTGACAACGAGGACATCATCATCATCATTATTATTATTATTATTGAAAACACCTCAGGGGCTGCATAATTTTTCCCAGGGAAAGCAGAAAAAGGCCCGCTCTCTTCTCACCTTTCAAAATAAGCTTCTTCTTTGATCATCCAGCTCAACCACATCACCATCAGCTGCTCCTGTTCAGGAGTGCTACATAAAAAAAGATGTTCCCGTTATAGATGCAGATGAAAGAGTCAACTAGTCCCCATTGTTTTATGTTATTATACCGAGCCAGGCCATCCCATCAGATGTCCAGGAGATAAAGAACTCCACAACTTTCAGAAGACATCTGAAGCCGGTCCTGTATTAGGAAGTTTTAAATGCCTGACATTTATTATATTTTAATATGTCTTAGAAGCCACCCAGAGCAGCTGGGGAAACCCAGCCAGATGGGGTTAATAATAATACTACAATAAAAACCTAACTAAGAAACTAGAAGGGCAGTGACTTCCCCTCCCCCACTTGATCCTCAATGTTAAAAAGGGTAGGTGATGGTTGACTGACTGATGCAGGAAAGCCATTTCATAGCGAGGCACTACAACCAATCACTCTTGCTTACCCCAAAAGCACTATAATCTCCCTCTTCTGCCTCCCTAGCCTCAGATAGCAGAGGAATCTAGAATAGAATAGGCCCTGCCTCTCTGACATCAGGGCAGCTCAGCCAATGGCAAGCAGGGACTCTTCTCCTTACCTCCTTTATTATTATTATTATTATTATTATTATTATTATTATTATTATTATTATGTTGGGAGCCACCCAGAGTGGCTGGGGAAACCCAGCCAGATGGGCAGGGTATAAATAATAAATTTATTATTATTATTACTACTACTACTACTACTACTATCTTGCGCCTCTGTGAGATAAGGGAATACCTGCAGCTTCACCCCATCACCCACAATCCTGCATGCGGCGATAACTCTGCAATAAAACCAATTGCTTTCTTCCACCCAAACTTTCACCCCTGGGAAAATGCTGGATGTTATTAATGGGTCAACAAGTCCTAAAGGCTTCTGCAAGGCAGGACGTCTAACAGGGGTCAGCAAACTTTTTCAGCAGGGGGCCGGTCCACTGTCCCTAAGACCTTGTTGGGGGCCGGACTATTTTTTTCGGGGTGGGGAATGAACGAATTCCTATGCCCCACAAATAACCCAGAGATGCATTTTAAATAAAAGGACACGTTCTACTCATGTAAAAACACGCTGATTCCCAGACCTTCTGCCGGATTTAGAAGGCGATTAGTTTGCCTACCCATGGTCTAACGTCTTCTGCAGGTGGGAATGGGAGAGCTTTGAAACAATGCTTGGCCCATGTCCCCCCCCCCCCGCATTTTCTCCCCCCCCCCAGTGACAAAAGGGTTCCTCCGCCTGCCGTCGAAAGGGTACCTGACAAGTGTGGAGAAGGCCAGCAGCATGCAGAAGGAGAGCGAGACAAAGCGGACGCCGGCTGGAGTGGCCGGGGGGCGGCTGGTCATGAGCTGGAGCAGCTGCTCAGCCTCCTCGTCCGTCGGCCTGGACACCAACAAGACAAAAGAGAGAGCCCCAACGTCTCATCAGGACAAGAAAGCATTTTATTCACAGATGCAGGGGGTTGGGGGGCAGGCGCAAACATTTACGTGAGTCACAAGCCCTCAATAAAAGTTATCAGCCTGCAGAAGATTCAGGATGAACAAAACAAATTTATGTCACTCAGCGATTCGTGGCAACTGTGGAACTCCCTCCCACAAGAGGCAGAGTGACAGCCACCAACTTGGATGGCTTTAAGAGAGGAGTTGGGCATATCTGCAAAGGAAAAGGCTGCTAGCTACGATGGCTATGCTCAGCCTCCTTGATCAGAGGCAGGCGAGAGAGACCCCAATTTCCCCTTCAGAGAGCTATAATTCCCAGAGAGGTTTAACAATCAATCCCTCATCCCAGGGAACTCTGGGACTTGTAGGCCAGTGAGGGGAACAGGGGTCTCCTAACAACTCTCAGGAACTTTAACAGACTACAGGTCCCAGAATTCTTTGGGGGGGAGCCATTAGTGTTTAAAGTGGTATGATAAGAGTTTTAAATGTGTAATGTGGATGGGTCAGCCCCAAACTGTAAGGCAAACAGGGCCCAAATCTGCAAATAACAAGGCTGATTTGGGAGAAACTGCATTACCCTCATTCCAGGTACCTTAGTAATGATTACAACTGTTATGTACTGTTTTGGGGGGACAGGGGGCGGGCAGGTGTGGAGGATTCCCTGGTCCTGAATGCGGTAACTGTGCCCCTGAAGGACCAGGTGCGCAGCCTGGGAGTCATTCTGGACTCACAGCTGTCCATGGAGGCACAGGTCAATTCTGTGTCCAGGGCGGCTGTTTACCAGCTCCATCTGGTACTCAGGCTGAGACCCTACCTGCCCGCAGACTGTCTCACCAGAGTAGTGCATGCTCTGGTTATCTCCCGCTTGGACTACTGCAATGCGCTCTATGTGGGGCTACCTTTGAAGGTGACCCAGAAACTACAACTAATCCAGAATGCGGCAGCTAGACTGGTGACTGGGAGCGGCTGCCGAGACCACATAACACCGGTCTTGAAAGACTTACATTGGCTCCCAGTACGTTTCGGAGAACAATTCAAAGTGTTGGTGCTGACCTTTAAAGCCCTAAATGGCCTCGGTCCAGTATATCTGAAGGAGCGTCTCCACCCCCATCGTTCTGCCCGGACACTGAGCTCCAGTGCCAAGGGCCTTCTGGCAGTTCCTTCACTGCGAGAAGCCAAGTTACAGGGAACCAGGCAGAAGGCCTTCTCGGTGGTGGCGCCCGCCCTATGGAATGCCCTCCCACCAGATGTCAAAGAGAACAACAACTACCAAACTTTTAGAAGACATCTGAAGCTTTTAATGTTTGATGTATTACTGTATTTTAATATTTGGTTGGAAGTCGCCCAGAGTGGCTGGGGAAGCCCAGCCAGATGGGCAGGGTATAAATAATAAATTATTATTATTATATTATTATTATCATGCCACCTGAATGTCTTGGTGAATGATCATCCTTGACGAGTGCTATTTTCTTGTGTGTGCTTCTGTACATACAAGCCAACAAAAGAACGCCCCAAAGTGCTTACTTCAGCCCCGCGATGCCCATCAGAGCGCAGTAGAGACGCAGGAGGGCGCTGGCTTTGACCACGTGCTCCTCCTTCAGCCCCGAGTACACGGAGACGTTGGGCTCCATGTCCGCCTCCGCCTCTTCCGGCACATGCATGCTGCGGACGGTGGGCAGGATCCCCATCAGTTCCAGGAGCAGCTGGCGACGCATCTGCCAGAGCACCGAGCTGACCGTCTCCCTCTTCCTCTGCGCAGGAGAAAGGAGGAAACGTCACGAGACGGCAATCCCAGCAAAAACAGCTCAATCCTTGGCAAAGGCCTTAACAGCTTCCGATACACACTCATTCCCACCCCCTTTAGCTTCCCTTAAAAGCTCAAAAAGCACCACACTGAGCCTAGGGCTTGCCGTTCGGAAGGTCGGCAGTTCGAATCCCCGCGACGGGGTGAGCTCCCGTTGCTCGGTCCCTGCTCCTGCCAACCTAGCAGTTCGAAAGCACGTCAAAGTGCAAGTAGATAAATAGGTACCGCTCCAGCAGGAAGGTAAACGGCGTTCCTGTGCACTGCTCTGGTTCACCAGAAGTGGCTTAGTCATGCTGGCCACATTAACCGGAAGATGTCTGCGGACAAACGTTGGCTCCCTCAGCCAGTAAAACAAGATGAGCGCTGCAACCCCAGAGTCGTTTGCAACTGGACTTAACTTTCAGTGATCCTTTTAAAAAAGCTCTAAAGCTCTGTTTTCAAAACAGATATTATTGCTATTGCTAGACTTGCTAGCTGTTTGTTACAGTTCAAGGGACTTGCGTTTAAAAACATAAATACCTTATACCATTAACAAATTTCAGTGAAACACTGTCAAATTCATACACGTGCACACAAACACATACTGTATAGTTCTTTTTAATTCTTAGATTTATATACTATCTATAAAACATTGGCAAATTCATATAAAACACAACAATTCTCTCTCTCTCTCTCTCTCTCTCTCACACACACACACACACACACACACACACACACACACACAACTTTTACATACATAAAAGTTATATATAATTTTATATTTCTTACTTTTATATACTACTTTTTCCTTCAAAGAGCTCAAGGTAGTGCATATTATCCTCCCTTCCGAATTTTATCCTCACGACAACCCTGTGAGGCAGCTTAGGCTGAGAGACATGGACTGACTCCCAGGTGACCCAGTGAGCTTCATGCTGGGTGGGGATTCAAACCCTAGTCTCCCAGGTCCTAGTCCAACACTCTACCTATTACACCAAACAGTGCTCTCTCTTTGGGAGAACAGCAAGGCTTTAGGTTCCCATGCGAGTCAGAGTGAGGGATGGAGCATATATTCTGATTCGGTTTGCATTTCGAGCCGAATCCATAAAATTCCACTCTTTTCCAAAGCAGCATGAGAACCTCTGGAATTCACATACATTCTCATGGTGTTTCCTGCTTGGCAGGGGGTTGGACTCGATGGCCCTTGTGGTCTATTCCAACTCTATGATTCTATGATTCTATGACGTAGCTAATTAAAGCACCAGGACCCCAAGGAAAGGAAATGTCAGCAACACTCACCTGCTGCCCGTTCCGGATAAAAGTCCCAAACCAAGTCCGGACTTTGGCGTTGGTCCCCAGCAGCAAGCCGCTGACAAAGCAGACGAGATCACTGACACTGTCCTCCGAAGACTCGTTCTTTGTGTGGTCCAGAGTTAAACCAACGCCAAGTCCAGGTAAGTGGCACTCTTCCACCTGAGCCAAAAAGAAACAGAAAGTGGAAAAAGCCGCACATGCTCAGGTGTTTGTTCAGCCTTTTAAATCTGGGCGCAGGGTGGTATTGTCTTTCTCGTGATCATGCTATGTGTCTTTTGTGTTTTTATACTTGCAAATCCTTGTGTTCCTCAGACAAAGGGCAGTAAATGAATTTAATACATAAATAAAAAATATTTAATTTGGAAGGAGATTCCCCCAACCAGACGTGTAGACACAAAAGGGACAGGAATACCAATGACATCCTTTACCTACAGCATTTATACCCTGCCCCCAGTTTAAGCCAAAAAGGCTCTTAGAGCAACTTATAAAAATTGGTTCTCTGGCCATCCCTGCCTGCAAGCACATAATAAAAAAGACACGACGAGCAAGGAAACGGAAAGGAGAGGGAGTAGGGGAACACAAAGCTCAAGCACAAATTCTTCAAGTTGCAGCGGATGTCTGTGGCAATTCTGGCTGCCTTGCCCTGGATGAGGACCAGTCCTGGAAGCCCCCTTAAGACCCCTTCACCCACCCAAATATCATATCTAGAAATCAGCAGGTGGCAATGTGCAGGCCCTGCCATGCAGTCCTTTGCTTAGACAGCTGACGATAGTAGTTGTAGTACAGAGTTGATGTCGTTTTGCCTGTTAAAAATTCAGTGGTGCCCCGCAAGACGAATGCCACGCAAGACGGAAAACTCGCTAGACGAAAGAGTTTTCCGTTTTGGAGGTGTTTCGCAAAACGAATTTCCTATGGGCTTGCTTCACAAGACGACAATGTCTTGCAAGTTCCTGCGGGTTTTTTTTCCTTTCCCCCCCTTTTTCTAAGCCGCTAAGCCGCTTATCAGCTGATCCGATCAGCAGATAATCCGCTAAAAGCCGTTAATAGCGCTAATCCGCTAATCCGTCAATGGGCTTGCTTCGCAAGACGAAAAAACCGCTAGACGAAGAGAATCACAGAACGGATTCTTTTCGTCTTGCGAGGCACCACTGTACAAAACTGAGCCACTACTTGCATCGAAGAGAGCCACTGGATCTCCCGCCCTCCAAGGAGATCCCAGCCCTGCTCTTTCCTGAACAGCCTACGGGTCTCCCAGCCATTACGGACACCCCACCAGCAACCCAAAGCTCACTTTCAGTCGGCCCACCTGCCTCTTTTGCAAAGACTTACCACCATGCCTCGGACTCTCAGCGCCTGGGAAGGGTTCATCTTGCAGAGTTGGCGGAGAGCCTCTGTCCTTCGGCGGCCTCCAAAGCTTTCCTCGTCCTGCCGCTCGCCGTTCTTGATCAAGCCCCTGCACACTGAAACCAGCCAAAGGGAGATGGGCGTTACTGTGTGTTATTGGTTATGACCCCTGTCAGGGAACTGCCATTGGAACAGCGGCGGGGAACAGAGGGGCAGTTGTGTTACAGGGAGCCTCCGAAAATCTTGCGAAGCAGTTCCTCTTCCGGTGATGAGGAAAGCCCCACCTCCAGTGGGGAAGAGGTGAAAGGACCAGAGGATGCTGGGGGGAGCCTCAGCACCGCCCCTGGCCAAGCTGGCCAGGAGAGAAGAACGCCCCTTCCGTCGCCCACCCTGCGCAAAGAGGGAAGGAAAAGGCTGGGCGTAACGAGACTTTTATGTTGGGGGAGGTCCCGGAAACAAGCACTCCCAGATTCTGCTAACGATTGAGGCAGACATGAACTCTGGAGTTCTGCACTGTAAATAGTTTTTACACCTAATAAAGCCTGTAAAACACAGGTCGGAGTCCTGCCTGGTTACTCGTGAGCAACCACCTCTGCTATCTGACAACCCCTCAGCATCAGACATAAATTGCTTCTTCTTTGCAAAACCCTGTCTATTTTAAAACGTTACAACGCCACGTCAAAATTTCCTAGCGGCTATTGGTTATTCCAAGACTCGGCAAATCTCTCTTCTCGGGAGCGGGGGGGGGGGGGGATCTCACCTAAGCTAAATGTGTTCAGAAGCCAAATTGCTTCTTTGCCATTCGGTCTAATTTTATTTTATGCACAAACCCGGCACTCAGGAGTGTTGGGTACCACAGGCCTATGCAAGTGTCTGGATTTAGTACAGTTGTGCTGGCTGGGGCTGATCTGTAGTCCGGAAAACCTCCGGAAGGCACTCAGTGGAGAAAGTCAATAACAGAAATATGGCTTGTAAAGGAAGAGGAAGCTGCAAATTGCTAATGGCAATTTATGTGCCCCACTGCCATCTATAAAACGGCAGCTGCCAGCAACTGGCCACAACCTCTTCCCCAGGTAGCTGGCACTGGTAATAGATAGTGTTTGTGTCTTTGTGTGATTTGAAGTAAAAGAAAGCTGTAAATTACAGTAGACAAGTGAGATCTGTTGCAGTGCACAGTGTTCCCCCTACTCAGGGCTCCAGCCAACCATACCCTTTTGCAAAACACTCCGTTTCGACCCACTCCCCTCACCCTGAGTCTATCAGCATTTCCACGCCCACTGAGCATAATCAGTCTGCGTTGGGCGGTTTTTGAGCTTCCCATATGCCCCTGGGGTCCCCCCAATTCTGCCGAGTCCTCCCCACCTGTGCTTGGATGGTGCTGTTTTGGCTACACAAAAGGAACCGCAATCAGAGAATGAGTTTGCTATGAATTGTGTAGCTTACCTTCGTTAAAGCTGTCAGGAACATTGGCCACTAAGAGACAGAGGAACCAAGCGCCGTTCTTCACATGCAGCAAAGCTTCAGCCACGTCCACAATAGGCAAGAGCGATGGGAGTTCTGAATTGAAATAGTTTTAAAATATTAGCAACGGCCACCGACAGCTTTCAGTCCTGAGAGTCAAATCGGGAGAGCATTTGTGAATACTTCGGGAGAGAAGGAACCTCTCACTGGCAGCAATTGTGGAGTTCCTCCCATTGGAGAGGAAATTTCATTCTGTGCCACAATATTATTTATTATTATTATTATATGCATTACATTTATATCCCACCTTTGCTCCAAGGAGCACAAGGTGGCCTCATCACACAGCTTGAGAACAAGTCATTTATTTGGACTCAATTGAATTTTAAGAAGCAGTTACGACTTCAAAGAGCACACACCAGCTTGAAGGATGCAGAGGACATCAGCGGCTTCCTCCAAATAAACAGGGCTCTCAAACAGCTCCGACGACTTGAAAAAAAACTCACAGTTGGCCTCGGCCACCTGCAAAGAAAAGTTGTATTTAGAGAGGCGCTTTAAAACAGAACAGACACCAGTTGTGAGGCCTGAGAACCAAACACCCAGGGAGGGCAGATGTTCAGGTTTGCGGGATCTTCTTTCTTCGTTTTACTGGTAGCCCAAAATCCACCAACCAACTGAAGGCTGGTGCAAAAGATATAGGCTGAATATTAAATAATGCTGATCTGAGTCCAGGAAATTTATTCTAACTACCATTTTAAAAAATCCTCATACCAAACCGTATTATAAATGTAAATAACCCCCCCCCTTCAGAATTCAGATTACATTTATTTACAGCACAATGAATTCTACAAATAGAAATAAAGAATCTTCTGTTTGACCTGGTATAATACATATAGTTCTATTTTTTTCTTTTACTGTTTTCCTTCTTTTTAAATACCTATAACAAAAAAAAAATGACTCCAGTAATGAGATCCATGTGTCAATTTATCTAACATTTCTTCAGTTGATCCTGCTTACCCTTAAAAAGACCACACCGTTTTATATGTAGTTGGAACCGTTCTACCAGATTCCATCCTATTTATAAAATCAATAAACAAATCCCAGTTTGCCCAAAAAAATTCTTGGACCTCTCATTTTGTTTGTTGTTGTTTAGTCGTTTAATCGTGTCCGACTCTTCGTGACCCCCTGGACCAGAGCACGCCAGGCACTCCTGTCTTCTACTGCCTCCCACAGTTTGGTCAAACCATTACTTGGACCTCTGTTATTCTTGCATTCTTGGACCTCTCATTACTTGAAATTTGTGAGACCACTAAACCTGAACTGAGCTCACAACCCTTTCACGCAAAATCCACTTTGGTTATTTTACCCACCCCAACTTTATTCATTTCAGCGGTACGCTGAAATTTTGTATTTTTGTGCTAGCAGGGGGAGGATCCTGTCATCGCCACTGTAAAAAAACAACAGCCGAAAACCCCTGCCCAAGTACTTCAAATCAGTCTGGGCATCTAGCAATCAATTATTTAAAAAGGAAAGAAAAAGAAGAAGAATCTTGTACAAATTAAGAAGTTCCTTAAGGCAGAGGGAGGGAAGGAACTCACCTTGTTCATAATTGCCAGCAGTTCACTAAGCACAAGACGGAGGCGCCGTGGAGAATCGCTGTGTTCAAACTCCAGGGTGAGGCCATGTTGCAGCTGAGACACCAAGATGCTCTCGCCACCCCCCCCTCCAAGCTTATGCCTAGCAAGGATAGAAACACAGCTAATCAAACAGACTGAAGGAGAACATCCCCCTCCAGAAATGCCTCACCCAGGTCTAGAAACTTGTGGCCCTCCAAACACTGCTGGGCTACAACTCCCATTATCTCTGATTATTGGGCTGTGCTGGCTGGGGCCGATGGGAGACAGAGTGCACACAATATCTGGAAGCCCCCTCAGGTTCCCAATCCCGGGCTTGCTCCTTTTAGTTACCTAAGCTGTTGTTCCTTGTTGGCATCCTGTTCCAAAGCGTGAAAGTCCACAGACAGCAAGGCTACGATGGAGTTGACAGCTTCCACTCCAGAAAGCAAGCGAAGGATCAGCTTTTTGTCCTGGGCCCAGCCCTGACTCTGATCTGCCGGGGCACACAAGGCCATCCTCACCAAGCAAGGCAGCAACAACCGGAGCTCTGGATCACTCAGGGCCGCTAAGCGCACGACGTCTACTTTCTGCATGGCTTCAAAAGCATAAGGGCTGACGAACTGCAGTGCCGAGCAGTCCGCCATTTCCCCAGGTGACTTGAAACCACAATACCACAGGAAGCTAAGCGGGCAGTTGCTGGGTCAGGTGGCAGTCGGATGAAGATCCAAAATTCCAGGAAATTAACTGTTAGTCAGCAGGTGCTAGTATGCGGTTAAATCTTAGGGACTAGCAGCTTTAGGGCAGGAGGAGTTTTCAGAGGCAGCAGCCTACCTCAACAGATGCACGTAGACAAAGAAATGGCTAGTTTCATCTCTAAATACAGGCTGCAATTCCCTGTAGGATAAAACAAATCAGGACAATAAGAATACAATGTGCAAAAGTAATACAGGAATGCAGAACGCTCTCTCATGAGTTTATGTCATGAGTAAATAGCAACCACCTGAGGAACAAAATATACTTTGTCCAATTAGCCTAATTGTTTAAGGCCCTAGAATAATATTTCTCTAATTGTTGTGGTAAAGATGGTTTGTTTAGGGTGATTTACTGGATTCCCCTGAAACCGAGATGCTGATGCAAGGGGGGGGGGGGACTAAGCAAGTTTTCAAGCTACACTAAATGCTTCCTCCCTGAAGGATTCTGCAGAACTCCAAAGCCTTCTATATTACCCTGACAAAGCTAATAACAGCATCATTTATGCTAAAATTTTCCCTTGGAAGGTCAGTGCTACAATCTCTCTAGCCCAAGTCTTATTGTAACTAATAATAATGCAATCCTAACCATGTCGATTCAGAAGGTGCACTGAGTTCCACGGGGCATACTCCCAGATAAATAGGGTCAGGACTGAGGCCAAAGTCTGGACTAATTACAAAAACCTCATATTCTTCCCCTATTTATCCCAGTCACTGTCTCCCTCCCATTTCTCATGTGCCCATCTGTAGATTGTTAACGCTCCTCTCATACTTTGCAAAGCACCTGGATGGAGCTTTATCAATGAAAAGTTATTTTGCAACAGCATTTTAAATGAGCATGCAAAGGGCAATCCCCTCCCTCCTTCAGTTAGGGGTGCAAAAAAAGGAGCTGGGGAAATTAGGCAAAGGCTGAGAGGTAGTGTTGCATAGTGGTTAGAAGGTGCCTTCCCCAACCTGGTGCTCCTCCAGACGTTGCTGAACTACAACTCCCATAATCCCTGACCACTGGCCATGCAGTGGCTGATGGGAGCTGGAGTCCAACAACACCTGAAAGGCACCAGGATGGGGCAGGCCGAGTTAAAAGTGTCGGACTGGGAAGAGCCACGTTTAAAATCCTCACCCTGCCATGGATCCCGTTGGCTGGTCATAGCCAAGCCAGCCATTGTGCCAACCTGACCTACCTCTCAGGGCTGTTAGGGAGATAAAACGGGGAGGAAAAGAGCCATGTAGGCTACCAGAGGAAGTGCGAGGTATCCATAGAATAGAATAAACAGATAAATGGCCCTGAAGGAGCAAAATCAGGAGAGCGATAGAGGAAGCGGGCTGTGCCTAAGGAAAGAACCCAGGCGTCTCAGGTAAATGGGGAAAAGGGGGAAATGGGAAGCCAGGTGTCCAAGCCCTACCTAGGAAAGAGAAGCAGACCCACCTGCCCACCCCGACCCAGAAACAACCACACACCTTCGTACACAACCTTATGAGACACTACTTCCGGCAGCGTAGCGTCATTTCCTCCCAACAGTAGCCGGCGCCAAGCAACGCCCCACTTCCGGCGCGGAGCAGAATTACGACAGAAAGAACCTCCTTCGTGAGGGCGGAAGTGACTTCAATCACGCTCTCCTCTATTTCCGCCCGGAGTTCAGTGCTTTGCCCGCCTGTAAGACAGCAGCAAGGGGCTTGCCCTTGTTGTTTATTAATGGTCATTTTAAAGCGTTTGTGCAAAAACGAGAACTCTCCCAAGGTGACTTAGAAGGGAGGAATGATTCTGGGCCACAGCCAACATCTATCATACTCAAGAGTAGACCCATGTAAATTAAAAGGACAGGACTTTCGTTGCTTCCTTCATTTCAGTGGGTATGACTTTTAAGTTGGATACGATCCCACTCTAAATGTAACAAAGCTAATAAAAAAGAGGCAAATAAAAAATGAGACGTAGATGCGGATAACAGCTTGTCATCATTTAAAACTGAGTCATTTTATGTTATTAATACAATTTATTTTACACGTCTATTCTATGCCTTATTATCTGTATAAATGTAATGATAAATGAGAAGGGCAGCAGTCCAGGGTGAGGTGCAGTGTAGAGAGTGGTAGTTGTGAAGATGAGATATCACTCCATTTCCGGTTTATTCCGGAGAGAAAAAAATGTTCCTAAGGATAAAGGAGCCACACAGGTTCTTTCCATGTGATGGCTAAATTTTAAGTAGCAAGACACTGCAGGAACAAACATCTCAAGGAATCGTGGTTGCCTAAGCCTAAAAGTAGCTGATATTTTTGTCCTCCATTCAGGCCATCAGGAACTTAAAAGTACTTTATATGTGGACATAATAAAGGCATATTTTAGCTCACTTATGGTGGAACTGTTGCCCTCCAGCTCCTATCCATCCCAAGCAGCATGGCCACTGAGCAGGGATGATGGCAACTGAAGGTCAACAACATCTGGACAGCCAAAGGTTTCCTATCCCTGTTTTAGTCATTGATGCTAAAATGCTGTTTTTAACATTAAAAATATGATCTACTTTGCCACACTAATATTTTGAGTAGCCCTTTGTGTTTAGGGTGGTGGCTGCCTTCTGTCCAACAAGCTATGTTAGTTTATAGGATCCTCTTTCTAACTTTCTGTCACCATACATCTTTCACATCTGAGCAATGACAGGCGAGAAAGATACATGAACAGCTTTGCATAAATCAGTGTGTTTTACTCTGCTTTTGCTAGTTACAACTAGGGAAAAGAGAACTGAATCTCTGCCTTTTGGGAAATTTTATTCATCTAAGATTCTGAGGTTCCACCAAGCATTTCAGGAACATCTCTGTAATGTAACCGGAAAGGGCTCTGGGCTTTTAAAAAGAACTAAGATTCTGTGCCATCTGATCTCACATGTGTGGCTGGCTACTTCTTACCTGGTGGCTTTTAAGAAGTGCAGGGCTGACCATGTTCTACCTCTACTGAGGATAAAGCTATCTAGACCTACTAGTATGTCTTACCCCCCCCCCCCATCATCAGAGGCAGTGTACTTCTGAGAACAAGTTTCTGTTCTGTTGGGATTCCTATAGGATGTTAACCACTGTGAGAACAGGATGCTGGGCAAAGTGGACCTTTGTTCTTACCAGCAGGGCTTCTCTTACAGTCACTAGGCCCCAGTGGCGAGTATTATGGTGTCAGTGTGGTGTGCTGCTTAAGAGCATGGGTAGGCAAACTTAAGGCCTGGGGGCCAGATCTGGCCCAATCACCTTCTCATTGGGAATCAGCGTGTTTTTACATGAATAGAATGTGTGCTTTTATTTAAAATGCATCTCTGGGTTATTTGTGGGGCATAGGAATTCATTCATTTTTATTTTTCAAAATATAGTCCGGCCCCCCACAAGGTCTGAGGGACAGTGGACCGGCCCCCTGCTAAAAAAGTTTGCTGACCTCTGCTTAAGAGTGTCCAAGTAAGACTAGGGAGATCCCAACTCTCAGGCTGCAAAGGCCACTGAGTGGCTTTGGGCCAGCCGCTAGCTCTCTCAGCCTAACCTACCTCATAGTTGTGAGGATAAAGTGAGCGAGGGATCAAGTATGAATACTGCCTAGACTGAGCCTAGTGGAATGAAGATTGGATAAAAATGCAAAGAAAAGAGGGGGAGAAGAAGTTCTGATTCAGGAACCAACCCATACAGACAACTGTCACTTTTAAGGTCGTGTGGAGTTGTTGTTTTTTAAAAAACAAAGAGACGTCACAATGAAGGAAGGCTTCATGAATAATTTATTCCATTTGAATTTTTTTTAAAAAGTATAAACCTTTTTCCATTTCCTCAATCACAATTTGTACAACTCAGTGTTCATGGCATTCTGCAACAATAGTGTTTGTTCCTTATTTTTATTGTATTTTTTGTTATCATAATGTTAAATAGAGAGAGAGAGAGAGAGAGAGAGAGAGAGAGAGAGAGAGAGAGAGAGAGACTTGGACCATTAAATGTCACTGCTGAATACGAACTTAAGAAATCTCCTCTTCCTCCCCCTGTTAAAGTGACCCAGCTTTTTAAAAGAACATTTATGAAACCAACATGTCCAGTAACGATGCCACAACTTTTAAAACGCAAGTAAGTGTTTCCAAGGTTCTCAAATCCAGTTTATTCGGAAAACCTACTAATTATACACTAAAACTTTCCTGAAAAGTTTGACCCTGAGGATTAACTTTTTCAAAGTGAAATTTTACTCCTTTAGAAACAGATGCAAAGAAAAGGTTATTTTCTACATGTGATTTGGGATCCTTAGACTGAAATTATTTTGAAAGGTGATAACATTTTGTCATCTTGAGAAATTTATTTTTATTATTATATATTTATTTTGTGTCAGGACAGCTAATAGCAGAATTGGCCTAATTGACAAAGCAAGCTGACAAGAAGGAAAACCCAGCCCAAAGCAATGCTGTCTGCATACATGGCTAACAATTAACAAAATAATAGTCTGTGCCAAAGCTAGTTGCAGGGCACAAGGGCAGTTTGAATAGGATCAAAATCCGAGTGTTTTCCAGTAACACATTTTGATATTGCAGTAAAGACAAAATATGCTTCATTAAACACACCTGTGAGCTTTCTGTAATAATGCAGGGCTTTGAAAAAATAAGTTACCAAGAGCAGGCAAATACAAAAAAAGGAGTAAGTTAACTGTGCCATACAGATGGATGTGTAAGATGAGAGGTTTAAGAAACACTTGCAGAAAAGGGTGTGCATCTAAGGCCACTACTGTGGAAACCAAGCAATTTGAACATAAGTTATAGCTCACGCTGGCTAGGTATTTGCAGAAATGCTACTACCTCAGCTGCTAAAACTGTCCAAAAATCGAAAGATAGATGCCCATGTTTCAACTTCCTAGCCTTTTTTAAAAACATTCCAATCCTTTCTATGTTTTAGCTCAAAATGAATTTTCTCTTTTCTGTCTAGGGAGGGGGAGAGACAGAGACACAGAAAGAGACAGAAACTGTGAGTTTTAGATCTTGGCTAGCTCTGGCAGGTGGCACTCTGACCCAAGCATTACTTTCATTTGCAAGACAAGACAAGACACCCTACTACAAAATCGGGGTAGTCCTACACCAAGGTGATTTGGCAATTCTGCTATTTAGTGTTTTGCAAGCCGGAACACCAGTTGTGAGCCTTAACAAAATGACACAGAAATCTCAGCATTTCAAATGGATTCACACAGAAATCCTCAAAGCATTGTGTAGCCTGCATGGGACAAAAAGAAAATTGAGGCAGAAGCCTTTGGATGGCTTATAAGGAAGAACTATTTATTACGAAGCAATACTATAGCTCAATGAGAATAAAGTTAAATAAGCTTTCCATAGGTACAAGATAATGCCACGTGGGGTTGTGCTTTGATAGTTTTAACCCGAAATGTGCTGGGGATTTATTCACGATAAACTGTTTCCAGCTGTTCAAACTTATTTCCTCTGCCATTTACTTGAGTCCAGACAGGTCCATCAACGGCTAACCCTAACCCCAACATCCCTTGGATGCTTCCAGGGCAATTAATTTAAATCTGATTTCTACTGGCATCTTATTCCTTAAGGCTAATTGTCCCACCACCGTGCGATGATCATTTAAACAGGTAAATGGCAGAATCTCTGGGCAACCTGATCTTCCTGAAATGGACCTACCATGAACTTGGCTCCCTAGTCAACAACACACAGTCCATTCTGGAGTTTTGAGGACTTCTGTGCAATCTCACTGCTACACCCAAAGTCATGGTCCAGCCAAAGTGCATTTAAGTTCCACTGGTTTAAGTGGGGAAGATTAAGCACACATTTAAAGCTCTCCGACTGAACTCCCATGAGGCTTGGAAAGTACTTAATGCTGGCTGACTCATATTCTGCTCTAGGCAAATAATTTTAGCACTACTCTTTAGGGAGGTGGAAACATCTGGAGAGTATCTGCCGTTAACAGATACTTGAATATCAAATACAGGTGTACACAGAGAGAAAATGCAATGCAATAAACAGCAGAAATGTAAAATGCAACCCCAAATATTTAAAATTTGTATGTGACTATGTTGCACTTACTTTAAACATCAATTCCTAATTTAGGGGGCCAGGTTTTACTTCAAAAAGCTCACCCCAGGGATAAAAGAGATGCAGATCATTTTAATACCTGCACTTACATCATCATATGGTATTATGAGCACATCGAAATGTTAATCACTCTCATCTAGCAACAAAATAGGTGGTTTTTCAGTCAGCATTCTGTAAAATTTTAAGAGGAACAGGAAATCTTCATCAATTCTACTTAAGCTGCACACCAAGAAAAGTTGCTACTAGTGCTTGCTGCCGCCACCACTGATATACTCTAATAAGAAATTCAAAGTTTTGTTTTTTTTTTCACAGAAAAAGAAATGCTTTCAGGTCTAAATAGGTTGTACATACTTCACATGATTTCAAAAATATCCTGAATACTTGCAATTGCAGTACTTTGGAAAGAAAGAAACTGGGTATTATGAGGGGGGTTGAAGACTTGGGATACTAGGGCTGCAATCCTAACCCCCTTACCTGGGAGTAAGCCTCGCTGAATTCAATAGGACTTACTTCTGAGTAGACATGGTTAGGCCTGCACTATAAAACAGGGTCCGTGAGCCATTTTGCCTGACAAGTTGGTGACCTTTGCTATTAACAAGGCTTCCTCAACAAGTCTGCACCATTGCTCACCAAACCTCAAAAAGCGAAGCTGAGCAGCAGCAGGTGACTGGTGGTGGGAACAACTTTCCTAAGGGTCCCACATACCTGCAGACGTGGCTGCCGCTGCTGTTTCCATGAGTGCCTTAACACAACCTGCAAAATAATGTCCAGATTCAGTATTTGTGGATGGAAACACAGCCTCAGGGCAAACCTTGCATGGCGGAAGACCTTCAATTGAATGGACACAGTAATTCTGAAAGCGGCAGCGTGCAGATATGAAAAGGGGAGGGATCAAAGTGTTGCCTCCAGGAAGGCAAGGAAGCAACTCAAGACTGGATACATGGGTGGAGGAGGAAGACGAAGCCATCGGGTTCACAGGCAGAAGGGAGGAAGAGGTGGGAGTGGCGCAGTTCATGCCCGTTCCCTTGGCGTTTTACCATGCTGGAACCTGGATGTCTATTTCAAAAGGGGAGCCTGAAACTTCCATTACAGAGTGTCAAAACCAATAAGAAGATTAGATCGAGAGGCCTGAGAAAGGGGGAGTGCGAAAGAGGAGAGAGAGCAAAAGAAAGGAGGTTGTTCTCTCATTAGTGGAATCAAGTTCAAACACCAGAATTCACTGAGAACCTATTTACACCATATTCCAATTCATATGCATATCAAAGCTTAGAATCAAAACTGATTGGGTTTTCCTTATTGTGGTGTGTTTCTTTCAAAGTAGTATGTATAAAGTAGCTAAAGTTGGGCTAAAATTCCAAACCATAAAAGGAGGACAGCAAGGGTAGCAGTGGCTGCAGTTTCATGGTAATTTAATCCAAACATGGAGAAGGTTGAATGGGATCCTAGTGATGAACCCCAAAATACTTGGAAGATGAAAGTGACACAGCTTCACTGAAGGGAAGGGCATTTTTAAAAGGAAGAAGAAGAAGAAAGTGTCGCGATTTCATCGGGTGACACAGATTCTCTCTTGGCTAAAACGCACAGGTGAAAGAGCAGGAGGTCCTTGCAGCAAGCACACCCTCCTTGCTTGAAAAATGGGAAGAGGCCTGAAAAAACTAGTCTCGGCCCTCAACAAAAATACAAAAAAAATTAAAACAATTTATTATTATTATTAATATTATTATTATTCTTTTTTTAAATTCTCACTACAAGTTAAACCACCTAACAATATCACTTCTTTTAATATATTGCCATTATGTTAACTCTGCAAAGGTGTGATATAAAATTGCTGTAAGACCCGGTACCTTTTTTTTCTCTTCGATTTTATATAAACACAGTGAACTTCATTACTGTACACGTATAATCTGCAACTACAGCTTAGCTGTAAATCTCCCACACACAATGGCATGGACATTTATATCCCTCCCGCCCCAACTCCTATATTCCCCCATTAAACTGTACATCAAGACCAAATACAAATTTTACTGTCCCCATACCCTCAAACCCCCCCTTACAAAAAAATAATACTCTAAAAGCAAACCTACCGCAACTTTCAATTAAGACGATTACATATATATTTTTAGACCAATTGCTTTAAAGCAAGAAGGCGGTATAAACCTTCTAGGAAAATTTTTTTTTATAAAAGAGGTTAAGAAATATAAGACAATTTATACATTTAAAAACTTACAATAAATAAGAGATGCAGGCATTTTTTTTTTTGAATACTAGGTACTATAATCCGATACAAGAACATTGCAGTGTTCCAAAAGCATTCGACAAATTCTGGTTTTTTCCTTCCTCGTTTGTCTTCTTATTGTCTCCATGCTCATACTTTTTAAAATATTCATTAAACATGGCTGGGGCCTATGGCTCATATACTCTTCACAAATACTGTGACGGGATGGGATTGGGGGAGAGAGAGAATGGTTACTTTGCTACTAAAAAGATGTGTTATAATACATTTCGACTGATCAATTCATCACTCCAATCAGTCTGGTATAGGCAAAACACCAACAAAAGCAGGGGGCAGATGGAGAATTAAACACCTGGGTTATGCAGTCCCCACCGCAAGTCAAAACCAAATAGTTGCTGGAAGTGACCAAAAATGACATTCCCCTCCCTCAAATCACAAAAAATGACTTGCACAGAGAATAATTAACTTAGTCCTGCAGCGAAATAATCCTTTCCCTTTTTGTTGTTACTCTGGTTGTTGTGTTTTTCTTCTCCTTGCCCAGTTCAGATAAAGATCACAGCATATTCATGATAAAGTTATACAACTGATTCAGCACCACAAAGTGAACTGGGAGACACGACCGCCGGTCCTGGGTCGCAGGATCACAGGTTAGCCAGGAAAGTGCGTTGTACTGTTCCAACACAAACCTGGGAGAAGGAAAGAAGGGAACAAGGACCGGCCAAGAAGTCATTATTGGGAAGGCTTTGCTGTTTTTCAGCACAGGTCACAAGGATATAATTTATTAACCCGCATTTCTGTTAGCAGAGGAGCTTATAGTAAGAGGCAGGATCAAAATGCTTCACTCCCAGCTACCAGATGTATATAGCAGGGAGGAGCTGCATGTATGGGAAGGTTGGAAGTCAGCCAGGGGATAGAGTAGACACAACCTCACTCAACCCTTGGTGCAAGGAAGCCTTCTTGAGCTAAAGGGGCCTACTCACAAGAAGTGTGCACAGCTGTAGGTTTTATTCAACTAAAACCTACTCAGAAATAGACCCAGTGAAATGAATGAATGTGGGGGGTCTTTAATGTTTTGAAATATAAAGATATATGTGTTTGCACAACACACACACACACACACACACACACACACACACACACACACACTACCTGCCCTATTGGTCTTGGTCCATTAGTAAGCTAAATTATGAGAAGAGCTTCATAAGACAACCTGAGAATTTCTCAGTGCTGAAGGATATATTAAAATAAATTCAACGTACTGCGCTGTGTAAATGAGCGTATAAGCAAGAGAAAACCACCGGCAGATTGTAGCAAACTGCATGGTTACAATAGCCGAATTGCACCTTTAAAACAACAAATCCTGTATTTTGCATGCTCTCACACACAACTGATGATCATACCTGAGGACATCGGAAGTTTGATTCGAGTCAAGAGGGTGGGAGTGTTTACTGTGAAGTAGCTCGTCCGACTGCACTGAAGGCACATGGAGGTGCAGAGAAGCCTTTAAAAGAAGTCAGAACATACAGTAAGTGTTTATTACAATGCTTTAAAAGAGAGAGAGAGCTAATAATCAAATAATAATTCCTCTATTGTTGTTGTTTAGTCGTTTAGTCGTGTCCGACTCTTCGTGACCCCATGGACCAGAGCACGCCAGGCACTTCTGTCCTCCACTGCCTCCCGCAGTTTGATCAAACTCATCCTCTATAGGGACAGAGTTTAGAGAATAGCTCTGTGGGAGGCCCTCCCACCAGCGAGTGTCCCCACAGTAAAGGTCCTCCAATCTATATAACCCTGAACACACATGCGCACACAGTGAGTCTTTCCTGGGTTTTGTTTCCATCTCATCCTCTTCAACCAAACGCAGAGAAATCCAAACAACCCCCCTCCCCAAATTCTCAGAGAAAAAAACCAAGGAATGCAATTGTAACCAAGTTTATAGTATCACTCACTACATTTACAAAATAGGATGGATGGCCACATACAATTAGCCAGGGAAGGCAGAGTACAAACAAATGAGCCAGTGAATAACTTGTGGGAAAGTAGTGGCTAAGGGTCCCCCTAAACTCCTCCACATTCTTGAACACAACATCTTCCCCCTGCTCCCAGGCAATCCTGCCCTCCCAGCAGAGGGCAAAGTGCAGTTGCTCATCCTTGCCTCCTGGGGCAGAAGTTGCGTGCTCTCTCTAGTTTTAGCAAAGCTGCCCACTAACTCAGTTTGGAGCCAGGGAACAGCCTTCAGCTGGTCCCCAGACTTGGCTGGAGAAGCACCTGTGGAACAGAAAGGAAAAGCGCAGTGCCGGTGTGCTTGGCTGAAAGGAGAAAGAGAATCTTTCCCTCTCTACAGCTCAGCAGCGTAGCTAGCTGCTCAGGCGCCCGGGGCGGCGCAAATGACCTGCACCCGGGGGCAGGGCAAGCCAGGGCAGAGCACATTGTGCAGAACCTCCACGGAGTCCGCAAGCCCCACGTTGTCATTTTGGGCAGCGCGGAGCCTGCAGGTGCCCAAGTCACCGCGTCACTCCCCAGGAGAGCCATGTGGCTCAGGCTGTGATGTCAGTGATGACACCCGGGGCAGTCTGCACCCACCGCATCCCCCTTCCTACACCACCGCTACAGCTCACATCTTAGTGGGACGCGTCTCTGAAAATCTTTGGCCACCAGTGACTCCTCAATGCTGTACCTGCCACTTCCTTGATCAGGCAGGCAGGAGCCCCCTGCTGCTTTGGACGAAGTAGTTGGCTGTTAACTGCAGACACAAGTCTTTCCAGCTGACTTGGTATATACTGAATGCCCGCCTACAAGCCCACATTGCCGCTACTTCCCCACTCACCCCGAAAAGCTCTCCTGAAACTTACATAATGACACGCAGCATATGTCTTTTGAAGCACTCTCTCAACAAGACCAATCCCCACACCTCCCAGACACAGCTCACAGACTTTGCTGAAGGTTTGTTACCTTAAGAAACAGGGGACACTGATTTTGTGCTTGAGGACACGCCGACCAAAACCAGTCAGGCAACGGACCTGCTTTGGCAGTTGAGACAAAGTAACCAAGGGCCAGCGGTTGCTGTAGGATGTTGGTGACTTCGTCGTGGGACTCCGTTGAGAGCAAGCGATCTGTACCTTGACCCTGGTGCGACAAAACAGAAGGTGGGGGGGGGGGGATTGGCAAAGAGCGCACAAGGAAAGCCTTGCTGGATCAGACCAAAGGCCCATCTAGCCCAGAATCCTGTTTCCTGCCACAGCCAACCGCATGCCTACACAAGCAGGACTGGAGTAGAGTAGGCCACAGCTGCTCATGGTCCTCAACAACTGGCAATCAGAGGGTGGCTGAGCCTTAATCCCTCAGACATTCGCCAAATCCCCTTCTAAAGCCATCTGCTGGTGACCACCACCACATCTTCAAACAGTGAATTGAACAGATTAACTATGCCCCTAAATACCCCACCATTCAGCTACATTGGATAACACGTTCTAATGTTAAAAGAGAGAGAAAATCTTCTCTCTCTTCTCACCATACTTAATGCTGTAAACCTCTATCATCTCTCCCCCTCTCCCCTTTGAAAACAAAAAAGCCCAAAAGATTGCAACTCTTCCTCATAGAAGAAGAAGAAGAAGAGTTTGGATTTGATATCCCGCCTTTCACTCCCCTTCAGGAGTCTCAAAGCGGCTAACAATCTCCTTTCCCTTCCTCCCCCACAACAAACACTCTGTGAGGTGAGTGGGGCTGAGAGACTTCACAGAAGTGTGACTGGCCCAAGGTCACCCAGCAGCTGCATGTGGAGGAGCGGAGACGCGAACCCGGTTACCCAGATTACGTGACTACCGCTCTTAACCACTACACCACACTGGCTCTCTAGTGTGCTTCATTCTAATCATTTTGGTTGTCCTTTTCTAGCCCTTTTCCAACTCTACAATATCCTTTTTGATATGAGGACTGCAGAAGGCAGCACTCTATCCCAAGGATGGATTCCTTTTATATTTGGTTGCCACAATATTGAAATGGGGGTACTTGACAACCCGTGGCCATCCAGATCAGCACTGAGGCAAACACATGGTTGAGTTCTTAAATACGGTTCCTTGCCATAAAACCTTACCTTGCCCATGTCACCTCCATGGGTGAAGTGGGAACTTGGTGAGTGCACAGGGGACCCGGTAGGGGATGCAGGGAGGATGTTTATAATATCAGGATCAATATCAGGATCTCCAGTGTCTAACAAATCAAAGAGCCCCATTCCATCTGCTCCATCTTGAGAAAAGCAACAAATACAACAACAAAAGAGTCTGTTAACAGAGAGTTGCTATCATTATGATTTATATAAAAAAAGGAGAGTACACAATGTATGAAGAAATTCTTTACCGACAGCCAGCATGACATTGTGGTTGGAATACTGGGCTTGAAACAGAGGGCTGCATTCAAATCCCTGGGCACCCATGAAAGACACTCAGTGACATTGTAAATTTGGCTGGTCCCAGACAGCTCTTGCTTCAGTCTATTTTATACACAGTTATGTTGCTTTGCTTTGATCGATACTGCATATGTATGCCAAGACACACATGCACACAAACAATTGGCTGCTGCCCATTTTGCCTGTTCCCTGTAATCATGGGGCTGAGATCTAATAGGCTGCTCATAAGCACTCTAACAGAGGACGGTGAAGGCCTAAGTCAGGGGGGGAGGGGGGAGAACAGCAGTGCAGATACTGGAAAGGAAGCAAAAGGCTGGTGTGGCTGCAGTGAAAAACTTTATGCCTAGGAAAAGACAGGCTTGTGTGTTCTGGGGGGAGGGTGCTTAAGAAATTGGGACCAGTGTGCTTAAGAAATTGGGGTCAACTAAGGAAGCCACAGGTGCCAAGGAGGATGGGGAAAGCCCCACTTGGGATCTAGAGATAGAGAAATCAGTGTTTTGTTGGGAGGGCTGAATTTCTATCATCTACAGGCCTCATTTTTCATATCTATCAAGGAAACATTTTTATATGAAAGTATTTGAAGACACACAAACACACACCATTGTTTGTATTAAAGGCCAGATCCAAACCAGTTTCAGTGGTATAAGTTGATGATGCTACTTGCACAGATGCAGACGTGGGAAACACAAGTATATGAGTGCACGACGTATCCTGTGGGGTGTTTAGTTGGGATGTCTGCATATTTAGGGTGGTGCTGCGCCCAAACACTGAGCCAGTTGATACCGAATCTTAAAGAAAAAGAGAGAGAGAGGTTTCACTAAATAGTACAGCCAATGTGTTTGCTTTCATATAAGCAACAAGTGAGAAGCATTTCACAAATACCTGGCATGATGACAAAGGATCCCTGCGGTTCTACTGCCACTAAGCAGGCGCTGAGAATGCTGGGGGAATCGGCAGTGGAGATGCCACACATCCTGCACATGTCTTTCAGCCTCTTGCTAAGTGACTGCAGATTTCGGCGACTCAGCAAACAACTCCAGTCTAAAGATGAAACCAGAGAGATTGGCTACCAAGGAAATGATTTTAAATGTAAGTGATGGCTAGCTGCTGTCATGTTTAGACCACAAAATGGGTACATTAAAAACTGGATGGACCACTGTATGCAAGCTTATTTCTTAAGCTATTCCGACCTCTTTTCCAAGTGGAACAGAGAGGAAAAGATAGCTAAGCTACCTGGCAAGCAAACTGCTTTGGAAATTATTTTCTTCCATCAGTTAGTGACTGTTCACAAGTATTTCAGGTGTTAAAATTGCCAGCAGGGGCTAAATCCAAATTCTCTGCTGAAACTGAATAGGTTGCAGCTTAGGTGACAGAAAGCCCCTTTTCCCCATAGCATAAACACCCCACCCCAAAAGGAGATTGCTTCCATATGTATATAATTCTTTGATCTCAGGGGCCACTCTGTTCTCCAGACCAATAATCCTGGAGTAAGGAGCAGTCTCCCCAAAAATTCATTTTGTGACCCCTGCATTGCTTGCAATAATTTTTTGTGGCATTAAGGGTTTCACAGTTCTAGAGCATGCATGCCTATTCACATTTATATATTCTATCCAAAATGAGTGTGTGTGTTATGTACATTATTAAATGTGCCATTTTTGTCCCATATCAAGCATTTTGGCTAGAGAGGTGACAAACTTGCACAGAACGCTGCATCTCCATGGGTGACAAATATCTTCAGAGATGTTTCCATATTACCTTTTAGCTCCCCGTGGCCTATTCTTCCAAGACGTCCTATTACAACTCTCCAAGGCAGCGAACTCATCTGCACAAGCCCCAGGCACCATTCCCAGAGTTTCTGAAGACCAAGTCTGCGAGCAGACCCCTTTTTCCTACGAGCCCTGGTGGAAAATAAAGATTCACTAGTAAACAAATCCATGAACATACCTTCCAGCTGTTTTAAGACTGCTCCCATCCCAAAGAACATTTAGACACTGTAACACTTCAATATTTGGGCAGCCAGGATCAAGACAGGGGAAAGATTCTGTACATGTTCAAAAGGTGCAAGATCCAAGCAGTAAATCAATGCATCTACCCCCTCTTTATTTAATTACTTATATCCTGTTTTTGAAAATGAGATGCTTCTAAAAAAGCTTTAAAAAGTAAAAGTAGGCACAAGTGTGTGTGTGTGTGTGTAAAATCAAACACCCTTCAAACATGCAGTATAAACATTATCAGCATAAAAATCCATGAACCATTAAGTCAATCATAAAAAGGTTTCCAGGAAAGAAAGTTTTTCTAAACTTATCTAAATACAGGAAATGACTTTATGAATTCCACAGCCCTTACCTGTTAGGTACATCAATGTTGATAATGCAGGTTTCCAATAGTTCTCCGTATAAATCTGTGCACGATGCAAGAAGCCACCTTTGATCATGAGAGAGACAGTAGCCCACGAAAAGCACATTGTATTTCTGCCCAGCCTCTCCAAAGGTTTCTCCCAGCTCTGTCTGTTTATCTTTGACAGGAGCCAATATGAAAGGAGGGGCATACAGCTTAATACACTCTGGTCTCTGCAAAACACACACAAAACAGAACACTTAAAACCACAGGATTACTTGTCCCACAGAGTAGCAGATCCCCATATAAACAAATGAAACAGAATTGTGCGCATGCACACAGCATCAGTTTTGCCTGAGAGATAGGCACTCACTCACACTCTCACACTACTGATACGTATCTCATTCTGCCAGTGCTTCTCAGAGGTTTACCAGATTTCATGCCAACCAACTCATGGTTCTCACTTACTTCTGGACTCCTGAGCGCCATCTCCATTGCCAAACCTGGGCCAAACCCAGTTAATGTTTTCACATTGGTCGACGTTGGGAGTGGCCTCCGGCATTGCGTGAAGGCGGAGAATGCCAGCGATTTTAGATGCTGAGTGTAGATCTGCCTGTCTTCATTCTTGACTGGTTGTAACAGATATTGACAGGGAACAAGCTAAGAAGGGCAGAGAGGGAGGAAAAGGTAAGTATACACTGCCCAATCTGATACCAGTATAGAGAAGCCTTAAGACAGGAACAGCCTTCATGCCAAAAAAAAGTAGCAATTGAACCAGTTTTGACACTGGGCAACATCCTATCACAATATCCTGTGCAACCAATAATAAATCAATATAATAAACCAGGACACAGCCATGTGCGTGGAATCATAGTATCACAGAGTATAGCTCACAAGACGAGGTCAACATCCATGACATGTTGGTACTTTCAAAAAGAGCTAAGCAGCCAAAGAAATTTATTTAATTCTCCTGTTCTGACCTGAGCAGCATTTGAGTTAGGAACGTTAAAGAATCACACAAACCACCCAAAGCCACTGTAGAGCTAGGGCAGGTTTTAAGTCCAGCCATCAGAAGGGAACAAGGCTTCCAAGGACTACTGTGGGCAAACACATTAAGCAACAGGCTGCCTTTGGCTTCCCACATCACAGAATCAGCTTACCTGAACAGAAACGATGTTTCTGATGTTAGTAGGGAGATTTTGGATCATTTCAAGAAAGCAACGGAGAAGACCCAGAGTCCACACGCTGGAGGAGTTGCCCTCCTCTTTCTTCTCATACGAGAAAGGGTCAACAATGTAAACTACGATGGCAGGTGGGTAGGTGACTGCGTGGGAATCGCCGTCAGTGGGGACTCCCACTTTGTCGCGGTCCATAGTGCTGGAAGCAGAAAGCAAGCAGACATAAGAAACAGAAAGCTTCTTCCTTGTATGGGTTAAGTGTTAAGACTGTGTTATGTGTTCACAAATTATCTGACTTCTTTTCACCCAGCGGAGAAAGACTCCCATCTCCCCTATGCAGTATTTTAAGGGGAATACGTCTTTGTGGCTTTTGGGAGCCATCAGTACCTTTGCGGCATCTGCAGCTAATATACCTTCCCCATCAATTATCTGAGGCTTATCAGAGCACAGCATACACATTACTCAGTAACAAAAGGGGCACAAAGGTATTAGGCACTCCTGGCACCAAAGGGTAAAAAATTAATGCAGGCATCCTTCAGAGATGAGTAACCATTGGTACAATTACTCACACTGTATTTCCTCAATTTTGATCAGAAGTTTGCTGGATTTAACAAGAGTTGGAACACATGACCTGGAAGTACAAGGAAGCCTAGGGAATTCAATCTTTGCAAATTCCACATTGCAAAAATTAGTGTGTGTGGTACTTTGCAAAGCAGAAGAACACAGGCCTTGCCCCAAGAAGCTTACAATCTAAGGCACTGGAATACTTTCAAAATTTAGCAGCTCACGTACAGTCCTTGGTTGATATTGGAGACTGTCATAGGACAGAAGGAAGGATACACTTTGATCTGTTTGGGCCAAAATGCTGCTAGCTACAAGTTGAAGCTCAGACAACTGCCTTACTTCTATAGTGTGATTTTAATGACAGCAAGGACACATGTTCAAGAAATCAGATTCCTGCAAAAGGAATGCCAAATTGGTGGCATATTTTCTCTCATCTTACTTGGAAGGGAAGCTCCTGCAAAGTCCCCATTTTGCTTTAGGGATTAAGAACCCAGCATGGTGCAGAGGTCAAAAGTGTCAGAATGAGACCTCAGAGACCCAAGTTCAAATATCTATCCAACTATGAAGCTCACCCCGGTTACTTTGGGCCAGTCACCACCTCCCAGCCTAAACCTACCTCACAAGGTAGTTGTGAGGATTTTTTTAAAAAAATGAGGGGGAGATCCATGTGTGCCACCTTGAGCAACTTGGAAGAAAGGCAGGATACAGATGGAAGTGAGTACATTAACTGATAAATCATTCTTTGCCATGTTACCTCTCTGAAACTTCTGAGTGCGGCTGTGGAGGGACTGATGGGGCTTCCCCCGGTATCGCTGCGGATGGCGGCTGTTGCTGCTGCGTCCCCGCCTGCCCGTTCTGGACTGTTGCAGACTGCGTGGAGAGGGAGGAAGGAGTAGTAGTGTTGTTCATGCTGCCAAAAGGTGGAAAGGATGAAGGTTTGTTCGCTGAAATCCCACCGCCTGAACTGGAAGAGGAGGATGAAGTGGCAGTCGTGGTCATGGTGGAACTGGCCGTGGTAGTGGCAGAGGTGATGGCACTGTTTGAGTTCATTGGGACAGCATTACTGGGAGCAGACGAAGGGGTGGATGATGGAGTAGAGCTGCCTCCAACCTGAGGCGGGACTGATGTAGGATGGCTGGTGGGAGGAACTAGGCTGGACTGAGAAAGCAAGGAATTGTCCAATGGCTGTGTAGCAAGGTAAGGACCTTAAAACAGAAAAAGGAAAAGAAATTAACCAAACCTTCTGCAATAATGAAACTTGACAGAGCATCATATTCATTTAGATAGAGAACCCGCCAAACTGTAGGTCCTTCACAGTTTACTAGACAGGGGAAAGAGAAGAGAAACCTATTCCATGGGGGATGATAACCTTCCCTGAAATTATTATTATTATCTATTCGATTTGTTAAGTCGCTTTATCTTGTCCAGGATAAGCCGAAATGATTTACAACCAAACCAAAGGCAGTCTACCAATCTTCCTTTAAAACACCAAAGTGCACCAGAGCGCCAAAGGTTTTCTAGGTTGAAGTCTCAGTTCACACAGAGCACCTGTGCCCACAAACTGACTTTGCATCCATAAACATGACCAGGGCTTTTTTTTCAGCCAGAACTCAGTTCCAGCACCTCTCAGGTGAGCGCCATTGCCATTATGCGAGAACAAGATTCATGGTGAGTTCTGGCACCTCTTTTTCTAGAAAAATAGCACTGAACATGACCACAAATGCTTGGCATAGGTCTGGGTGCTGGAGGGTCTGGGGGTGGAGTAAGAAAAGAAATAGATGTGGAAAGAGTTCCCCAAGAGTAGAAAGTTAGAATCAGAGGCCAAGGCGACTGCTTCATGTTTTTGGCTCCTGAAATATGACTGACTGAAGGCCCCAACAACTACTTATGGTTCACTTAATGTAACTTTGCACTAAGAAGATCAAATTAGATTTCCAACCCCTGTAGCTGCACAGAACATTCTGAACCCTAGAAGAAAACATAGCTTCCTCTGTCTGATTTAGCAACCCACCGCTAATATGCAAATTATATGGGTCAAGGAACATGGACAACTTGCACTGTACCAGATCGGAATTACAGTATGGGTAACTTCCAAGCATGGGAGCTGCATTCTTTGCATGCCAGCATCTCATCAGCAACTCTGTTCCAACCACATATGTACTGTATAACCACAGTGAAATATTTTTACAAGTGACGGCTTTAGGGCAAGGATAGCCAACCTAGGGCTCTCCAGATGTTGCTGGACTGTAACTCCCAATATCCTGGACCAGGGGCTATGTGGACTACAATTGATGGGAGGTGAGTCCAACAACACCTGGATGGCACGATGTCGGCTATCCTTCCTTTAGGAGAAGGCAGTGGGGGGAACGTACCCAAATCATATCTGCAGACTTGAGCGTACAGTTTGAGTCTGGAAAATGATTCGCTGTTGGCGTGAGCTGCCTGGGAGAACCACTCAGCGACAGACTTCTCAGAAAGTTTGGTTGAAGCAGCAGATCCGACTCTCATGATCCCATCAGGCAACAGTTTACAGATGGGTCGATGCTGGCCAAGCCTGCAGGACTGCAAAAGAAGAAGCAGGAACCAAACATGGTGAGTGGACAAATATTTTGACAAGTGGACTGCAAGTCTAACATATGGGACAATGTCGCTTTAATGCACTGGGCAGAACACCACGAAGCCCACAGCACCTCAATGCATTTTTTTGGTTTTGGTTTTTAAATGCTCTTTATTAATTTTGCACGTAGTTTAGAAAACAATAAATCTCAATGTAGTTTTGCCTCCAGAGAGCAGGCAAGAGTACCCAGATCGGTATGCCTTTTCCAGATCCATGGCATTCACCGCTCCTGTCCCAAAAGTGCCCAAATCTGGAATCTTTGTTGACAAATAGCAGCAAACAGCTTCAACTAAACATTGCAGCTTTTTGCTTTGATGCAGCTGTCGAATCTCCCCCAGAACTTTCAAGCTGTTCAACAGTGGAGCAGTCTCCCTCCGGAGGTTGTGGACTCTCCTTCCTTGGAGGTTTTTAAGCAGAGGCTGGATGGTCATATGTCATGGATGCTTTAGTTGAGATCATGGACGCAGCCAGGATTGGGGGGGGGGGGACAGCTGTTTGTGACATGACTGGTCAGTTAGTTAAGTATTTCTATTTACTTACTTGCCGCCCCCCCCCCCCCCCGCTACACCTATAGTTGCGATTCCTGGATTGCAGGGGGTTGGGCTAAATGGCCTTTGGGGTTCCCTCCAACTCTACAATTCTATGATCCTCAAGCAAGAGACTGCAGAGTTGACCCCCTGAGGTCAGTCATCGTTTTCTGTTATGATCGTAACAGAGAAAATTGTTTCCCGGTTTCTTGTGTGAATCTGCAATCTGTACACATTGAGGTTATTTTAATGTCTTTTTATCATCTTGAGTTTTGTTCTGGCTCGCAGCCAAGGCAAATAAACTTGGACCTGAGGAGTAAGTACCACAGCTCCCTGCTGCTGCCTGTGCTGCAGATTAGCAACCCATGGTATAAATTAAGCTACAAGGCATAACGTCATGAAGCGTGCCACAAAAAGATGCCTCTACTGTTCTTCCAGGGAGGCTGCCATGTTAGAAGGCTGCAGCAAAATCAAAAGACTGTTGTTTTGGACATTTTTCTTATAAAAGACATGATTCAGTACCCTTATATGTTACCCTACAGTTTATTCAACAGTCTCCATAAAGTTTAATAATCTCAAGCAGGTTAACCCACAAAAACAGTGGATTATGGGGTTTTTTAAAGTAGCCTCATGGCACCCAAACAACAGCAAATTAGTGGGCCAAAGCACACTTTGCCTGATGGATACCAAGTTTCCCCCAACTATAGATAGAAGGAGGGGAGACAACATTAAGTCAGAAGACCTAGTATTAAAAAAAACCAAGCATGATCCTTTCAGGAATGGCATGTCAATATAAAACAAGACTAAATCAAAAGAATGAAAGATCCAATCAGTGCAGGTGTGACTAAGTCCCAACTGGTAAGGAATTGGCAACCGAAGATGAAAACACAAACCAAAAGAAGTAATTGAGCCGCTCCTACCCTCTACTGAGCCCGAACTGGATGGTGTGAAATCTGCCAATGTACTTCAACTCAGCAGGCTTGACCCTGGAGTCTCCTTTTGAAAGTGGCCATACTTTCAGCAAATGTTTCAAATCTGCTACTGAACCGCCAGTGAAAGAGAGAACTACTCACACCGACTCTGACTGTATCTTTTTTGCTTTTTTAATGGGATTTTATTTCTTTTCTTCTCTTCTCTGCAAAGTAATGGCCTGGTCTTTGCAAAACGCCTTAATAATACTCTGGGATGAGGAGAGACAGACTAGCAATATTCTTCTTTCCTAAAAGCGTCAACGTGGCAGCACATACTAATTTTAACAATTATTATTGCTATTATTACATTTATTGCCTGCCCTTCACCAGCAGGCCTAAGGGTGGGTTACAACAACTTAAAATTAAAAACAGCTAAAAAGTATAACAATAGCCAGAATAGGGTTGGCTCTGGAAACACACGTTTTGGGTGTCAAAAGGCCACCCTCTTACCCTAACAAGATTTAGTCCAAAAATACAGCATGGCCACCCTGTTACATTAAGTAAGCTCTTTTTAAAAACATTATAAATCCTTGAGCTGGACTGGGGGGTGCGTGTGCGTGCACTCAAATAAAGTAATTGTAGCTTGCCAGAGTATTCAGAACAGCCTTGCCATAAAGCTAGTTGCTAATCAGAGATTCAACGGATTCAAATATACCGACATCCTCTTTTCTTTGGCTTCTGTTAAATGCAGGGTAAGACTGGCAATGCCTTGGAATCATGGCCAGACAGCACAGGGAAGATTCAGTAACCTGGAGTTAACAATGTTTGTAGCCTTAAATGCAGGAGGGCAGTACATAATTTAACCACTTGATGGCATCTGCATGATAAGGAAACTGCTACTTAAATGAAGCCCTGCTAAAAGGAGATGAGCCTTTTATCTCTTTCTACCATCCATTTTAGCTGATTTGTTGAGATAAGGTCTGCAGGAGGTCTTAAGTGTCAGCTGGAATGCAAAGTTGATAAATGGCACCATTGGGGGGGGGGGGTAGGATTCCTTCTGCAGCACTCCACGCAGGGCCTCCTTCTCATATTCCCTTACCTCATATATTGCCGTGAGATCCCGAAAGAAGGTCTTTGCTCCGTTCAGCAGCGCTTCATTCTCTGGACACACCACAACGTAAGCAATGTCTCTCTGAGATCCATAGGGTTCCAACATCAGCCTCTCCCAGTACGGTAAGGCAAATGGGGACAGCACCAGGAAGTCGTAATCGTATCCCAACAAAAAAGTTGGAATGGGCAGTGGTTCTGGAGACTCATCAGTTCCTGGACAAAGAAAGGGACATTTTTTTCCATATATTAGAATGGAACTGGAGTGCAACAGTGCGCCCCCTTCCAGATTCAAGGGCAGCAACTGCCGAGAGAAAAATGAGATGCCAGATGTCTTCTGGAGCAAGTTAATTCTCAAGCCACTCCTCCTAGTACTGCCATCAAAACAGAATTGGTCCATTCTGTCCCATCCGATCTGCCTTTTTTACTACTCTGTTCCCTGAAAACAAAAGCTGGAAGTCCACGGAGTTAAACAAAGATACCAATATGCAAAAGTCTGCAAATTAGTCTAAAGCCGGAGGTCTTAAGTAGTGATCTGTAAAATACTCTCCAAACATTTGCAGTGCAAAATTGGGGGCTGGCACGTAAACAAATCAAGCAGCAAGTGTGGCTTCCCTCATACAAACAAATCTAAAGTACTGGGCTGAAGGATGAAAGTTTGCTTCCTACATCTTGGGAGAACTCATGAAGGCCTCGGTAGGAACAAAAGGATCTAATGAGGGACTCACAAATGAAGATTCACAATAAGACTCCATAGCTCAATTCAGACATCACTGCCATATCACCATCAGAAATACACTATTGGTTCACACACCCCACATCCTTCCCTTCTATACACCAATTCCCTCCTTTACTTAAAAGTTTTCCTTAATCATAGTTGCCCATGATGCCCTACCTGGGCAAACTGGGTGTAACCATACTTTTCTTCCAAATCTGAAATGGAAATCCACTTCTACCTAGGAGTTTCTTCTTATTTGGAAACACGGAAGAGGGGGCAGAATACAGTGGTACCTCGAGTTATGAATGCCTCAGGTTACAAACTCCGCTAACCTGGAAGAGTTACCTCGAGTTGAGAACTTTGCCCCAGGATGAGAATGGAACTCGTGTGCCAGCGGTGCAGCGGCAGCAAGAGGCCCCACTGGCAAAAGTACACCTCTAGTTAAGAACAGTTTCAGGTTAAGAACGGACCTCCGGAACGAAGTAAGTTTGTAACTAGAGGTACCACTGTACAACATCTGGATTGTGGCTGTATGGTTGATTATATTGTAATGAAAGGATAGGATACAATTTTAAAGTTCTCTGGTCTTGATGTCTAGCATCTCTATAAATGTTCCTTCATACTCTCCTATCCTTCCAGCCTACCATGAGTTCCAAAACAAACAACTCATGACCAAAATTCAACCCAAAGAAGAGTGCATCATAACCTCCCAAAACCACAGAGCATAAACTGAGATTTCAACATACTACTACTTCCTGAATTCCCTCCACCCATGCACTAGGAAAGGGTAGGAAAGTTTAAAAATGATCCCCTCTCCACACAGAAATAAATGAAAGAAACTGATCCGTGGACAACATTTACCGTAAGTGCCTCGGCCAGCCATTTTGTGAAACTGCTGCCACGTGAGAGGACCCTGCACTCCCCAAGAGCGAACGGTTCGTTTTTTCTGAATTGCATCCTGGAGGACAGGCTGAAGTGAGAGCAGCATGCGAAGGATGTCCTGAGAACATTGCATGCTCACGTCTCCAACTGAAACAACCAAAGTTAGTTCAAAGAGGTTGCAAAGAAGTGTCCTAGTCACAATCTATACATATCAACAACGCATTTCTAAGCTCCAGGTGTTGTACATTAAATGCATGAAGTTATCTGTGCTCAGAGAACACAACCCACATCACTGCTATGAAATTCTCTATACATTTTATTGTACACTGCTTTGGTTAGTTTAGCTTAAAATGAGGGATGCAAACTCTAAGCAGTTTTGGTTGATGAAGACAGGGAAACTACGTTAAGGGCACAATTTATTTATTTATTAGGTGCATTCACTTATTCACCTCTAAAGGCATCTTAGTAAAAACACCATTTACATTTAATTTTTAAACCAACCAACCCATTCAAAGAAAATGATAAACAGATTAAAAATTCTTCAACTGGTTGACAACTCTACTTAAAAGCAGCATATGGCTTGTCACTGAAATATTCAATTTCAGTCTTCCAAAAACCAAGTAAAGCACATGGGGTGCTTAACTTTCAAAATATTTGGAATTTCCCCCTAAAGCTAAGTAGTATATGCTTGCTTCAGAGTGTTTGTTACCCAACATCCTGAACAGATCCCTGCACAGAAAGATTCCTTAAAATATGCTATATAGCAAAGTAAATACATCCTATGCACACTAAACTTGCAAAGTAGGCAGGTAATATAGCACAGCCATAGCTAGATCAACTTGAAATGTCCCACCTAATTCATATTTTTATTTTGCACCTTTATATACCTCTTTTTCTAATTACAAATCAATATGCTTCACATGAGTATAACTTAAAAGATATGGATGGTTCAATTAGGTCTGGTATGGGCCTTTTATGCTTTAATGTGATATGTTTGGACAGACACATAAATAAGTTCTTAAGATGTTCTGATGGATGGTTGATCTCTGAATGATAATCTTTTCTACCATCCTGGAAACGTTATTCCTGCAGCCCAGGGGCAGATCTCCCCCTGCTCTAATTTAGAAAGCATTTCTCAGTTTCCTTAAAAATCAGAGTATCCAGAATTCCCTCACATTCACCATGAAGAGGCCCTAATTGATCACAACTGCAATACAACATACTGCCAAGCAATCATGTGTATGTTTAGCGGCCTACATCAAAGAGATAGACAGACATTTCTCAAGCAGCCAAAACTTTGAATCTTCCAGGGTAGGCATGGGGAACTGTGGCTTCCAGATGCTGCTGGACTACACCTCCCATCAGTCCCAGCCAGCATGGCCAGTGGTCAGCTACAATGGGACTGTAGTCCAGCAACTTCTGGAGAGCCACAGGTTCTCCACCCCTGTTCCAGAGAATAATAAATAATTGGCATTCCAGATATTTTAGGTATAATTAGTGCACCCAAGCAAGCTACCCATTCTTTGCAATTTTTGGTAAATCAACTAAGTGATCACTTTTAAGTCCGCATTTTATATAGGGTGAGAAATTTAAAACATTGGGGGGGGGCAACTGCAAACACTTACCATTTTGTTTTGACCAATGGTGCAAGCAAGTACTCTTCACAAGTGCTTCATCAACTTTCCCTCCCGACATGTTGTCCATAAACTGGCGCCCATGTTCCAGCGCAAGGTAGCAGTCATTACAACAATCCCTTTCCTCAGCGCGTACCAGGTTGCCGATGGCTCCAGCTTTTGGCAAGGGGTCGTGGTCAGCCGCTCCAAATGGCGAGAACAGGTTGGTGCACTGGTCTTGCAGCAAGAGTATCAGCTCATCAGGCAGCCTGTCAGCCTCCTTTGATCCCCCGCCATGCTCAGCAGAGCCCGTGCGGAGGGCCTCAAAGCGCTTCTCCACATCTTTGCCACATTCCGAGCTGCGGCCTAGGATGTCCAGCTCATCCTCTAGGAATAATCCAGAGTTGTTGCCAAACTTCCTGTTCATCACTGCGCTGAAGCCACAGGTACACCTGTACTGGGCTTCTTGTGTTGGATCTGGAATGTAAACTCCAACATCGGCACCTTTGATGTTTGTGTTGCAGACGCAGATGCAACAGCTGTCAAAGTTACAGTCTTTGAAGAGGTTCATCACCGATTCAGAGAGGATGAGGTTGACATAGAGACTGTGGGCCTCAGGGATAGAAGGAACAGTGGGAGGCTCAACAGAATTTAGCGGTCTGCAGGTTGATGGCGTTGACGCTGGTGAATACAAGTCCGAATTCTCATATTTGACTGAGCCTTGAGCACTGGCTGGCCCACCAGCCCCACGGGGAGTCCTTGGAGTCCTTGGTGTCCGAGGAGTTGGGAAACGGGGGGTGGAAGGCGAAGGGAGAATGCCAGGCCCACTGTTACTGGGTGGGGCACTGCTGGGTGGCATTCCAAAGGGCGTATGTGTTTGTGGAGTGTAGGCAGGGCCGTATTCTTGATCAATAGTGCTCCCATCACTAGGGGGAAAAGAGAAATATTTTTACCCAAGCATTTAAGTAGTACGTTCTCTAGAATATCTTTTTTTTTAAAAGGATCTGAGCAGACAAACAGTGGGAATCACTGCCAGTAACAGGACAAAACAATCAAGATACAGCGGCACATGGCAACAAGTTTAGAGAGGTAACATAGGACAACAGATGCTGCTGGACTCCAACTCCCATCAGCCCCTTCCAGAGCCACCAGCTGCCAGGGATGATGGGAGTTGCAGTACAAAACATCGCACACAAGCACATACCCTTCTTTGATGAATGGCATTGCAGGCCCCGGAGGAAGCAATTCCAGCTTGCCAACTGTCCAGCTCTGCCGGTAAACACATTCCTCCGGCAGCTTGATGGGCTGGAGACACTGGCTTGGTAGAGTCTTCAGTGGTGCAAACATGGAACACCCCACAAAAGCTTGGCTGTTCTCAGGCTTATAAACGTAGGAATAATCCTAGAAGCAAAAAGAAAAGGCGTAAATGAAGAGCTAACATGCATAGTCAGAAAAAGAAAAGCCAGTTGTCCCTTTGGTTTGCTGCCTCTGGGCTGTGAATCAGGGGAGATGGCTTGAGTTCAAGTAGAATAATACATGGGCCAAATCTGGGCTTAGAAGCTCATTTTGAGTCTATACTGGGTGTGTTTGCACATCACAATATGGCACAGTTAATGGTTTAGCCGTGAACGTGCAGATTGTTCCCACTTTGTTCCTCTCCCTTGCTAGCAGGAAAAACAAACTACGATCCTTGGCTTAGCATTATATCCAGAATGTGGATTGGTTTTTCCTTTGCTCCAAACAAAACATGATCTGAAAGGTTTGATACAGGTATTGCAGCTTCTTATCAGCTGGGGTTCAGGACAGAATTATCCTGGTTAGCTATTTAAAATTTACAGTACAGCACTCTGTAAAGCAGGCATAAGGTACTGGTGGGGTTACCCATTCAAACATCTAATAACTTATGAAGGTGTAACTAAAGCTACCTTCACACAACTGCAAGCTAAAAAAGTATTAAATCAACCAGGACTGCAACTAAATGAAGACAAACAACTGAGAAAAGTAGGCAGTGGAGAGGAAGACACAGAACTCAAAGGAGGAGGCTGGCAGCAGATTTAAAAACAAAAAAAGGGGGGGAGAAACAAGTTTTAAAAAAAGAACCCCGCAAAAAAGCAAAAACAACATACTGAGGGCTTCTTCTATGCCTGGAGTCCCACTGAAACAATCAACTTTGTTTCACCTAAGTTTGACCAAGAGTCATGAGCTCTATTACCAAAATGGGCACAAATTGGGCTATTATTCTTTTATTTTTGTCTGTAATATAACCATGTAAAACATGTTCTGTTTCTGGGGGGAGGGGGCTAATGTTTACGTTTCCCCAATTTCACCTAAGCATTTGGCTCATGAACGAAAGAGAGACTATTCTGTTCCCAACCACAGATGTAGGGATTATTATGTTGGGAAGGTTGGAGGGATTAGGGGGGGGGGGCAGGAGTCTGAATGTTGAAGTGAATTCCTTTTGAAATTCAGAGCATCTGTATTTTTTGCTGATGGAATATGGTAATAACACTGAAATTACTATGATGCATAATACATCTATTGCCTGGTTGGCTGGTTTTTTAAACTAGCCTTTAGTGCAGGGGTTGTTAACCTGGTCCCTACCGCCCACTAGTGGGCGTTTCAGGATTGTAGGTGGGTGGTAGGGGGTTCTAAGGCAGTGTTTCCCAACCTTTTTTGGGCAAAGGCACACTTGTTTCATGAAAAAAATCTCGAGGCACACCACCATGCCAGATGGGGAAAGGTAAAAATAGTAAACAGCATAGAAGGTAATGGTTATCTCTTTGATGTCTGATGGGAGGGCATTCCACAGGGCGGGCGCCACTACCGAGAAGGCCCTCTGCCTGGTTCCCTGTAACCTCACTTTTCACAGTGAGGGAATTGCCAGAAGGCCCTTGGCACTGGATCTCAGTGTCTGGGCTGAACGATGGTGGCGGAGACGCTACTTCAGGTATACTGGACCGAAACCGCTTAGGGCTTTAAAGGTCAGCACCAACACTTTGAATTGTGCTCGGAAAGGTACTGGGAGCCAATGTAGGTCTTTCAAGACTGTCGTTACGTGGTCTCGGCGGCAGGTAGCAGCGCTCACAGCTTACGGACTGCACCGTGTAACAGGTGTCTGGCCCAGCAGCCTAAGGCGGACAAGCCACTGAAACAGGCATTCAGAATCCATTCATTTCATAAAACCTGAAGGGCTCAATCTCTGTGTTTGTGTATGTGTGTGTTTCTGTTTTGCCCAAGGGTCTGGGGGTGGGAGAGAGCTCTTTAGCACGATGCTTTTAAAACAATTAAATTATCAACAAACAAACCTGATGATACGAATAGCAACGTCAGGTGCTACCGGGGGGGGGGGGGGGAGAAGGGGGCCTACTCGGAAGTAAATACTGCGTCCAGGCGCAATTAGCGCTGATTTAAGGTGCACCAAGACTGCCTAAAAACCTCACCAAAGATATGCAACAAAGCGCTTCGTTGCAGAGGGGAGAGTTTGTGCACCGTGGAGGCTGGAGGGCTTCTATTCTACATGCGGGGGTTGGGGGGGCGAGGAAAATGTGCTCCGTGGGGGGGCGGGGAAGGCAAGAAAAGGAGCTGAGCTCTAACTATAGGCTCCCACGCTTGAGCAGGCCCGACTCGGTGAGGCGGACCACCCTCTCTCCAGGAGGAGGAGGAAGAGGAGGAGGAGATTCCCATCCACGGCGTGGCCTCCCGCGCTCCTGAACGGGAAATCTCTGCAGCCCAAGACTCTCCGCGAGGCAGCTCCTCCCTTCCTGCCTTTAGCCGCCGCCAGCCGCGCCCCCCTCCCCAGTTATCTGCTGCCTGCCAAGCCCCGCCCCTCTTCATTGTCCTCCCCTTCTGTTTATACACAAAGACCCCCCATCTTCTTCCCCCTTCCCCTTCCTCCATCCCTCGCTTTTTTTCCTCTCTTTCCTTTTTTAAAAAAAATATTTTCTCTTCCCCTTCTTTTTTTCCACCCTTTCTTTTTTCTCTTTCTCCCCCCCCCCCCCGCCCTCCTGCCTTCCTGGGTTAAAGGATTTGAGCAATGGGTCTGGAGGTGGAGCTCGTCGGAGGATTAGCCCGACTCGCCCGTCTCCCTCCCACGGCACACCAGGCAACGTCCGGCGGCACACTAGTGTGCCGCGGAACACCGGTTGGGAAACACTGTTCTAAGGCACAAGTTGAATCCTCCTTCCCTTGAGCACTGGTGGGCGGTAAGGAAATTTTACCATCAAGAAAGATGCATTAGTGGGCAGTAGGTATAAAAAGGTTGACTACCCCTGCTTTAGTGGCATTAAGTTAAAACAGTAAAACCATAAAATCATACAAAGCCATCCACATACATTGATAATCCAAACACATACAACATATAAAATAGATAGCCACCATTGAATAAATCAGGCAACTTTAGATTTAGCTTTAAAGATCTTGGCTAAGTACCCTGAAACAATCTTGGCAGTTTCAGTAGTATCATCCCTGGTATATGCTGCATAATTTTAAATTAACCTTATAATGCCACACTTAACTGCAATAACTTTGAATGTAAATGACCTGGGTACACCAATTAAATGAAGAAGGGTAAGGTCTGCTTTAAAGTGAGATAACCCAGACCTTTTTTTTTTTACAAGAGATACATAAAAAAAAGAAAAACAATACTTGTATAAAATCCTTCCTCCCAAGTGGAGGTGGAAATTGGTACCCCTCAAAAGGTTCTTCCAAAAGTTGGGGGTCAGCAATCTGGATTTCTCCCAAACTTGATTTTCATTTAAAAGATATACTAAGTGATCCCACTGGAAGATTTATTTTCCTCAAGGGTATGTTAGAGAACTCCTGGCTGACATTATGCTCTATTTATGTACCCGATACCCAACAATAACAATTTCTGGATGTAACTTTTCCAATACTGCACTCATTTATACAAGGTGAAGTGGTAATAGGTGGTGACTTAAATCTTGTACTTAATGATTATTTTTATAAAAGCAGAACTTCTCATCTATCACAAAACCCGTGGAAACTGCCTTCGTTTAAAACATCCCTCTATAACATTTTACATAAACACAGCTACTTTGGTGCTTGGTGCGTAGCCAATGCAGAACTAAGAAACTATACACATATGTCAGCAAGGTGCAAAAATTGTACCAGATTGGATTATTTATTAAGCACAGAAGGCCTTATCTCTCAGCTTCTTAGACCCCTGGATATAAACTTTATTTTTTTTCTATTGAGAAACTCCTTAAAGAGATTCCTGATTTTTTTTACAAGATTAATTATATAGGAGAACAGACAACATGGAACCCCTTAGCTTTGGCATTGAAAGCAGATGATGATGTAAAGGTTCTGAATTATTTGGGGGGAAAGCATCTTATCAATATGTCTGCAGGTGATGAACATATTCCTTTCTGATCCTGAAATCTAATTACCTGCTGTTATGCACCAACTTGCTACAAATGGCAAAATATCTGGGTTCACTGTTAACTCCACCAAATCTGAGCTGATGTGTATACACACCCTGCCAAACCTACAACTTCATTGGCACAAAACAAGTGGACTGAAACTCTGTATGCACCTAAGAATCTATCTAAACTAGAAAAAAACTTTACTTTCCTGATAGATTTATCAACTAAGCTCAAAAAATGGTCAAGGTTAACATTCTCACTGGGCATTCTATAAGACATGGTATCCCTTTATCAACTTTAGGAGACACTTTCTTTGGTTCCCTTTCTTGGAATGTCTAAAACTACAGACATCAGCTGCTATTTTTCTGTACAACTGTACAACTACTAAGCCCTGTTTTCTTTGTATGGGCATGTTTTGTTACCTGAAATTAAGAATATATTAAATAATAGCAATAACAGTAATAAAGACAACTTAACGTACCTTGATTTCTGAGGGTTTGGGGCTACAGAATCCCTCATCTACTTCAATCCTGAACTGAACGCCAGCAGTAGCGCCATTTCCTTCTAAGACAGTCCCTCCAGGCGTGGTGTCCATGCTGCCATATTCCTTGTTGTTCATATTCATGGGAGAAAACCCCATAATGTGTTGCTCCAAGGATGGTGGTGTTGGGTACATTTTATGAAGATCTGCAGTGCCTGGTTTAGATTTAAAAGGATTTTGAGAGAGAGAGAAAGAGAGAGATGTTGGGATACTCACACATCATAGCTACTCTCATTTATCGCAAGTTTATCGTGTCTTCAAATGCTTGCCTGCAGCACATTCCCAAACTATATCATTAGCATTAAAATGTACACTCCATTAATATTTCCCTCGCTAGCGTTCTCTTTCCCTGTGCCCCAATCCCCAAACTGGGACTGTGAACCCTAGTGTGGGAAGTTCCCATGGGATTCATCCTACCTGTTTGGTGTAAGCTTGGCCCTTCAAAATATATTGCATGAAGTGGTCTCCCAAGTAGGTAGTTTACATACAAGGGTACAGAATTGCGGGGAGGGGGGGATATCTGTGCAGCAGGAACAGAAGACCAAGAGATGCGAAAGATAGCTGTAGGTGCATCATAGGTAAAGATACAACCCAACATGTGTGTGACTATCAACAAGCAGCCAGTGGGGCTAAATAAGCATAGGAAGATGGGCAGTTATCAACCAACACCTGAAATGTGATACTTGTTTTCTGGAGTGAGCTAGGCACACCCAGCTTCTACCAAGTTTGAATTCCACAACAGTAAATTTTCTAGAGATTTTCAACAACCCAAGACAGCCAAACTGCTTCCCCACTGGCTTATGAATGTTGCTATTTTACAATTTTGTCACAGAATGCAAATAAAGCATTCCAATGTCTTGAACTGGTCTTTGACCGTAATAATAATTTTTTTTAAAAAAAAAGCATTTCTATGTTACTGGTGCTTGCTAACTGTAGCAGCAGCAGCAGCAGCAGCCACACAATAAAAAAAAGCTAGTTTGTGAAGTAGTACACTCAGACATGTCAATCTGAACTAGCTGAGGCTAAGAGTAGGGCAGGGAGTGGGGATCCTTTTCTGGCCCAGCAGGCCAGATCTTTCTCTCTCCCTACCATGTGGACAGACTTGGATGCACCTGCCTGTCAATCATCTGATATCATAATGTCATAAGGTCATTTGACTGGTGGGTGGTCCTGCCCAACTATCAAAGTTGGCCAGGGAGGCAGTGAGAGATGGTGACCTTTCTGCAGGGATCGAGGGAATGAGAGCAGATTCTCTGCAGGTAAATCTCCTGTGCACCTGAACCAAGCAGGATTAAACTCCCCGGGCATTTGCCAGCATGTCAGGAGTTCAATCCTGTTTTCTGAAGGGATCAACTGCACAAGCAACCAATCCAGCCCCATCCCAAATCTGACAAAAGGCGTGGGCGGCTAGCCAGAAGTTCCCCCAAAGTATGTGTGTTTGGGGGGCCATGGAAGGAGAAGAAAAAGAAAGCAGCTTACTTATGCATGACAAAGGGTCCAAGTTTCCTGCTTTTGACTCTTTGCAGTTGGATTTGTCATCTGCTCCATTCAGCATTCTTTTAGATCCAGGCTAGGGAGGGAAGAGGAATAAAAGAAACTGACTCCACAGGTATCGCTGGATAAGAATAAGGTCTTGCACAGCTTCATCAATAGCAATGACTTTGCAACTTTAAAAACAGTGCCATGTCATGGGTAAATTCAGAAACAGGCAGGAGTTTCAAAAGCAGCTTATATTGGATGTGCCCTGTGATTCAAAGCAGGCAGAAAGCTCACAATGCCTGCTCAAGCCCTTGGGTGTGCCTAAATTACCTCTTAGGATGCCAGCCATTTTAGTTCACTTTTCCAGAAAATGTATATGCGAATCAACTTTAAACACCCAAATCACAGCACCAGACAATAACAACAAGGTTGACAAATTTAAAAACCAAATAGCCAAGTAAATAAACAGAACCTGCTCCAAATCATGCTGCAGGATAAACATTATTTGCAGAGTTAAAAAGAGGGGGATTTAAGTTAAAATTTCAACATAGCCACTGAAATTTGAGGAAATGTTGCACACAGAAACAAACATTACATTTATTTAGAAGACTTTCCTACGCAACTCTGGGCCCCATATCATCCAGGCAATGGATCATCTAAGCAAGCTGTTTCCGTCAGCAGCCTCACTGACCTCACTTAGGAGGCTGATAAAGATGAAGTGTGAAGCAAGAGCCCATTTGCACAATGCATGTCTGTCATTCAGAAACTCTCGGCTAAGACTTATTATGCAAACTGCCTCCTTCAATCTATACTATTTGAGCAGTTCCCTTACTAAGGTACTGACTCTGCTTCAGCTGCTTTGCACATTCAAGTCAACAAATAACCCAAAAACGCATAACTCACTTTACAGACAACAGTTATAGGGCAAGGCTTAAGATTATACAAACAGATCCAGTTCAATTGGAGAGTTATCAGAATGGCTCAGAAACTGCAAATAGGAAAACTGGTTCAATTTTTTCTTGTTTTCAGTTCTACACTGCCTTCGCTGTCATGTGGTGTTTCTTGACCCCCACTACAATATGAAGCTATGAAACATATCTTATCAAGCCACTTACTGTTAGCTCATCTTCATCAGAGTTGAAGAGATTGTCAAGGTCAGTGTAAGAGACAACCAGGTCATTTTCATGAAACAAACTAGTTGACGCCGTGCGATTGTGAGGGGGAATACGCTGGGCATCTATTGCTGAAAGGAGAGAGATCAAAGGCTCACCAATGGACTCTGTTCTAGCAGTTTAGACGATATAGTTTAATTACAGAACCTACTATCAAATAGAGGGACGCGGGTGGGTTAAACCACAGAGCCTAGGACTTGCCGATCAGAAGGTCAGCAGTTCGAATCCCCGCAACGGGGTGAGCTTCCGTTGCTCGGTCCCTGCTCCTGCCCACCTAGCAGTTCGAAAGCACAAAGTGCAAGTAGATAAATAGGTACCGCTCCGGCGGGAAGGTAAACGGCGCTTCCATGCGCTGCTCTGGTTCGCCAGAAGCGGCTTAGTCATGCTGGCCACATGACCCGGAAGCTGTACGCCGGCTCCCTCGGCCAATAAAGCGAGATGAGCGCCGCAACCCCAGAGTCATTTGTGACTGGACCTAAGGTCAGGGGTCCCTTTACCTTTACTGTCAAATAAACCAATGCATACTTGTTGTTCTATCCAGTTTTTAAAACGAACAGCATGTGTTTCAAAACAGCAGTGTTACCTTGTTTGACAGAGGGGCTAAAAAGTGACATCGCATCCTCTCCAACATTAGGTGTCCCATCTTCAGCCTGCAAACAACAAGAGGGGGCAGCAGGCCGCATGAGTATGTGACTGCACCACATGAGTTATTTAACACATAAAGCTGCCTTATACAGTCAGGCAGTTTTCACCAACCAGGCACCTTTCAGATGTGCCAGTCGGGGCCAATGGGAATTGTTGTCCAAAACAGTTCAAAGGCACCAGGTTAGTGAAAATTGGTCAATTTCAACTGGCAGTAGCTCTTCAAGTAGAAGTCCAAGAGCCTTTCAGATACAAGAATATTAGTTGTCCCTTCTGCCTGGTATTGCCTACTCTTACAGGCACTTGCTCTTCCCCATCGCTTGCTACCAGAGCCAGTGTGGTGTAGTGGTTAAGAGCGGTAGGCTCGCAATCTGGTGAACCGGGTTCGCATCCCCGCTCTTCCACACGCAGCTGCTGGGTGACCTTGGGTTAGTCACACTTCTTTGAAGTCTCTCAGCCCCACTCACCTCACAGAGTGTTTGTTGTGGGGGAGGAAGGGAAAGGAGAATGTTAGCCGCTTTGAGACTCCTTCGGGTAGTGATAAAGCGGGATATCAAATCCAAACTCCTCTTCTTCTTCCCTATGCCCTATCATTTATCATAAACAGGTGACCGTGTGACATGGGGCAAGGCACTGAGACTGCTTTTTGAGAAACTCAAGGACACACATGGATACTTTAGCTGGGATTTCTGCAGTGCTGCAGGGATTGGACTATATGACACTCGGGGTACCTTCCAACTCTATAATTCTATTACTCTGCAATCCCTTTGGGGCCACAGAACTAGTTGCAAGACTCTACATCCTCTTGGCTCATGTGTGCTCCTCACTTACTGTTTCTGCATATGCTCCTGGTCCCTCATTCCCTGTGCTGGGCTTCACCCAGACCTTTTCACTCACCTTGTGCTTTTTCCCAGCTTCTCGCTCGCTGTTCTGCCTGTCCTTTTTATCAGGAAAAGGGAATTCCTCATCTCCATCAACAAATGCATAAGGATCCATTTCAGGTTCCTGGTCAGCTACTATTGCTGCTAGATACTGGTTCTTGCTCTGGTACTGCTGCACCAATTCATCAGAGACTTTTAAAGGTTTTCTACATTGCACCATTAACCTGTACACAGGAAAAAGACGAGGTTACAATGAATAGAAACCATATGCCAAAACCCTTCCAGTGATTAAAACCTTTAATCGCTTCTCAAATTGTAACCCATCTTTCCTCCAATGTGCTCAAGACAGCATTTATTACCCTGGGAGAGGTGGGCTGGTCAGCACAGTTCAACCAAAGCAAAGATCACCCAGTGAGTTTCATGGCTGTGCAGGGAGCTCAGCTGTCTGCCGTCCAACTCTAACACATTTAAGCACCATACCTTACAAGTTTTCCCCCAACACCACACACATAGTGGAATCCACCCTGCGCACACAAAATTATAAATTTCACCAGAGTCCCACAACTACTCTAGACAACAGTGGATTTCTTCTTCCTGAGTTTTTCATATGAGTTATTATCAATTTGGTATTTTAAAAGTCTTTATGTCCATTCCTAATTAGTACATGGCTTATGTCAGCTCTTCTTTCCCAGCACTTTACAATGAGGTCTTTAAAAAGGACAGCACTATTCACATCTCAGCTTTTGCTTTTGTTTATCAGTATCAAACCAATTAGCACTTCAGTAACTGCCATACTGGTACAGTACAGTTTATTATTACTATCATTATTATTATTTTCTTACATGCCTTTTACCACAAGGTCCCTGGGTGAGTTTGAATAACATAAAAATACAGTATTAAAATCAGTTAAAATAATATAAAATCAGATACATGACTGAAGAGCCTTTAGCTCACAAAAGCTTATGCCATAATTTTATTCTGGACATTATTCCAGGAGGGATTTCTTCTCTTAAAATTCATATTTTGCTAATGAATGAAGCAAAAACCACTTCTCTCACTGCCCAGAGTTCACATTATTCTCTGCAATGAAAGCCTTTTGTGCACCAAGACCGGAGAAATATGCTTCATGGGAACATACAGCAGTACAGTTGTAGATAACGGATGGTTTAGACTAGAGCGGGAGAGAGAGACTGTGGTATCCTGGGGGACCACTGACCAGCTTCTACTAGATCAGCTGGGACTCTCTGCAAAGTTTGCAGGAGTTAGGGAAACTTGATCTGATCTAGCAAGGCAGTTATGAAGATCAGACCTAGATTTATTAGCTTCAGTTAGCTGGCTGCATCAGGTGTCTTCAGATCATGCACTGGGACCATGCCTTAACTGTGATCATCTCCATTCAATCTATTCAATCTTCTTAGGGCTTAAAATGCACAGGCAGGCCTCCATGTGCAGAAGAGACTCTCTGCTTCAGACTGTCATCTCAAACTCATGGAGGGTTTCATTCTGTAGAGCTGAGGTTCCCAAACTGAGCTCAGTGGACCACCAAAGCTTCATTCAGGTGGTTCGAGGCAAGCCCACATTAAATATTCATTTTATTTTTTAACTGTGTTTTTACTGCTGCTTTTATTTTGTATGCTTTATGTTTCTGTGTTGCAATTTGAGTTATATGGAGTACAAATTGGAATGCAATAAAAGACAATGTAACAAACAAAGGAAACAGTAAAAAATACAATTAAAAATATAAAGCATCTATCACAGCACAGTGCAATTGTTATAACCGATGGGAAAACAGTTAAGTGGCCTGCCAAGACAACCAGCAAATTTCAAGAGGTCAGAGGGAAGACGGAGTTCGGGAAGCACTTGTATAGTGATTCCACGGCAATGGGGCAGGTCTTGACAGCACATCCTCAGTTTTTTACATGTGAGCAGCTTGAGCAGCTGAATGGGGTTTCATAAAATTTAAACACAGCAAGTGAAGTCAACCCACCCTTGGGTTGAACATTTGCAATCTGAATAATGACCAGTGGTATCCATTTAGAAACACATTAGCAAACCTTTTTTAAAATAAATAAATAAATCAAAGTTTTGCAGTCGCTTATAGACAGTAAGACCACTGGAAGGCTATTCAGACAAAGAGACTTTACATTAGGTACCGTATTTTTCGCCCTATAGGACGCACCGGCCCATAGGACGCACCTAGTTTTTTGGGGGGGAAATCAAGGGGAAAAAATTTATTTCCCCCCCCAGGTTTGCGCAGCCATCCCCAAGCTAGAAGAGAGAGACAGAGCGCTCCATCTCCCTCTTCTGCCTTCAGGGACAGCATCTCTAGCCTCCGTGGGGCAGCGGCTTGCCCCGCTGTCCCCCGAGCTTATGGGGCTGGCAATGGGGAGAAGCAAGCTTGCTTCTCCCCCCGCCAGCCTCCAGATCAGGTCCGGGAATAGCGGGGTGGCGGCGCTCTGCCTCCCCCCTATCCCCCGAGCTTGTGGGGCTGGTGGGGGGGGGGGAAGCAAGCTTGCTCCCCCCCAAGCCTTCAGATCAGGTCAGAGAATAGCGGGGTGGCGGCGCTGCGCCTCCCTGCTATCCCCCGAGCTTATGGGCTGCAGGCTGCTGCCTGCAAGCCTTGCGACCCCGCAGGACCTCGCGCCGGGATCCAGGGGGGTGGCACGGAGCTGCGGGAAGCCCTGGAGCGCAGGCAGCTCCGCGCCACCCTCCGGAGCCCCGCGCAGCTTCGCGCCGGGATCCGGAGGGTGGCGCGGAGCTACAAGAAGCCCTGGAGCGCAGGCAGCTCTGCACCACCCTCCAGAGCCCCGCGCAGCTTCGCGCCGGGATCGGGAGGGTGGCGCGGAGGTGCCTGTGCTCCAGGGCTTCTTGCAGCTCCGCGCCACCCTCCGGATCCCGGCGCGAAGCTGCGCGGGGCTCCGGAGGGTGGCGCGGAGCTGCAAGAAGCCCTGGAGCGCAGGCAGCTCTGCGCCACCCTCCAGAGCCCCGCGCAGCTTCGCGCCGGGATCGGGAGGGTGGCGCGGAGCTGCAAGAAGCCCTGGAGCGCAGGCAGCTCTGCGCCACCCTCCGGAGCCCCGCGCAGCTTCGCGCCGGGATCGGGAGGGTGGCGCGGAGGTGCCTGTGCTCCAGGGCTTCTTGTAGCTCCGCGCCACCCTCCCGATCCCGGCGCGAAGCTGCGTGGGGCTCTGGAGGGTGGCGCAGAGCTGCCTGCGCTCTAGGGCTTCTTGTAGCTCCGCGCCACCCTCCGGATCCCGGCGCGAAGCTGCGCGGGGCTCCGGAGGGTGGCGCGGAGCTGCAAGAAGCCCTGGAGCACAGGCACCTCCGCGCCACCCTCCAGAGCCCCACGCAGCTTCGCGCCGGGATCCGGAGGGTGGCGCGGAGCTACAAGAAGCCCTGGAGCGCAGGCAGCTCTGCGCCACCCTCCAGAGCCCCGCGCAGCTTCGCGCCGGGATCCGGAGGGTGGCGCGGAGCTGCAAGAAGCCCTGGAGCACAGGCAGCTCCGCGCCACCCTCTGGGGCTCCGCGCAGCTTCGCGCCGGGATCGGGAGGGTGGCGCGGAGCTGCAAGAAGCCCGGGAAAGCCTGCATTCGCCCCATAGGACGCACACACATTTCCCCTTCATTTTTGGAGGGGAAAAAGTGCGTCCTATAGGGCGAAAAATACGGTAGTTCAGTTAAGCCATAACTGGCTAATGCAGGCATCTAGCAGGCTAATAATAAATTTAAAAAGCACTCTTGCTTTATGAAAGTACTTGCAAGACTCTTATAAGAAGTTGTCTCTGATTTGAAAGGCTGTCAGCAGGTTGAGCTGGAACCCAAGGTCTAATATATGGGTCAGCACCCAGGGGGCCCTGGCCAAATCTTCTCCTAAGAGCTGCAAACCAGGTCCTCCCATTGCAGAGCGAGAGGCAAAGGCACCGGGTCAGCTGACCCAACCTGCACACCAGAACAGGAGGAGGATGGTTGAAGTGCTGGCCCATCGCCTTCTCTGCCACCTCAAAGTGGCCCTCCAGAAAAGCAAGCTGCTGATAAAGAGCTTAAAAAGAACCAGAGGATTCTCTGCAAACTAAGCCTGTTTCTCATGGTGGTGGTAACCCTCTGTCCTGGGCTGCAGGTGGGGGGCCTCCATGTGTGAATGCTCCTCTTTACTCAGTCATGGAAGCCCCCACCTGCAGACTTGCAATGCTACAGCAGACAAAGGTTTACCACTACTGTGAGAACTAGGCCACAGGCACGTTAAAAGAGATAAACAACCTCAAGCCCAGGAAGTGAAAATAAGAACACACTTTTCGGTGCTTTACACATCCTCAAACTACTGTAGTAGATGAACATATAATCAATCTGCTTCAAGCATGACCATTTGGAGCATGCTCTTCCCAGGCCTCAAGTAACTTGAGAATAGCTTTGCACAGTGGATTTTCCAACCAACAGGAGCTTCGGCCTGCCCTCCCTGGCCACAGAGACACATTTGATCAAGTCCTGTAGTAGGTCTTTTCCTAAACCGCCTCTCAGGTGGGCAACGAACTGGCTGCAACTGAGCATTAAAGACAGTTGGCATTTCTATCTGGAAGCAGCTGGGATGCTCTCATGACCCTTGGCAACACCACACACCAGCGATTTCAAGGCTTTTTACCTTCCCATGTCAAGTTGTTTGCTGTTGCAGGGATGCTGGCCTTCACTGTTATTCTAGATATTTATATCCTGCATCTCTGCCCCAAGCAGAGACAGCCAAGGTGGCTTACATATAAAAAAAACACAGTCTATGAACACTGGAATTTGCAACAGTAAAAAAATACTTAACGGGCTGCAGATAACACGACTTCACAGTGGAGAGGAGAAAAACCAATATTTAATTCAAATAAGCAGTACGTCAAAGGCCTGCTGGCTCATAACCATCAGCTTCAAGCAAACTGCTACCAGGAGGGAACAAAATGGATTTCCCAAGGCAGGGTGTTCTACAACCTAGGTGAGGCAACAGACAAGGTCCTGTCATGTGTATTCCCACCAACTGTACTTCAGGGAGCAGTGAGACATGAAACATCTTCTGCCCAGACAGGAATATAGGATATACCAAAAACAGACCATTGGCCCATCTCTAGCTCAGCACTGCCTATATATATAGTTAGGCAGTGACTCTTCTAGGTCTCCAGCAGGAGCTTTCCCCAGTCCTACTTGGACACCAGGGATCAAACCTGGAGCCTTCTGCATGCAAGGCAGATGGCCTACCACTGAGGTATGGCTCTTCCCCTGATCTGAGCTGTGTGGAAGGCTCATAAGGTAGGAGGCAATTCTTTCGATATCCTGATCCTAAGCCATTTCTTGTGCAGAGATCAGGCCACAGAATATACTCAAGAGGGAAAGAACAATAACAGACTATTTTACTGATCTCCTCATTCATGAACAACTACACAAAGTTCCTCAGAATACCATTCGTAAGGCACTATTCAGATTTATTTCTATTTTTAAAAACTATCTTGTCCAGAAGCAAAACAACTTTTTGGAAAGACGACAGCACAGGAAACCTGCTGACAGCATTGTTTTGTTAAATTGGCACCTGCCTTCAGAATAAGCTCACAAACTAAACCAAAATGTGATCGAAAAGGAAATGCATGTTTCCTTACCCTTGAACAAGAGCAAAAGAACAGCTGAATATTATTCAGGGTTTGAAAATGTTACCAAGCAGCTAACAGCTGATGCACAAAGGATGAGCAACAGTTGCAAGCAGCACACTCAGCTTTTACAAAACTGTAGAGCTTATTGGTTTGTGTGGGACTTTTTTGTTTTTATTACGTATTTTGTGTTTTTTATCTTGCATTTTTATGTTGGGTACCACCTTGAGATCTATGGATTAAGGGAGGTATACAAATTTCATAAATAAAAAATAAATAAATGAGAAGCTTGATAACTTTTCCTCTACCAATATGGAGGGGAAAAGAACTATTAAGTGTTGGTGGGCTGCTTCCAGTCTCAGGATAAAATCAATGAACATATTTTCAAACTTCTAGTTCTAGATTTAAATGCCCACTTAAATCCAACAATTACAGGTGGGCTCTGCCTTTATTTTCATTAGCTCATTCAGAGGCAATCCAGCTTTGCGCCCCTTTCATCTCCCTCTATTTTCATGTCTCAACAGCAGCTGTACACATCTCCTATGATTGTCTTAGAATACTTCAGACACACGAGTTGCAAGTTCCTAATGCCAGGATTATTTCAGGAACATAACAGCTCTTTTGAGATTCAGCAGTAATCAAGGACAATTAAGTTCACTGTTGGTTAGCAAGGAGGATGAATTACAAAAAAAGGTTGCTATGAAGCCTTTGCACAACGGAAAAACAAAAAAGAAAGAAAGAAAGAAATGATCCACTTCTAGACATACAGGAACCAGAATACAACCCCTCAAAAAACTACTGCCACTTAACTAGCACTCATAGGATGTTGAGCAGTGATGTTTACAAGTATACAACCAAGATGTTTTAAGCACATACTTGAAAACTTCAAAAGTGTGGACAAACATGAGTTGATAAGCACGTGTCTCATGCAGATAAACTCATTACTGTGCCAAGTTTCAGTAGGTAGCTATAGCCAATGTACTTTTAGGGATAAACCCAAGGTTTGCTGCCACGTTTTATGTGACAAAGCCTAGCACAGGGGTAGGCAACCGAAGGCCAGTGGGCTGGATGCGGCCCAATCGCCTTCTAAATCCGGCCCACGGATGGTCCAGGAATCAGCGTGTTTTTACATAAGTAGAATGTGTCCTTTTATTTAAAATGCATCTCTGGGTTATTTGTGGGGCCTGCCTGGTGTTTTTACATGAGTAGAATGTGTGCTTTTATTTAAAATGCATGTCTGGGTTATTTGTGGGGTACAGGAATTCGTTCATATTTTTTTCAAAATATAGTCTGGCCCCCCACAAGGTCTGAGGGACGGTGGACTGGCCCACGGCTGAAAAAGGTTGCTGACCCCTGGCCTAGCATCTGCTGAACTGAGCCCCCCGAAAGGAGCACATGCTGCACAGCACTTGCCATTTCCCCCTCCACTGCCCCGAAAACTGTGTGTCAAGACTCAAGAGAGAGAAAAAGATGTAAACATTCACTCTCTGGCCCACTGGCAAAGACTACTTACCCTTATATAGCAGCGCCAGTTGTCATTTCAGTTGCCCCCACCAGAACCATATGCTGCTGCACTGATTAAGAGAAGCAGGAGGAACCCCAGTGGCACAAAAATCACTCAACGGACAAGTGAGGACTTCTGAATTTCTGGGTACCAGGTCACAACTTTGTAAGGGAGGCCCATGTTCAATCGAGACTTTGGGATTTATGAGAAAGCCTTTGTATAGCCTTTCTATTTAATAATGTTTATAAAGAAGCAAGCCCTCATTAAGCATACATGAGGTGAGAAGGGAGTCAAAAAGTGACAAGAGATAAGGGCAAGTGAAAGGTGCCATCTTTGAACAGGCCACAGAGCTCTGATTCCAACTGTGAAAGGTAAGAAGTGGTGATGTTGAGCAACTGCCCTGTGAACAGGGGCTAGAGGAGAGCCAAACAAAGACACCAGAACAGCACAGAACCATCCCTCCTGCAACCCAACCCCCTTCAAAAATGATTCCTCACACAGACACTTTTTAAAAGCAGCTTTGAAAGCGAGTCTTTCAAAGCCAAGTCTTAAGACTGCACCCCCACCCCATCCCCTTCTTTTCCCACTCCCCTTTCCAGGTTCCATTTCTGTGATTAGTTTCTATTACAAGTCAATTAAGGAGCCATTTCTGTCATTTCAAACTCAAGTTAGCTGCCCTGAGCACACAGGATAGGAACAAGATATAAATCTTGCTGATACTCTGATATCAAAGAAAACACTCTCCAACAGATCCAACAGGCATGGGGCAAGAGATAAGTGAGAAAGCTCAAAAAGAAGTTAACTTCAGTCATGTACCCTTTAAAAATCAAGAGGACATGATTTCCCTTTTCATTCCACAGATTCCAATGTATTGCAGAGTTAGTTACGAGCTTAGAAGCTGGGAAACCCACAAAGGGATTTTGCTTTTGACTGAAGTGAAAACAAAAATCTAGAATGGAAACTATGATAAATCATCTAGCTGAAACAGAGCTTTTTATTCATAACACATAAAGGAGATTCATCAGCCACAGAGAACAAGGGAAACAAAGGCAGACCAATTCAAATATTTTGTGGTTTTAAGTCCACAGCATAAGCTGCATTTTAAAACTGGTATTTCATTTATAAATAATAGCTCTTTTAGCAGGGAACACCGAGAGGTATTAAATTAAATGGTAGGTCCACTTTCAAGAATTTGACACACTCCTAGTTACATAGTCCTCTCTAAAGGAAATACAAAAGCTTCCAAAACTTAATAGCATCAGTGGAGTTCTTGGACCAGGATGGCTCTATAGCAGACATGGGCTATCACTCAAATGGCTTTTTATAAAGAGAATTAAAATCTCCAAGCAGGGGAAAACTGCAAAAATTAGTTGAACATATAATTTAAGCCATCTAGCCCAGTATTATCTTTTGACAAGCAGTAACTTCCAAGGTCTCAGATTTCTTTCCCAAGGGAATAAAACCTATGAACTTCTGCATGCAAAGCACATACTCCAGCCCCATGCTGTGCCCCTCCCACCAAATTCAAATGGTACAATCATCCAATCCCTCTAGGATTTGAATACAGGACCTCTCACACTCTGAATGAGAATTTGAATTTTCTAGTACTCATACATATACACAATTGAGTGAATACTTCTGCATTTTTATCCTGGACATTCACAATTGAAATGCCCACAGCAGAACCACAAGTTCCGCTCTTTCTGAACCATGATAATAAAAAGGAAAACAAAATTATCTTCTCATAAGAACTAAAATGTTTTTGGATTAGATGCAAATTCTGCTTTTAGAAGTTAAAACATAAGGTATGCTTACTCTGTAGCTGAAGGTAAGTTGTCTGACCCTGCAAATCCCATAGGGTCATCCTTGAACTTTTCACTTGGGAGCTGTGGTGGCAAGAAATTCACGTCCTTTTTCTTTGGAACCTTGTAATACTTCCACGTGGAATCTGCATCTTCTTCTTCCAAGTTCACCGCTGCACCAACATACATTGTGGGCTCTATAACTTCTGGGAATTGAGCTGGGAAAGTCTGAGACAAGCCCTCTATCCTGTCTTCCATTGTTTTTGAAGGAACTAAAGGATCTGGAGTTGGCATCTGATAGAAATGCTGGCTCTGGGGAGTGGAAGGAGTTTTAGTTGCCCCTTCATCAGCAACATCACACGGGTGAGGACTAAGGGGAGGTGGCTGGGGAGAATTTGCCATTTCAGTGCCATGCAGCTGAGGAGTCTTTGCTACATCATTAGTTCTGAGATTTGAAAACCTCACTTGGTTATCGGACGTGGTAATCACAAGCCTCTGATTGGCTGAGTCCGCCTCCATGGCAATATCATCAGTGATGGAAACACGATGGTGAAATGGGGTCAAAGGACGTTTCTGGGGCTTATCTCCTTTCTCTTGCTTCTCATTTGCCTTGTGCTTTGGAGCTGCTTGCTGTTGCTGGCCCACAGGCGGCACTGGCCCCTGCTGAATTGCAAGTCTTGGCTTGAGACTTTTGTACCTAAAGAGGGGCAGGAGAGAGAATTGGGGTGGGAATCATCTGTATTGTTAACTGCCAGTAGCATTTCACATTTCGGCAACCATTACACAAAAGCGAATTCAGCTAAATATGTTGATAAGCAGACGTAACACTTGTCCATGATTATTATACTGCTTTGTGGTTTAGCTCAGTGAGTTAAGCCTTACCCTTGCGGCTTACGAACATGGAGACACCAACTAGTCACCTTAGTAGCAGAGTATGAAGAGGTGGCAAAGCTGCCTTAACCACAGTTTTCTCAGTGCACACGCGATGCTTACCCACAGTTAGCGGAAGTCATTGTTTGCAAACCCGCTTCCAACTGTGGCTTCCCATCCTGATTTCCATCAGTCCTTAACTGTGGTTTAGGCATTCAGATGCAATGCTTAATAATGGTTAAGCATTATGCTACCACAGGGGAACACATTCCTCCTACAACTATTGGCAAATGTATATGCCTTAATGAAGCATTTACAACCAAGTAAAAAGAGAGGACAGAGAAGGAGGCAGGATAACATATCAAGATGCTGCTGCTGTTCCACTTAGACCAGGCATAGGCAAACTCGGCCCTCCAGAAGTTTTTTTGGGACTACAATTCCCATCATCCCTGACCACTGGTCCTGTTAGCTAGGGATGATGGGAGTTGTAGTCCCAAAACATCTGGAGGGCCAAGTTTGCCAATGCCTGACCTAGACTGTCCCCTGGCCCACCTATTAACTGACCTCAGGGAAAGTCCCCAAAGAAAGAAAGACAAGCAGGCAGAGAAAACACCAGCTACCTATGCTTGCTCTAGCTGAGCTAAATTTCCTTTGTTTTAAGCATACTGTTTTTAATGTACCCATTGCATTTTATCTAAGGACTTGCCATCAAAAAGGCGGCTACAAATCCACTAAATCAGTCGTCTTCAACTCTTTTAGACCCAGGACCCACCTTTAATCCAAATCTGCATTTGGAGAATAATTTCTTTCTATCTTTTTACCATGTATTTGTATGGTGATAGTGCTGTTGTGCCTCATCTTAGTTCAAAACCCTGTTAGTGGATCCCAGCTCATCAGTTAAACACCAATGCACTAAATAAAATAAAGTTCCAAAGAGCCTATACACCCAGTCTGTTAGCTTACCGTATTGACCAATATGTTACCTTCTTACTGTTTTATAGTTTTTATAAAATGGATCCTGAAAGATTCCTGCATAGTTTTACACACTACAACTGAATGTTCTGCAAACTTTACCTTGAGCAAGTGCAATTTGTCCTCTGCGTGGCTTCAACAAACTCCCAAAATGACATTTTGTCAACTGTCTCATCTTCACATACGCCATTTGATGTAGCAGAATACTTCCTCCTGCATTGCATTTGGGAGAGAAATTATTCTTTTAAGTGAACTGATGAAAATTGTGGATCATATAATTACTGATCTATACATGTCCCTGGTTCACCTGTGTCTAGAAAGAATCATATCTGGACAAGCTGGATTTTTCTCTCTTTGAAGCTGATGTTGTACCAGAAATGACTAACAGGTATGTGTTTTGCCAGACAGTAAAATACCTTTCAAGTTAGTACCTTTTGTGGACTTACGACGTGTGTGTGCGTGTGTGTACACACATACACAGATGAAAACTTTCAGGTAAACGCAGATAACATTTACCATATCAATCCAATGTAGTAGAGTCATAACTCGGGCTACAGACACTTCAGGTTGCGCAATTTTGGGTTGCACACTGCACTGAACCCGAAAGTACTGGAACAGGTTACTTCCGGGTTTTGGCGCTGAAGCGCGGAATCACGATCCGCACATGCGCAGACACGGCGCTGCGGTTTGCAAACACTGCAGGTTGCGAACGTGCCTCCTGCACGGATCACGTTCGCAACCCGAGCGTCCACTGTACTGTATTTAAAGTGCTACAATTGAGAGGGCCATTTCTATATATTGTTTCAGTTTTTAATGTTGACACTAACTAATTAGGAAAAAGTGTGACTATGAGGGGGACTTCATAGCTATCTATAAAATTATGATTCACGTGAAGTTCCCCTCCCTTTCATATAAGTCTCACACAAATGAGGTTGACTGGCAGCTGGTTCAGGATTTGCAAAAAAGAAGCAGTTTTTCACACTATGCATAACGAACTTAAGAAATTAAGTGCCACAAGATGTGTGGCAATACCCACAACTTTGTGCAATATTAGATTAGCACAAAGGGGGTAGGCCTATCAGCAACCGTTAGCCCACAGCAGCTAAATGGAGTCTCCCACAATGAAAGGCAATCTGCTTCTGACTTCTAGATAAGGAGGGGCAACCACTACCATAAGACCTTCCTTGTGCGTACCCCAAAGCATCTGGGTGGCCAATGCTGGAAACCAAAATGCTGGTCCAAATTCCAGCAAGGGAATGGCTAAATGCAGCTTAACTGCACCACCTAGAACTAGGAATCTCAACAGAGAAATGGCTCCTTCCACAGGTCCCCACACCGTGTGTGCAGGTTTGCTGCTGCTCCAGATACAAAGAAAACAGCCTTCATTACAGGCCATTATCTTCCTCCCTCCTTTTCCCAAGAGCCTGCCAGTTCTCATTAAAGAGTGATTTATCTGCCCACTAAATACACCCTGTTATCTGCTTGGCATTTGATGTTGACTTTTGTATATTGTTTTGTCTTTGTTGCTCAAGCTTTAATAAAAATAGCTTTAAAAAATAAAATAAAAACCTAAATACACCACCTGTTCTGGCTTTCCTATTGCTCCCACTTGCTGCCTAGTCTTCCCAAACTAACTCCCAAGCTAGGACACAGAGTCCAATTCCAGCAGACTAACCTGGCAGCATGGAGGGGGAAAGCAAGGAAATATTCTTTCTTAGTGCCTTGATCAAATATTATTCCTAGAAATGCTGGAATAAATTAATTTATCCAGAGTGTGCCTGCTATTTGGAGAAGGAAATTAAGGAGATAGGCTGGGCAAAGATAGATTCAGGGTAAAAGATTAGTTGCCTGGACAGATAGTTTCCAAACATGTTGCTGCCCAGGGCCTAAGTAGTTTCTTACTAGTGAGTAGCAAGTCGACACACTTTCTTCCAGGATAGAAGGGTAAAGGAAGTATAGGTTAGGGAACATACATTAGTTCCTCTGGGATGGGAGGTGACACTTTCTTGGGTCATAGCCAAGGGAGAGATGGGAAGGGAGAGAAAGCTGGCCAATACAGCAATCGATAAAAGTGTTTTACACATCCCCATCCATCTCCTTTACATGGCTCTGATGTCTTCAGACTTGGGTGAGCAACAAATTAAAAACACTAAAATGTACCAAGCAATTAAGGAACATGTGCAGCTTTGGTTGAACTCATTTGAAAGCTACTGTGTTTCACTTTTAAGTACAGATTTTACAATGTCTCCATATGAACACATGCACACAAAAACATCATACATACTTGGTCAGCGCTCTGTTCATATTGCATTCTTGCCAGACTCTGTCAACCACTTGATTGGCCAGCTTCCGAGGGATTTTGCCCCCATGGTGACTAATGCTTTCGGAGCTGAATATGTCAGAAATAGAAGGGAGCTTCACCCACTTCTGGGCTGAACGAGTATCAACTGAAGAGAAAGAGGGACGGCAACACAAGAGTTAACTAGACGGTTAAACTTTATCCATCGTATCTGCTTAAACAACACCCCCCCCCCCAAAAAAAACCCCAGTTTTTATTGCAGGGACAAAAAATCAGAGCGCAAGAGCAGAGGCAGCCACAGCATTTGCAGGCACCAAATAGTTGTTTTTTTAAAACAACAACAACAACATTGTCTTCCTTTGAATTACTACTCTGAGACATAGCGGATAAAAAGGCACTAGAAGTGTCACATTAAATTAGGCTTCGTCTGTTTCTCATATACAAATTACAGAGCATTACACAAATTATGGTCAAGTTATTTATTTGTTTGTTTGTATACCACTATTTCATTCATCCCCTTCATGGATCACTGCCTTGTCATGGCGAAGGGGCTTGAATAACTCCAAAAAGCTATGAGCTATGCCGTGCAGGGCCACCCAAGATGGACAGGTCATAGCCAAGAGTTTAGACTAAATGTGATCCACCTGGAGAAGGAACTGGCAAACCACTCCAGTATTTTGCCAAGAAAACTCCATGGACATAAAAAAGGAGAAGCTTTGAGAAGAAAGTGAGAGTTTCCAAGGCATGCTCTGGTACGTGGGGTCACAGAGAGTCGAACACGACTAAGACGACTAAACAACAACAGTTTCATTCATCTCTCTCTCAAAGCATTTTATGGCAATAAAAACATAAGATCATGCAATATGGTTAAAAATAGAAAAAAATTGAAGTAATACTTCAAATACTGAAGTATTTTGAAGTATACTGAACAAACACAAGTTTCAAAGTATGGAACAAAAGTAAGAGACGGTAACTAGGTTCTATCCAGATTTGAAGCATGCACACCCATCGTGAATGGTCAGACCTACAGACACTTGTGCTCAGAAGTCTGTAGTTTTTATCATGACAGATTGCATGGAGTGCAATCTCATCTATCTCTCCTGCACATTCCTGCTTTCTACTCTCCAATTTACCATGGAAAACCTCATCAAAGCACCAGGGACTGAGAATGGACAGCAGCATGCACTCAGAAGGTATCCATTGGATTTCATTGTCTAAGGGTAGGGGTTTTAAAGCACAAGAGGCCACCACCTTGCTCAAGATGAGCAGACCTGGGTCTAGTCAGTGCCTTGGGAATCACATCAACTGCCCCTTTGGTTCCATGATGGAAGAAAGGCAGGATATAAACATCAAAAAATAATCATGGTATTAACCATTGCTTTATGTCAGGGGTCAGCAACCTTTTTCAGCAGGGGGCCAGTCCACTGTCCCTCAGACCTTGTGGGGGCCCGGACTATATTTTGAAAAATAAAAATAAAAATGAACGAATTCCTATGCCCCACAACTAACCCAGAGATGCAGTTTAAATAAAAGCACACATTCTACTCATGTAAAAACACGCTGATTCCCAGACCATCTGCAGGCTGGATTTACAAGGCAATTGGGCCAGATCCGGCCCCTAGGCCTTAGTTTGCCTACCCATGCTTTATGTCATGCTGATGAGGCCATTTGGGCAGGGAGAACATGTCAAAACAGTACCTCCCCTTTGTAGATTTTAAATATGACAAAGCTGATGGATGGGGAAGGAGTTTTACTATACCTGTTTGAACCTCTTCTGGGGACGTAGGTGGAGTAAGAGTGACCGAGGACATGGCGGGATCTCTTGTGGAAGCAGGCACTTGATGGACACCCAAGCAGTTGCTTGACCCAACAGTGCTAGGAACAGGAATGTCTGTCTGAGGAACTAAAACAAAGCATGCTGGGTAGACCATCCGTACACCAGCTAAAAATAAATAAAAAGAAAAAGTTTATTACACAGTCCAACCCAAGCACAAAGTACATCACTACCCACTGTAACATAAACTGCTTTTTAAGCCTTGCTTCAAACAAACAAACAAACAAACAAAAAATCTGACAGGCAGACAATTAGAATTCTCCACCCTCATTTTATCCTCACATGCGAGAGAGGTTGGGTTGAATGGCCACAATTGGATCAGCATCAACCAATGAGTTTCCTGGCAGAGAAAAGTTCTTCACACTACACAAGTGATCCTCTCATCAAGGAAATCCAGAAGTAGCTTCCCTGAAAGGCAGCTGCAAGAGAGGGTTTGGAGCGAAAGAAGGGCCAAACAAGCCTGGAGAGTGAACTAGCTGCACTTGGAACATGAGCCAGAATTTTTGGAAATGTGAACATTTTTTACATCACATATGGGGGCTCCTTAGCAAAGTTTGAAAGCCACCACACTCCACTACACTAAGCAGTATCAATTTCAGCAACTGCTTATTAATAATAACATATGATGCAGTAAGTAACTGTTTACAAGAGGGTCAACATTCCTTAAGGGGCAAATCTGTCAGGGAGTGTTATCAGTGGATGTGGCCAGAGCCAAAAATGGGAAGGAACATCCCATTTTCTATCCCCCCCCCCCACCTCTGCAACTGCCTTCATTTTCTGCCACCTCCTTGTCTCCCTCCTCACCCCAAAGGCTTCAACGGGCAGACTTGGGAGTAGGGGTGGGAGGAGAGGAGCGAACAGATTGCTCTTGGCCAATACCTGAACCAAGAGCCTGCAGAAGGCTTTTGAAATTAGGTTGGGGTGCAAGTGGCCCACCCCTGGTTTATGACAAGCTGCAGGAAAACTGTTTAATATAACCTGAAAATTGCCAACATCTCCCCTTTCACCGACATCCCAATGAATGACTCAGAAAATTACTAGCATCTCCACTAAGCCCTGTAACACATGGCTTACGGTTCTCTTCAACTATGAAATCTGAAACTATTTCCGCTGTTGCATATAAATCCTTGATGGCCCCAATCATTTTGCCCATGCCTCAATTATTCTTCTGCCCAGTGCTGGGCTAAAAGCATGTTACTTGTCAGTGATGCAATATAATTTATCTACCTTTTCTTTTTCTCCACTAAAAGCAGTAAGACTCCTTGTCATCTTCCTCATAAATCCTACTCTAGCTTGCCTTATAATAGTGCCACTCTTCTCAGTGAAAATGCTTTAAATTTCAATCCAGTCTACCGCCATTCTTCTTTTTTTAAAGTTAAATAATGACATATGCTTCATTGTGACTTATAATTCCTCTGACACTCTTAAAGCAAATCAAATTCTCAATTGTTTTCACTCTAGGAGGTCAGTTTTGTAAATTTTGGCGACTAACCTTAGTGCTAAAAGAAGCACAATTTCTTCTGACTGCTTACAATATTTCCCTTTCCTTCATCTAAGCATCTCAAGATAGTATACATGGTTCTCATCCATCATTTTATCCTTGTAATGACATTGTGAAGTTTATCAGGCCAAGAGATATAGTGACCAGCACAATAGACTTGGGTAGCCAATGTATTACAGCCTTGTAGGACTCCCAACTCCCACCAGCCCCATAGCCAATGGTCAGAGATTATAGAAACTTTGGCGGGCACGAAATATATAGGGATGTGGGTGTATCAATGATGCACCTACCTTCCTCTAAGCCTTCCTTTCCCTTTGCATTACCAACCATAAACTGTTTCCTTTGTTTTAAAATGTTCCATGATTAGATCTGTCTGACATGTTGTGCCCCCACTACAATCCACGCTCCTGGTGTTTCTTGTTTTTACACTTTCTTTCCCTCCATTTGCTCTAGTTTACCTTGACATTCTATGTAATAACTTGCTCATAGTTTTAGTGTTCAGTTTTTCAGCAAAGCTTTTGAATCCTTTTAACCTCAAGATTATCTCAAACAAACTATACTAGTTCCCATTTAGACAAAAACTAGTGGGATATCATAACTAGACAATTATTTATTAGACATTACCGTTGTGCCTAGCTCTTGCTTAGAAGGAAGAAACAGGAGTCACCAATTTTAACTTTAGCAGCAAGGCCTTTTTTAAAACAGGCAATTAACAGCTCCTAAATTGGTGCTCTCCTGTCCCATTCCTGATAAAGATAGCTCATCAGCAATATTTTTAATAACACTGCCACACTTATAGAATCATTTAGTTGATTTAAATAGTCTGATTAAAAGAATGTTTTTTTTTAAACAAAGCAACAGCACAATTTTTTTACATTTCCAATTTACACAAAGGTGACCAATAAGATTTTTTTTTGGGGGGGGGGGATTGTTACTACTAAATCCACACTACATATGAACTAAGTAAGTTTTCACAAGTGAAGACCATCTTGACTATCTGGTGACAATGCATTTCATCAGAGACCAGAGAGCTGCATTAGGCACTTCAGAAATAGTAATTAAATAAAGCAATTTCATTTGCTGGAGGCAGGTGGGACACTCCAGGTGTTGCTGGACTAGACTACTCATCACCAGTGGCCATGCTGGCTGAGGCTTATTGGAGCTGGGAATCCAACAGTATCTGGAGGGCTACAGTCCCTCCCACCACTGGTTTAGGGATTTAAAAAGCTTTCGTACCAACAAGGACTTCCACAGCAGCGAGAGAGTCATCCTCCCAATCCATTTCTTCTTGCTTTTCCTCCAATCCCTCCTTCAGGTTGGATGTGATAGGATAGAACTGTTTCCATTCCCCAATCAGTTTTTTCGTAGCTGAATCAGACAACTTGAACGACTGTCCAGTGAGTGTACCATTTAATCCAAAGGGACTTAGAATAACTACAAATACAAAGAACAAGGACGTTTGTCATTCACCAGCACCACCCCAAAAAGATCTGCAATGTATGCCCAAGGGCGGTTGGTGTGTCAAGGGGCTAAGCTTCCATGTGCAGTAAATTTGCAAGGGAAGTTAAATCTTTTCAAGGATTCCAGTTTTGCTGGATGGCTTACCAGAACCTGGATACCATCACTGCCCCCATGAAGGGCTGCAAAGACTCTTATTTGAGATCCATTTCAGTGGCTAAAGTTAAGCAGCTATTAGAAGCTTTAGGGTGAACATTCCAGTTCAGAATATTTACAAGAATCATTACCAAAGCCTGCAAGGCAGGGCAGAATAAAAAATAGCCAATGTAATTAGTCAATAGCATGGGATGCCATGGGTAGCTCCAGCCCTCTCGCTGATTTAATCCAAGGGCAATTCAAGGACACATTCCAGTCAGGCAAAAACATTCAAGAAGGCTATGAAGCAGGACTAGACTAGTAGGGGTGTGGCTTTGAGCAAATTCCAGGGGCCAGATTCACCCACACACCTGGGTCTGAGGTTCCCCAGCACCATTCTATGCTCATTTTTCTTTGGAAATTTCCAACTAAGGCTAAAAGCTGAATATTGCTTTGTATTAAGGGAAGTTCCACTATCTTTCCTTTTTATTTTTTATAAAAATGTTTACATAACACTATTAATAAGAGAATATCAGAATGGTTTACAAAAATTATATATAATGCAATGCATATATATATATATTTATAAAGTTAAAACCAGAAATCAGCTAAGTTTTATGGAAAGGTATAGTCTTATTTGCCTGGATAGAACAGAAAGAATGTAAGTTTTCAGCAGGTGTTTAAAAGTTCGAACAGAAGGTTCCTGCTCAATCCCTATTGGCAGAGTATTCCATAATACTGGACTGATACTAAAGCAGGGGTAGGCAACCTAAAGTCCTTGGGCCACAAGTGTGCTTTTTTGCTCCTTTCCCCCTTCTCCTGCACACAGAGTTTAAGGCTTTCCATCTTGGTTTGTAGTAAGTGTAAACCATAGTTTCCTGGGAAACAAGGAATGTCAATCATCTTCAGACTACAGCTTGAAATCACAATTTGTGAACAAACCAGTTTGCACAAGTTACAGATAGGTAGCCGTGTTGGTCTGCCATAGTCAAAATAAAAAAATTCCTTCCAGTAGCACCTTAAAGACCAACTAAGTTAGTTCTTGGTATGAGCTTTCGTGTGCATGCACACGAAAGCTCATAAAAAGAACTAACTTAGTTGGTCTTTAAGGTGCTACTGGAAGGAATTTTTCAGTTTGCACAAATCATTTTTCAGGGTTCAGAAAGAACGACAAAGGAGCAGGAGGCTTCTAATCTCAAGACATAGTTCAGCATTATAAATAGCCTCTTAACTCTGACAAAGTTTGAAATCTCCACTTAAAAGCACCGTTTTAAATCTCAGAAACAATTCTGTGCTTTAATTAGCAGGGTAGACTGTGCTCTACTGTGTTGCATGGCAGCAAGGAGCCATCCTCACCTGACGATCTCAGGACAAGGACTTATTGTCCCTCATTAAAATGTATGTGTACTGAAACAGGGTGAGTTATGTAAGAATCAGTGTACCATAACAGCAGATAGAAATTCATCCAAAAGTCTGATATAGAAACGCATTGTAAGAGATCAGCAGTAGGGAACAATTTTCTCTAATACAGGAGAGGTGAATGGATTTTTTTTTTTAAAGAAACACCATTAACATCTACTGAAACACAGATTGCAAGCTGCTAAGTACAGGTTAGGCTCAAATTATTTTATTTTCTTTTTTAATAATAGGGGAAACCTGGTAACAAGAGAAGGGTGATCTCTAAAAGCGTCATAAACTGGTCTATGTTAGGAAAGTTACCCTTCAACAGTTGGCAGCAGCCGACAGACAGCTGAAAAACTGCTGAACATGAGTGTGTTTTTAAACTTGCATGTAGAGGAACCAGTCAAAAAATAAGTTCAGGGTCATTTCAGGAATAAAACATATGAGATCCATTTATTGCCATCGAGAAGTTTTGGGTTTTAGTGCAACATATAGGCATCAACACTCAAGAATCTCAACGCATCCTTAACAAGAATAGCTTATTAGGTTGCATTACAGGAAGCTCCAGTGCCATTTCACACATTGATAAGAGGCAAACACAGGTGTACATCCTATAGCCAATCAGTGTTTTTTGGCAAGAGTACCTGTACAATACATATTTGCTGCAGCTGACATTAATGTACTATGTGAACTGACACATAGATTAAAAACCACATTTTGCCTATTGTTTACAGCAGCCTCCCCCAACCCTCCTGATGTTCTGGATTACAACTCCCATCCTCTCAGATATGTGACCACGCTGGTTGGAACTGATGAGAGTTGGAATCTAAAACATCGAGAGGGGACCAGGTTAGGGAATACTGAATTGAAGATTCTCATGTTTTGTTGGAAGTTCAAAATGGATCTTTCAAGACAGCTATTCCAGACAAAGCTGAGTGTTTAGAATAACTAATAAAAAAGAAAACTGAAATCCAGGAGAGACTCTGCAAACTTATTAAGACATTTTCATCAGTCTTGTGATTAACCTCTACTCCAGGGGTCAGCAACCTTTTTTGGCAGTGGGCCGGTCCACCGTCCCTCAGACCTTGTTAGGGGCCGGACTTTTTTTGGGGGGTGGGAATGAACGAATTCCTATACCCCACAAATAACCCGGAGATGCATTTTAAATAAAAGCACACATTCTACTCATGTGAAAACACCAGGCAGGCCCCACAAATAACCCAGAGATGCATTTTAAATAAAAGGACACATTCTACTCATGTAAAAACACGCTGATTCCTGGACCGTCCATGGGCCGGATTGAAAAGGTGATCCGGCCCCCGGGCCTTAGGTTGCCTACCCCTGCTCAACACCCTCTTGCTACAAAGCCTTCATTTAGATAACAGAAAAGTCTCAATCAAAGAAACTACCTTGAAAAGGGCTGTTAGACTGCTGGGCCAGGGTGAGATGTTCTTCACTAACAAAGTACACAGGTTGGTGCTGGTTGATTTCCACGCTGGTACAAACATTGCTGTCCCCGTGCAAGAAGAAGGTGAAGGAGCAGGACAAATGTTCGCTAAGAAAGAAGCAGAAGGAAATCAAGGTGATTAGTCCAAGCAGGCATCCCAAGAAAATAAAAAGTGCAATATTTCTTTATGAACTGCCTAAGTTCTCTGTGCAGCTTACAGTAAGTAAGAAAAAGACATAAACCTTAACACATAAATATAAAAAGAATCCCTCATTCACATTACTGAAGTTAAAATACAGATATAAAAATTGAGAGGCCCTTGAAAATATTATTTGAAAGTAGAAAAGAAAGGAATTTTTTTGGGGGGACTGTATTTTTGTCCTGCCCCAAGCAAGTGGTCAGGAATCCCTTAGTCAAACCAGTATCATCGGCATTCCACACCATCCACATCAAGTGATGAGCAAGATCACACCTTTTGATGCAGACCAGAGATAAAGAACCTATTGTTCTCCAGCTGTTGTTGGCCTACAACTCCCATCATCCCTAGCCACTGGTCACACCAGTTGGGATTGCTGGTTGCTGGAGTCCAACATCTGGAGGATCATAGGTTCCCCATCCCTGATGTAGACATTCCCATCCTCTACTGCACAGAGCAGAAATGGAGGCCCCAGGACCAAATCAAGCCCTCTTAATACCAGTCCCCACTTCCCAGTTAAAAAAATCACAGACCAGAGGAATGTGTGGAGAAGCAGTTTACCAGTGGCTACAGCAACCAGACTTTGCTGGGTCCATTTTATAGGCTCCAGCTGAGCACAGTTAGTTACAGTTAGTTAGCAACAGCACCTCAGAAAGTGGAAGAATATAAACTACAACACTTTGGGGAAAGGTATATTTAACCAGGCTGTTTAAAATTAATCTATTTGTTTACACTCCATTATCTTCAATGACTAATGAGCATTTCAGAAAACAAAAGGTCTTGACTAAGGATTCAGACACTCTCCTCTTCAATTAAGTTGTAAGAGACAATGCATATGCTCCAAGGCATCCTTGGCAATCTTCAAACAAAAACCTGCAAAGTAACTCATTCTTAGCTGTCCTTAAGTAAACAAAAGCCTGGAAAATTCAGCACATGCATCAGGAACTTTAAATCCACTTGTACAGCTGCCGCCACCTCCACATACACACTTGTATAGCTGACTGAAAGGAACAATTCAGTAAAGAAAGATCATGTTGGTACTGCCTACATGACAAACAGACTTAACATGGGAAACCTAGATATATCAGAAACAAAGGTTTAACTATCTTCTCAAGACCATTTCACATATTACAAAGATGTTGGTAACCAAAGATACTCTCTGCCAAGGGGCAGCAGACATTCACAACTACAGAGCAAGTATACAGTTCATTTTAGATGCTTCTCACTTTATATGGCTGGAGGAAGCTTTACACATTATGTTTTTGAAGTAAATTAAAATAGTCATCAATAATAACAAATCATATTCAGTAGGCACCTAAAAACATAACCAAACTGGAACAAGCCCCTATCTGTGGACATATATATATAGTAGAAACTTAATTGATGCTCTGTTAATATGGCTAACGGGACGCGGGTGGAGCTGTGGGTAAAACCTCAGCGCCTAGGACTTGCCGATCGCATGGTCAGCGGTTCGAATCCCCACAGCGGGGTGCGCTCCCGTTGCTTGGTCCCAGCGCCTGCCAACCTAGCAGTTCGAAAGCACCCCCGGGTGCAAGTAGATAAATAGGGACCGCTTACTAGCGGGAAGGTAAACAGCGTTTCCGTGTGCGGCTCTGGCTCGCCAGAGCAGCTTCGTCACGCTGGCCACGTGACCCGGAAGTGTCTGCGGCCTCTAGAGTGAGATGAGCGCACAACCCTAGAGTCTGTCAAGACTGGCCCGTACAGGCAGGGGTACCTTTACCTTTACCTTTAATATGGCTAACATGGCTTCCCACAAAGAATCCTGTGGATTGCAATTAACAGAGGATGCTGAGACTTCTTCATTAGACCTCCTCACCCTACCTCTGGCCTTGTACAAGTAACATTCCCAGGGGAGCAGGAATGATTATCGTATTAATATAATGATTATTATATCAATTTAATGGTGCAGTTCTATATATGCTTACCTAGAAGACAGCTACATTGAATTCAATGGGGAGGGACTACAGCACAATGACAGAGCACATGCTTTGGATGTAGAAGGTCCCAGGTTCAAGCCAGTTTAAAAAGGACCAGATAGCAGCTGAGGGGAAAGACTCATCTTTGGCTAAGACCCTGAAGAGCTGCTCCCAGACAGAGTATACATTACTGGGCTAAATAGGCAAACGGTCTGATCTCATACAAAACAACTCCCTGTGCTTCTATGTAACAGAACATTTATTCTCAAGTTTGCATGCATAGGACTGCAGCTTGTTACATATGTGTGCTCTTGGTATCAGTTCCCTATCTATAAAATGGCAATAGGGACTTCTCTACAGAGGTAAATGAGAAGCATCAGAAAGTGAGGATCATAAATCACTGTGTACACCAAGTGTGTTGATGAGAAAGTCAAAACAAAAGAGCTTTGTTCTCAAATCTGAAATGTAATGCCCTGGAAATGGAAATGTGCATACAAGAACTAGGGGAAATGTTTTGTTTTTGAAAGTGGAATTAAAAACATCCTGAATGGAGGGGAGGGGGAATTACCAGCCAGAGTGTCTTAAAGATTTACAACTTTTAAAAAGTAACACTATTTTAGTTCCAGATCTTTACTCGTTTTCACAGAAAAAAAGGTTTTGTGTGAGTGCTATGACCAGAACTCACTCTCCTTTTTTACCTATGTAAAGGGTTCTCCTAACAAGTGATGAAACTACACATTTATACAGAGAGAGAGACAGAGAAAACATTAATTTCTTTCTCTCACACACATCCTTCTTGCTTGGTGGCAGGGCAGAGGGATCACAAGTACCAGTACTCTACAAAGGAAGGATTTCGGTGATTTACAATTAATATTCAGAGATCTAAAAATAGAGTATAAAAAAATGGCATTTCCATACCCTCTCAATAAAGCATCTCAGTAAATGGTACAAATCCTATATTTTTAGAACTAACACAAAAAATAGAAGAAAAATAAAAGCTATATGGGAGAGCTGAATTTTAGTCAGTCCCAAATCACTTTCACCCACACAGCTCAGACCCTGGAGCTATTGCTCCATCCAATGACAGCTTGAAACTGAAACCTTGATTTCTCCTCTCTCTCACCTAGCAAAGGCAGGAGAAGATGGCATATTTAATTAGGAAATTAAGCTCAGTAGGAAAGTGCTAAGATTCAACAGCACCCATTTCCTTGCAATTGCAGCAGGTAATGTACCTAATTTGTGTTTGGGTTGCAATGATGCCTATTTGACCAAAATTCTAAAAGCCATGCTAGTTCCTCAAGCGCGCACACACACACACTGGGGAAGTGGTTTCACATCTGTCATAGAAAGAGATATCACATGAAACCCCACCTCTAAATCAAAGACATCAGAAAATAGAAGTGTGTTCAAATCACCAGTCAAACATAAAATCTACTGTTTTATGTTGGGTACTTCCCTTCTGTGCCATTCACAAGCTACAGCTCTCAACTGTCATGTCAATAATGATTTATCATTATCCCTTATAGTATTAAACTCCGGGGGGGGGATACCCCAAACACTGACAAAAGCAGAGAAATCACTGCATAGTCAATATGTTGTCCTTACGTCAGGGGCAGTCTGTGCTGGATCTTCCAGCACTAGCTCAGAACACTTCCAGCACTCATTTTCAGCTGGGCCTGTGCCAGTTCTTATGCAGCTGCATCAAACAACTTTCACAGTTTAGCTCAGACAACTGAAAATAAAACTGAGCAGATTTATTCACCACTAAAAAAAAAAGCAAACAAGCAAAAACCCCAGCAAACCTGGCAAGACCCAAAGTCACAATTCAAATTATGAGCAATGAAGCTGCTGCATTCGAATAATTGGGGAGGTTACCTAGCTCTTTTGAGAAAGCTGCAAATCTAAGAGGCAGGTGCTACCTCGGTAAGGCATGATAGAACTGTTTTTGAAGAGAAACAGCCTAAAAAATAATTAAAAGTGGGAAGCATAGCCCCAAAGGAATGCACTCTGTGCTACCAGACAGGCATTCACAGGAGATCATCAGAAAGAAAACAAGATCATAAGAATATACGAGCCCTGCTGGATCAGAAGGGAAAAATGCCTATCAAGTTCAGCATACTGTTCTCACTGTGGCCAAGCAGAGCACAGCAGTATTCTCCTGCTTGTAATCTCAGTAGCAGGTATTCAGTTATTAGTGTGCCAGCAACTCCCATCAAGCGTACTATATTTACCGATATTTTCTACATCTAAGCAAGGGCAGAATCACACACACAAGACAAGGTTCACAGTTTAGCAGGCTTAGCTTATTCACCATGGGCGGCACTCAATGTTAGTCATACTCATTGAAATCAATGGTCTGCTCTCTGTATTACATAGCTGGATATCACCTAATGGGTATAATCCAAATTAAAGTACTTTGAAGTCCCAATAATTTCAATGGGAGAGATTAAAGCAGCTGCTAAATACTTCTACTGACGGCAACGGAGCACAGAAGTACTTTTGAGCAGGTGTGTGCAGCAACTGAACTTCCAACGTTCACTGTCTTATTAGCATTGCAGCAAATTCTTTAATTGGGTCTTCCATATCTTTAATTTCTTTATTTAAAAAAAATCCAAGCAGTGTGTCATGTTAAGAGAAGAAATATCACTCAGTAGCTATCACATATTTCTGCGATCAAGAAGCTGAATTTTGGTTACCTGTTTCAGGTTGCCTATTTCAAGTCTGAAACCGGTTTGCTTAACAAAATAAAGAACAATGAGAAACACACAGTTGCCACCAGGGAAAAAAGCATAAAAGTTCTTATATTTTCTTAAATTAAAAAAGAGAAGTGACTGTAGAGTTATTGAAGAAGCTCCAGAAATGAGCTTCTGCCTTGCATGCGGGAGGTTCCGATGTTCAATCCCTAGCACCTCCACTAGCTGTCCTGGTGCCAGTCAGTACAAACCTAGCAATCCACAGGCAGCCGACGGACCAGCTGCAGAGCAGTCAATAACATATGTGCTTGGACTGCACTTGATTCATTTCCCCCCCTGCAAAAATCAAGGGCATTTTAACCAGGGCTGGATTTAGCAAACAGGCTAACACTAGCCTAAGACTGCAATTTTCGTAATACAGACCAGTGCAGTCTTCTCATTTTCCCCTCAAAAATTGCCAGTTAAAGGAGCCCTTCTCCATGACCTCACCTGGCCTGAGGCTCATGACTTTCATAATACAGTACTGGAGGAAAAAATGGTTTATCCAGTGGTTTGCTGAGACCCGCGGTAATTTTTACGTGCACTGAGCAAGACATACCAGTAGTCTGATTTGGTATACACAACATATCCAAACTGCAACATGGAAACAAAGCTTAAGGAGAAGCATGTCCTTCTACACAAAATATTAACATGTTACCTAGGAAATACCGTATTTTTTGCACCATAACACTCACTTTTTTCCTCCTAGAAACTAAGGGGAAATGTCTGTGTGTGTTATGGAGGGAATGCCTACGGGTGGCGGGGGGGATCTGCTGCAGTCGTGAGCAGAGGATCCATGGTTCCCCTTCCTTCCCTCCTCCGTGGCTCGCTTTGAAACAGCAAAGCGGGAGAAGAGCCGCTGAGTGGGGAGGAGAGAGGGACAGAGAGCCTGTTTTTTTAAAGGAGCAAAGCGGGAGAGGAGAGGAGCCTTCTCCCCTTATACCCCTCTTCATTATTAGCAGCATCCACCCACCCCACGCGTGCTTCTTCTCCTTTTAAACCCCTCTCCTGCATTATTAGCAGGATCCTTCTCCACCCACCCCACTTAAAACGTGGTTACAAAGCATGGATCCACATGGATCCTCAGGATTTTTGCATTCGGTTACTCCAAACTCACTGTCAGATTACGTCTGTGGCCACAGCATGAACCACAAAAATCATACATCCACTGTTTCGTTTAGAATATTTTTTTTCTTGTTTTCCTCCTCTAAAAACTATGTGCGTGTTATGGTCGGGTGCGTGTTATAGAGCGAAAAATACGGTAGTTAACAGAGACAAGTGTGCATGATTTTTTTCATAACGTATAGTTTTTATATGTTTGACAGGAATTATTTTAAGGAATGTAGCGAAAGACGAAAAGCAAACAAACTAGTACTAGAAATGGTCACTAAAGTTGCCGTCCTATACAAGTCCTATGGAACATAAAGTGGCTTATGGCTGTGCAGACCTGTATAGGATTACAGTATTATTGTATAGGCGTTTACAGGACTTGTATAGGACTGCACTGTTATTGTAGCTGTATTAAGATCTGCACAGGACAATCTGTAGGGGTCCACAGATATAAAACAGAGGAATTTTCTCTAACTTGTAGTAATTAAGCAAATCTTAAAGGATACACATGCTTTGATGATTGTGGAGAACTCCTTGTTGATAGACAAGAAAAAATACAACATTGTATTAAAAGTTTGTTTTCACAAGACCACTTGCTAGCTTTATCTGATATACTAATGATTTCATATGCACATCTTCCTTAACCCACTGGTACCAGCAGACCATAGACTGGAACTTTCCATTCTCAGAATTTTTCCAGAAAACAGCATGGAGTTCTACTGCTGGATCTTTTTAAACACACTCAATAAAGCCATTCTAGAAACCTAAATTATTTCTTTGACCTGTGATCCTATTAATTTCACAATAGACTCTGTTATCTCCTTGCAATCTCAAAGGCCAACCACATAGAATATGACAAACTAAAAGGAGCCATATGTTGTTCTTTGCATTTGTCTGTCTTGAGAGGCAATGGAGCACACCTTTGGGGATAAAGTCAAACCACTGCATTAGCAGCACCTAGGTGACTTTCCCAGTGCACAAGTCATACACAGTATGTATGGCGGTCCAGGGCTGCCCAGACAACCAGACCTCCCTCTCGGCCTCACTAGTCCAAAGAAAAGCAGAGCACCTGCTTGGCTGCAGTAGTTGTGGGAGGAAGGAGGTGTACAAGGCATCATTCAACCATCTTAGGGACTCCACTCTGGATTTGTGCAGGGTTTACTCCTTAGCATTTGCTTCTCCTGAAGATATCCAAAAGACAGGGGAGGTTTAGGATGAGTTTTCCTTCTCCTAGATGGGCTACCTTCCTAGGTTGATAAGCCCCATCTGCCCCTGACTTCCCTCTACAGCACATACAGAAACAGCCTTCTTGACCGTTGGACCCATGATTGACCTCAATCTGCCAGAGCCTGCCTTCACATGCAGTAGATGTTCCTAAATTGTTTAGTTAGGGCTGTCCTGAAATTCCTGGACATAGGCAGGATTTGCCCTCCAACAATGGCGTCTGGGTGGGATTTTCTAGCACCCCCGGGGGGAAAAGCTACACAACTTTATCACTTTTAAAAATATGGAAACCCTAGTTTAGTCAGCTAGTCAAAGTCATTTACCATGGTGTGGCACAGCCACATGGTGACAGCTTCCAGGAGTCACAAGTGAGAGCGGGGTGCAGGGCTGGGGAAAACAGCTTATTCAACAATAGGGTAATAATGTTAAGATATAATGGAAGCTGGGAGAAGTATGGAATCTGGCGTGCCTTAGTTAACCCCACTACCACAATATTATATATGCTTCCTTCAATTTATAATTTGCAGCTTCATTTCATAAGATAAATAGACATTACATGAATGTGCAGAAGTATTGTCCTATCTGCATAAAACGTATACTCTAGGTATGCATAGGCAAGTTGTGCTAACAAGCTTCATTTACAAAACAAGCAAGCAAAAGTCTTGTGCTAAATGTACTCACACACCTCACCTCTAATTCCATCACAACCAAATGCTCCCAACAGAGCTCAATTTCTAAAATGCATTGTTGCATAACTCAAGTGACATAATGGGTATCATAAGAGCTAAATAAAACAGTTTCAATGTTGTAATTCACTTCTTTCAAATGACTATACCTAGGAAGTATGACAAGATATATATCATGCATACCTCTTTGAGCATGTTAAACATTTAGTAGATTCTCATTGCCTAAAACTATGAAATGGAAATGCATGCTTTTCAACTGCCATGCCTTAAAATATTCAAAATAATTTCAATAAAAGTCATTTCAAAGTAAAAATTGGAATTTTATAACATTTAAGCCACATTAAATGTGTTCCATCCGCCCTACTAAATAGTTAACTACTTTTAGTAAGCAATCAATATTATCCAGTTGGCAGAAAACCGATAATAAATTTCATGGTGCTTGGGGAAGTAATTAAGAATTTCACAAAATCTTACAGAAACAATAGGGATGCAAGTTTTATTACAAGGCAATAACATTAGTTGAGTTATTGGGAATTTATGGGGGACACTCAAGAGCAATTATAGATCATTACAAAGGAATCTGCATCCTAACCTATTTCATATTTTATGTCTGAGTTATCACAATATAACCATTACAGATATTTGGAGGGGGGTATTCATACTATTTTAGAATGCTTTTATTATTGGAATAAGCAAGATATAATATGTAATCTTCTAGACAATTGAAATACAGTAGTAGTAGTAGTAGTAGTAGTAGTAGTAGAAGAAGAAGAAGAAGAAGAAGAAGAAGAAGAAGAAGAAGAAATAATTAGCTAATATTTAGGGGCTAGAAAAGGTGCCCTAAACAGAGTCAAGAAAAATGAGGGGGCAAACTAATGCCAGTGTACTAGAAGAAGCAAAGGACATCAGTGTTGAAGCAATGATTCTTCAACATCAACTTCATTGGACTGGTCATCGGATGCCTGATTATTGTCTTCCAAAGCAACTACTCTATTCCAAACTTAAAAATGGAAAGTGTAATGCTGGTGGTCAACAAAAGAGGTTTAAAGAATCTGTCAAGGCAAATCTAAAAAAACACCAGCCTGCAAGTACTCCAATTAGAGAACAGCCTTTACCATAGTGTCATGAACTTTGAAAACACTCAGGATGAAAGGGAGAAACGAGCTAAAAGGAAGACACATTTGGCAAACCCTCACCATGATCAACTCCTGCCCAGAAACCTATGTCCCCACTGTGGAAGGATGTGTGGATCCAGAATTGGCCTCCACAGTCACCTACGGACATGCCACTAAGACCGTGTTAATGGTAGACAATCTTGCCCAGCTATGAGTGATCGCCAAAGAAAAAGATTTTAACTAATCTTACCATTATAAAAAAGTTCCAAAACATGTAACGGCCTTTAACAAATTGTTCTTTTGTTTACTTTTTAAAAAGATGGAAACAAGATTATACTCTGGGCGTTACACACCAGCCAGATAACTGATCATGTGGAGAAGCCCGCCATGTCTCCTAGTCATGATTGATACCACTTCACAGCATGGTCTTTCAAAGTATTTTACATAAGGTACTTTACACCCTCAAGGCTGAACAATATTAATAATTTTAATCTGGGTTGCTGGAAATGTGGTACTGTAAATGCTGTATTTATGTGTTGCTGGCAGATATGTTCCAAGGTTAAATTGATTTGGACAAATAAAATAAGCAAGTTAGAAGATTCAATACTTCTAAATGCTTTTGATTTTTTGCTGGGCTACAAATTGAAACTTCAAAAGATGTCAGACCTAAGAAAATTAATTTGGCTTTAATATATACTGGGGAAAATCTGGATAATAAATTTTAATGTTTGATAGCCAACACTGAGGGATGATGAAAGTTACAGTTAAGTGTATCTGGAGGATTACAGAATCCCTATCCCTGTTTCAAAAGTGAGGGAGAACACTTTCAGAACAATTGCTGACTCCATGGTGTTTTGAAAGCAATTCCTGGGCAGTTTTCTTTAAAACACACACAGTAATTTGCAATTTACAATGGCATTTTGTTTCCATAATGGAGAAAATATCAGTTTAAAAAACAAACAAACTGCAAAGTGTTACAGAACACTTATCATCTCTACTCTTATGGATCAGATAGCCTTCGTGTAACCTTGCTACTTTAAACAGATTTATATTCCATAGGCTAAATGCACATTTTCTTTTTTTAAAAAATCCATTCTGCTGATATCCAAACATAGTTTTCCACTTGTGATTGGGTATTTATTCAAATACTTGTTAAACAGTTTGAGTGGCTTTAACTAGCTTAGCTTAATTTGACAGTCTGCAGTCAACAGCTCTATTCTCAGATTAAATGCCGTAATTTTAAGGATTACCCAATGCTCTTGAACAGCACACTTAGAAGCCTCATGAATTATCAATTTGTCAACTGCAGGATATAAAAAGGGGTGTATTTCAACACGGAGAGACGAGCTACTTGCTGTATTTCTAATAAAACTCTAGGTGTAGCCCTTCTTCTTTCCATTGGAATGTATTTATGTCAAAATATGCATCTCTCAGAGGTTGCCTGCTGAAGGATTCCTCCCACCCCTGCCCCTAATAACAGTGACATCATCAGTATGGTAGATTCTCATAATAGCCTTTCCAGTCACATGACTCCTGCAGTAATCATGTGGCAGAGACAGGCATGATAAAAGAAATCCTTTATTCTTCCACTACTCTCCCTTCACCTTCTTGCAGGAAGGGTATGATCTCCAACTTTATAGGGGCATGGGGGTAACACAGTGCACTGGCCAAGCCCAGCACATGGCTCTCTACAACGGGGGTCAGCAAACTTTTTCAGCAGGGGGCCAGTCCACTGTCCCTCAGACCCCGGGGGGGGGGGAGACTATATTTTGGAGGGGGGGGGAATGAACTAATTCCTATGGCCCACAAATAACCCAGAGATGCATTTTAAATAAAAAGACACATTCTACTCATTTAAAAATACACTGATTCCCAGACCGTCTGCGGGCCGGATTTAGAAGGCGATTGGGCCGGATTCGGCCCCCGGGCCTTAATTTGCCTACCCATGCTCTACGACATTACTTCCTACAAGCAGTTGCTGGTGGTGGTGGTGGTGAGACTTCATAGTTCTAAACAGTTATAGTGTCAGATGCAGGGGTTTATCATTTCAGGTAGGGGGAGAGAGAGAGAAACAGCAGACAATGTACTGATCTCACAAGGCCATGCTTTCACCGGGGGGGGGGGGGATTCACGAGGAAATCATGATAAGAAAACTGAACTTTGCACAAGTGTTTCACCTCTGTAATCATACCATGCTGGATAACACAGTTACCCTTCAAAATATCTGAGCATCACCAGCTACAATTATGTGTCACAGCACAATACTCATTTCATCACCATGCATTTGCCCTTGCTGAGGTATCTGCCTCCCATGACAAAGTCCTCACTTACTAAAGAAGAGAATTTAGAGCTTCTGATGATAAAGCTACAAATAATAAAATAGTAGATAGGTAGCCGTGTTGGTCTGCCATAGTCAAAATAAAAAAATTCCTTCCAGTAGCACCTTAAAGACCAACTAAGTTAGTTCTTGGTATGAGCTTTCGTGTGCATGCATCTGAAGAAGTGTGCATGCACACGAAAGCTCATACCAAGAACTAACTTAGTTGGTCTTTAAGGTGCTACTGGAAGGAATTTTTTTATTTTTAATAATAAAATATTTCCCATGTAAAATATAGAGAGAGCACTGATTTATTCATGTCCACCCAAATGAGCCCATGACAGAGGTGCTGTTTGAACCAGGGACTTCCAATCCACTTTACACTTAGCGACTGCACAAAGGCTGCATTATTTTAATATTAAAAGTATAAAAGTATCATTCACAAGCTTCCACCTTCTCTTATCCTCTAGCATAGCCAGGAGATTGGAAGCTTCCACTTCCATTTTAGCTTAACTTTACTTAATCTTATATATGGTTGTTGAAACAAGGCTGTTTCATAAATTACAGTTTGAGGTTCATGAAACTATAGTTTGGCCAGGTTCAGCCATCACAACAAGCTGTGGTTCATCTAAAATGTATGGGAAAGCTTTCAAGCTCCTTCTCACTGCTGTACTGTAGTGGGAAGAGTTCATCCTCATAGCACCAGTCTGTGGTTTAGCAATAAGTGCAAACACAGACAACTCACCATAAGCAGAGAATTCTCATATTCAGTAACGTAAAACATTCACAATGCCATCCAAAGTGTCCATCTCAATGTGGTGGGTTTGGGGGGGGGGAGAGAAAGAGAGACTGAAAGCAAAGCTTCTGCCCTCTGTCCTCTAATACAAGACTTAAAATTGTAGCAGCTGCAAGCTGTAGCACAAAGAAAGCATGCTTTTGTCTGTGAAAGTACTTTTAAAAAACAATGAAGTGTCATTAGTAATCTTGATGGGATGGACCGTTTTTCATATATAACATAGATGAAATATTTTAAAATGGTATCTTGGGCTAACTTTTGCTTCTGCTATGGCTTCCTATCCTGTTTCTGCAAGTGATAGTCACTGATTATTATTCAACTACAGAATGACAAACGCACAATTGTTTATTCTCCAACCTCACTCTGAAATCATTTGGGAAAGGGCCATATCTCAGCAGTAGAACATCTGCTTGCACGCAGAAGGTCCAGATTCAATTCCCAGCATCTCCAGGTGGGGCTGAGAGACACGCCTGCAAGAAACCCTGGAGAGCCACTGCTAGTCAGTGTAGAAAATATTGAGCTAGATAGACTAATGGTCTGACCCAGTATAAGCCAGCTTCCTATCCTACATTACCAGATTGTTAATTTTTATGTGGAAAAATTCTAAATAAAATTAAATGCTAAACAGTAAGAGCCACTGTATTGTAAGTGAAACAGAAAGTGCTGGTCTTGGACCAGGGAGACCCAATCCTTGCTCAGTCAAGGAACTCATAAGGAGGCCTTTGGCAAATTACCTTTAGTCTACCAAACAGGACTGCTGGGGATAAAATGGGATAACTGCAAATGCCACCATGAGCTCCTTGCAGAATATAAAATGAGATGCATACATACAAATGATCTAAGTAACAGTCTTCCACTCAAATCTTTCCTCGAGTAAAATCTTCCCAGTCAGTCTATAGTGATTTCATTTGAAGCTAGAAATGAGCACACTTTTCTTTGAAAGTATACACCAAAGCCTGGTGGGAGGGACCCAGATCACTAAAGCTCTCTCTCATTCTCAAGCTTTCCAGGCAAATCCACAATCACTGCACATTCTAATCAGACAGACAAGGGAAAACGTCATCCTGATGTAAAGTGCTAAATTTGTCTCTTAGTGGTCTCTGTAGCAACCCAATATTCCAAAGAGACAATCATGTGATCAATGCTCTTAGCTCCTGCTGTTTATCCTGCACTGTCCTACTTACAGCAGCTTTCAATTCCAGCTGTCTACAGCAGAAAAGAAAAATCATCACCTGGCCTCCTGCAGTACATGGTCCCACTTCAGGCTCATCTGAATTGGTATTTTTTTAAAAAAAATATCTTGGCATTACTGAAGCAGGGAGAAAAAAAGGAAAACTGCAAGTTTAAAAATGAGAGAGAGAAAGCACCATTTGAATTAACTAGAAACAAAGGCTTCAACCAACTAGTGAAACTATAGGGTGAACTATCTTAGCATTAAGTGATCAACACTCAGTCCTGATGGAGCTATTTACAAGTTAGCAACACAGGAATCAAACAGGTTAGCACAAAGTCCACAGAATTAAATCAATGAACTCACACAAACATAAACTTAAATTCAAACACTCTGGCTTAACTGTCGACTTTTCTTTCAAGTCACATTTCTGTGAGGCTGGAAGCAATCAACCTAAGCCCTAACTAACCTAACCTCCCCTATACAAGGTTGACAAAGGCTTTTTCTGCACATAATGCTAAACTATGGCCTCCATGTAAACCATATTGTATAGTACCCAGAGACAGAAAAATATTAGGTAACAAGTAAGCCACACTCCTAAAACTGAGCCTTTTGCATAGAAATCAAACTCAATTTTTAGCTTTGAGCATGACTGCTTCCTAAATATTTGATGCTGGTTCTTTGGAATTTTAAATATACATTTTTTTCTAACTCAGACCCAGCTCTGGAGGGTCCTGTCATACAATATGTAAGTAAACTAGGATTTATTTATTTTTATCATTGTGTGTAAGCGAGACACATTATATTTAAAGGCAAATTTTGACATGTAGGAAAAGAAACGAAACTGACAAACATTAAATTACTACTATGCTCAGAGAGTCACGGTTAACTATATTTTATGAACTACAGAAGGTACAGAATGGACTTTATATACCCTCCTCAATTTAGCAAGCCTTCTTTCAGGCTTTCACCCCTCTAGACTTATGTTCCAGAGGTGTGAAAGTCTGGGGGAGGGAAGAAATGGGCAATGCTTGCTGCCTCCCTCTATCAAAGCCTTAAAACATCCAGGTCAGGTGGAATGGGGAAGGTGGGAAATGTGCAGTATACCGAGATAAAAACTTAGGTTATCATTCTGAAAGAAAATAAATTTCATTTCAAGACAACATTAAAATCATAATTACAGAGCCGATCCACATTACGGTTAGCTTTAGAACTAAGATTTAAAAGGTGATTACAGTACCGCTGCTGTGTTTGACATTTTTGTATCCTCAGATATTTGGCGTAGGAGAGCAAATCTGGGAGATGGCCAGAAGTATTGCTCCTGCAACATGGCAGTAATAAGGCTTTTACGCAGCCTTGCTTCAGATAAGGGCCTTGACACTGTGTTGCAAGAGCAAATGCCTGGCAAACTCCCAGAATTCTCTCCCACACCAAATACCTGAAGATACTCACTCTGGGAGTTTGCCAAACACACTGCTCCTGTAACACAGTGTCAAGCCCTTTTTCTGAAGAAGGCGAGAAGAAATGTGGCAGGATCAATATTCTGAGCCATTTGCTCTCTCTCTCTCTATCTTTTGCGTCAAGAGAGAGAAACTGATGACAGTTGAACACAAGTGAGTATAAATGAAGTAACGAACTGGCACATGAAAGAGCTGAGTAGCTTTTTCAATTTGCACAAAAAATCCCATTTCTGGAGTCCATGAAGCTCAGTTAAAGATCTTCGGGTGCCTCCCCCCATGAGAAGTTTAGAGGGTGTCAACAGGGCAACAGGCCTTTTCTGTGGTGGCTCCCCATTTGTAGAATTGCTCAAGCAAAGAAGCCTCGCCTGGTGCCTTTGTTACTATCTTTAGGCACCAGATGAAAATTTTCCCCTTCAACCAGGCATTGATTAACATTTAAATGTGTCTGTGGGAGACAGGTTTATTGGTTAGTTTTGTTTTTGTTTTATTATGTATTCTGTGTTTTCATTTTACATTTGTATGTTTTGAACTGTGAACTTTGGATGAAGGGTGATATACACATTTAAATCATCATCATTATTGAAACCATAAATATCAACATGTTCCCTGCATTCTTTTGTTCTTCATCCTACAACCAATTCCAGAGATTACCAACAGCAGAGATTACCAAGCGAGATTTTTTCTCCATTACAGTTTGCCTCATATAGGATTAGATAGATCAATATTCTGGTGTAGTATTTTCCTTTTGATTGCACCTGCATCATTTTTCACACTTTCCTCTTTTCTTTAATATCAAATAAACTGCTTAATTGGATTTCTGGTGTGTATTGGTTTTTGGACACACTCAAAGGCTGTTTGTCCACAATGCTTAGACAGCCTGGGCTATGCTACCTATTTAACATGCCTGGGAGTTATCAGGGGGGTGATGGCTGAAGTTGTCAGGAAGCAGCCTTTGAATTTAGGGGGCAATCCCCTTGCTACGGAATAGATCACCTTAAGACAGTGGGAATGGCACATCCCTAGCCCTGGAAGGTGACAAATAAGTGGGGGAGGCTAGACAAGAGAAGTGTAGGAGGTCATCCATTGCAAGTGAGTTACTTTACCAGGTAGGCACTGGAGCAGGGGACTGCTGTTCTTAACAACCCCCGTTAGAGAAAATGGAACTTGCAGGTTTTATATTATTAACTAGAATGAAGAAGAGAAATCTAATAAATATGCATGTCTAGTTTCATATATCTGCAGTTACTATGACATGTTGATGATGGTAGGGTGTTTAGTTTCCATTTCTGGATCATAACACCAAGGCCTATATGTTGTTTCCAAGCCCAGGTAATAAACTTTCCTTTTGTTTACTACAAATGTTGGTTTCTACCATTTCCCATTTCCCTCAAATTGACAAAGCTTCGCTCTCCCCCAATGCTTTCTGATTCTCCCAGGCATTTAAAAATCTATGATCTTAACAGTTCTGAATGGCAACCCACTGTTTACGCAACATATTTTTAGCCATGCTGCAAAACTGTTTTTATCTTTCTCCCCAGGTTGTATGCTACAATTGTTATATGATATGCTATATTAATATAGTATTTTATTATTTCATGTTCTCTGGAGAACAATGTAATTGGGTGACTCAGATAAACATTGACTCAGATAAACACTGTAAGTAAGCAAACAAAACCTAACTTGGGTGCCCTAGGGTGCAGCAACCTGCAACTTCATCTACAACAGAGGGTGTGTTTGGGACCACAGTTTCAATAAGAAAGATATGCAAAAAGTTTTGGGGAGGACCTTCAATATCTTTTCCTCCATAAAGTCACAAGCTTAGCCCCTGGCATCTCAATTTTCTACCATGCAATTATGAAACAATCCTAGAGTTAGGATCCCTTTGTGGGGGGTTGGGGTGACAACAATAAGTTTCAAATAAAATTGACTTTTGAACTCCCTGTTGAATGATTCTTTGCAACTAAAAATAATAATATTTTGAAGTCATGAAGGGAAAATGTGTTTGGGGTCCCGTACTGGGGTCAAAAGAATTTTAAACAAAGAGATGAGCAATGTGCAGACCTCAAGGCTATAGCTTGCGGTTGTTGTTTCTAAATCTCCTGACTGCAGAAAACCTCAAGAATTTGGTGCTAAAATGATTGTGATTCATACAAATTCAATACTTTCAACTACTGTATGGACTTTACAGTCACATCAAAAAAAAATTCAAGGGACCAACCACAGAATGTCATGTTGTAAGGCATCAATTTGAGAATCATACAGAATAAAAGCAAAATGTCAATGTACCATATTGTCAATTTGACATTTCCCAGGCGGATTCAGCATGCTTAAACATGTCTTTCCCCCCCCCCTTTTGTTGACTAACTGCATGTTAATTTTATTTAGTGTGCAAATAGCTGAAAAGGTTTTTCATATAGCCAAAAGAAGCAGAAATTATGGTGGGGGAGGCATAATGAAATCCACTCAGGTGCAATCCTACACACACTCACCTAGAGTAGGATTGTTCTGTCATTGTGGCTTAAAAGGTTACGTTCAAACAAACACAAAGCTTTACTTGCTGCTTGAAAGGCATGACAACTCAATAGCACACTTTTCCCTTACATTAGATCATTTTTGGGAGGCAGTATTAAGACACTGGGAAGGAGGAATTGTTTTATAATTTTATAATGCCCAAAGTGATCTGCCCATAAACACAGCGCTGATTAGGGAGAGTTAGCAGAAAAAAAGTTTTTAACGTTTGACTAGGCTAGTATTGTATCAATTATAAATGCGTAACACATGCTGTGTTCATTCATTATGTTACTATTTAATTTTATGCAACAAGACATTTCTAAAAGAAAATAATTTGCATAAAAAATATAGTAATTTATATACATATATATATATATGTATCTCCTATTACTGTTGCAGTTCCATGAAAATATGCATTTTACGAAGCAGGGAGGGAAGAGCTAGGGTGATCTGCAGATGACCCATTCTTGACACCTACTCCATTGGCCATGATAAACATCTCATTTTACTTTCATTTTCTAATCAAAGAGACTCTCCTTCTGTAATCTACAAACAAATCACAAACTATCCCTAAATATTCCAGGGTACACTAGATACTATTCTTTTGCTATGGAAAGCCTGCACAAGAATTTTTTTTTTTTTTGCCAGAGATCACTTAACCTGTAAGAACTAAGGAGCCCCACCCACAAACTAAAGCCAGAACAAAGAATAAGCAAGAACATTATTCCTCCGTATCCATACAAAATAGCTACTAAATTCTCTCCAAGTATAGCACATGCAATACAATTGGACTTGAGTTTTCTAATCTAATATTTAACTTCAGGATCAAAAAGAAGCAACCTCCATTACTTTCAATGGGGCAGTGTGTAGGGTGCCCCGAAAACTTCGCTGAGATACAACTTCTTGTGTTCTCTACATTTTATTTGTATTTATCCCTACCACATGAATGTTTATTCTAACAAACTCTTTCAAATTAATAAGAGAGCCATGAAGTTGCAACTCTCATTTACAGCAAAAACAACAAGTATTGTGGCAGACTGAGAAATTTATCAGGGCATAAGCTTTTGTGCACTACAGTCTACAATGTATGAAGCATTAATCTGAGTTACAGATATATGTACATAGTTGAGAGATTGAATGTGAACAGTGTGAACTGCATTTCATTTCCCTCTAATCTCTTTACTAACCCCCCCCCCCAATATATGTGCTGGAGCTTGATATATTGGGGGGGGGACTCTGTGTGTGCACTCCACACACAGACACACAAACACAAACACTTGTGAATCAGGATAACGCTTCAAGCATATGATGAAGTGGACTGTAGCCCACGAAGCTTATGCCTTAATAAATTTCTTAGTCTCTAAGGTACCACAAGACTCTTTGCTTTTCCTTCCATGCAAAGTGATTGCTCTGTACACAGTAAACTGCACTAAAATAAATTAACAGCTTCACATTAATGGAATAAAATAGTACTGAAATAATTTCCTTATGGGGAAAGCCCATAAGGTGGCGCACAGCAGCTCAGTCCGGAAAGGCAGCTGTAGTTTCCCCCCAGGGTGGGGTGGATTTAATATCTAATTAAGTACTAAATAAATAGACATGTCTTGATCTCTCCCCTCTGCGAAGTATTTTTTTTCATAAAACGAGTCTGCACACATTTTACATTTTTCCCCTTAAAAAAAAAAAAAGCCTTCATATGGCTGTTTTTTCCTGGGAAACAAAACACACACACACACACACACACACACACACACACACAGAGGCCTGCCTGCAAGCAGCAGAAGTACAGTATTCCTCAGCTGGAGCTGTTGCAAGAAAGAAGTGGCTGAAATTAAACCACAAGCGAAACACTTCAGAAAAGCTGTCTGACTCCCACTATGGAATTTCCTTCAAGAATGTCCTCAGGCCATGTCAATGGGAAAATGTGAAGGGTGCAGACTAAGTGCAGAGATACTTAAAAGGCTAATTATTTCTGCCCTTTCAGTGATAAGTGAATTATTCATTAAAAGTTTTACCTAATAAAAAAGAAAGAAAGCAGTCTTTGCAGCCTTCAATACATTTATTCATTTTAGAGGTCAGGTCATCATATTCTATCATTTCACACAGGGAGCGTAGGTGCTGGCAATTGTTATTTCCTTTATCAGGTGCTCATCGGAATTGGTGAAATTATAACCATTTGACCTTAAGGGGCTGACACATATAAAGCTGATTCTGCCTTTTAAGAAAGGCCTTAATAATAATAAAAAAGTGACAGCTAATGGTATTAAATCACAGAGTGAGAGCAAAATGCACACACAAAACCCTCATGTACTCTAAAAACATATATTCATACAAGAACAGCTATAGAGGTCTGTGGGTTGTTGTTGTGTGTGTGTTTTAGTGTTCTATGTACTTGCAAGTACCTAAAGCTTTCGGGTCTCCAAACTCCTGCACCAAGTGTAGAAAGAGGAAGAGACAGTTGCATGTTCATATCCTCAAGAGGTGTAAATCTAGCTGAAAGCCAAAGGCCACCACTTGAAGCAAAGACCACTCAATGGAAAGCAATTTCATGTTAAACACACACTCATACTTCTAGAGCAGGGGAGGCCAACTTTTCATACCAAGTGGGCTGCAAGAGTACTTCAACACAGAACCTGCAGCCCGCACGCTGCTTGTTGCAGGGGGTAGGGAGTGAGGCCAAAATTTGACACACACACACACAGAGAGAGAGAGAGAGAGAGAGAGAGAGAGAGAGAGCCCTCATGCTGCCTTCCAAAAGTTAGCTAAGCGAGGCACTGGGTTTTGGGAAGGAGGCAGAGATGGATTTAGGGGAGCATGACCAGTTCAGTCGCACTGAGTGCGGAGCCTAAGGGGCACCGCAGAGGGATCTGAAACCATTATGTAGAATGAGAGAAGAAAGATAGGGGGCGCCAAATTTGGGTGTCACACAGGGCACTGCTGAAATTTGAGACCCCAAGGTCTGCCACTGCTGGAAGGGTCCTGAAGCCCTCTCACCTCCTTCCTGAAGCTAGCAAAGCGCTAATAAGGGTTTGAGAAGGGGACAGATGGGCTCTAGGATAAGGTTACCATATTTTTTTCAATGAATTCGGGGACACTTTTCAACTTCAATGAACTTTGTATGGGGACTACCTTGTAAATCTGGGGACTGTCCCCGGGAAACGGGACGTCTGGTAGCCTTACTCTAGGACCCTGTCAGAGCCATCACTTCCCCTTCCCAAAGCCCAGTCTCACTTACCCCACTTTGGGAAGGCAGTGTGATGGCTGCCAAAAAAGGCATTGAGGGCCGCATATGGCCCTCAGGCTGAATGTTGGACCACCCAGTTCTAGAGAAAACTAAGAGCAGTAACTACAAAAACAACTTAGTGGTTAAGCACCTGCTTTGCATGCAGAGGGTCTAGTTAAATCCCTAGCACCCCCAGTTCAAAAAGATTCAGGCAGCAGATGGTTGTAAAAAGCCTTTCCCAGAGACCCTGGAGTGTCACTGCATGTCTAGGTATACAACAATTGGCTAGATGGGCAGAGAGTCTCACTTAAGGCAGCTTCTTACATCCCCTGCCCCTGTTTTTTTCAAAGGAAGCTTACAGTGTGGGGACTATTAACTTACAAAATCCTAAACAGTCTGGAACCAGAGTATCCAAAGAATCTCTTGCCCAACCAGTGACCATAGCCTTTTCCTTAGATGCTCCCACCTTCAAAGTTTAGGTGGGCGGCTACTAGAAATAGGGCTCTTCAGTTATAGTGTCCCAGATATAGAACCCCCTTCCCAAACACATTTGGCTGGTGCTATCATTATCTTTTAGGCACCATGCTAAGTGTGTCCTATTCACTCAAGCCTGTAACAGCAATCAATATGCCCTTCACTGCTGTTGGATGTTAAACTACAATTTATTTACTTTTTATGGTTGTAAGCTGCCTTGAAGGTCTATATGGTGAAAAGGCAGGATTATAAATGTTTTAAAAATAAATAGCCTTTACTAGTTAACTATAATTATGACAGAGGAATCCGGAATAAAAAGGTGTGTGTTCAGAAAAGTACTTGCATACACATTTGAAGTATTTGGTTTCATAACTAATGGCCTCAGTCCAGGAGAGAAGGGCTGACTGGCAAAAGGAGCAGAATAATCAAAATAGCTTCTCTTCTGTTCTCAGCATCAGAAGTATCCCTATGCTGCGAGGGGAGCCGCTGGAGTTGCTATTTTTAAAAAATTACTTCGGTAGCACCAGTGCACATTTGATGAGGATCTGGTGGATAAAAGGGAAAGGGAGGTCCATAAAATCAATAACAGAAGGTCCGCATTGGGGAGGTCTTCCTGTGCCTTGTTTGACCTTGTTGCCACTGTTACATCTTCCACTTGAGAGATGAGAGATGGAACTGAGCTTACTGCTAGCACTGATTAGAAGTGGAATCTGCACTGTGGTTTAAGGCAGTTCTCTTGTTCTGTTCCAATTAAACATGCTTCACTTTCGGAGAACATTATGGGGATATCTCTCCTGTGCGGTCTGGTGTTCTGGAGTGGGGGATTGGTCCCAGATCTGAATTGATTTTTTTCCTTTCCAATGTCAGCCTTTGAGAATTCTAGTCAATATGTTTGGCAAGAGCCTGCCTTGCTCTTGCACATCTCACCATGGTGCTAGTTATGCCCAATAAGCTTATTAGAAAATTATATCCCATCCAAGCACCAGTGCGCCAGATACTACAGCTACTTGATGGAAAAATTAAAAGCACAGAAATGTAGAGTCAGAAGGGACCGAAAGGGTCATATAATCCAAACCCCTGCAATGCAGGAATTATGAACCCCAAACTCAAAAGCAACTGGTGTCCTATGTTAAGATATCTGAATCTAACACAAGTTGCTTAGGTGTCTCTGAAAAGTGAAAATTCCAGACATTTATTAATCATTAGCTGAATATCTGGGGCAAAGAGTAGTTATAATGGTTTTCATAAGAATTAGCACTTATTTTGAAAAAAATATTACCCAGTATTTGCCAACAGAGCTATACATTTATAATTTGTACCGTATCTGGCTGGTTGTGCCAAAACAAATTTGCTTTTCACAAACTTCTAAGACATAAATTTGACAAAGCATTTCTGAAGAGCTGCTAACAGGTGCCATCCTTCAAGCACTAGCAATTCTAAAGATGTCTATCAAAATTTAGATGGCAATGTCATTTTTAAAGATAATTTGAATAGTTCAAAATGCTGGGACTATAACATATTATAGCAGCTGTAAGAACCACATTTGACTTCAGTATTAAAACTCTGTTTGCTTCTTAAATGCATAGATTCTGCTTCATCAACTAAAAAAGCCACACATATCTGAAACAAATCGCACAGTTAACAACCAGACAAAATCATAACCAAGAGTTCTGGCTGCAAGCAGCACACCACACTGCCAACTTAAACCAAACTGAGAATACTTGTCCAGCAGTCATTTCTCACAGTGGGCTTTGTAAGTCCACAAGTGGACATAAACACAATAGCTCGCTCCGGCTTGTGATCCTCAGCAACTGATATTCAGAGGCACAGTGCCACCAACACTGGGTAAAATAACCATCGTGACTAGTAGACATTGACAGCCTAATCCTCCATGAATTTATTAGTAAAGAAACACATTATTGTTTGGGTTGTTCTTTGTCAGACTAAAACTGGCACAGGCTACAGTAGAACTTTCACCAGAACAGAATACAGGGATTAAAATAATATTCAGGGGTTAAAAAGGAGCTTGAACACATACAAGTGAAAGCTGCCTCAAACTTATTGTATTTACATCCCACACCTTCAGCAAATTTATACAGTCGTACCTTGGTTTTCAAATAGAATGCGTTCCAGAAGTCCATTTGACTTCCGAAACATTCAGAAACGAAGGCACAGCTTCCGATTGGCTGCAGGAGCATCCTGCAGCCAATCAGAAGCTGCGCGGGACATTCAGCTTCCAAGGCAAAGTTCACAAACTGGAATACCTACTTCTAGGTTTCCGACGTTCGAGTTCCAAGTTGTTTGTGAACTAAGCTGTTTGAAAACCAAAATACAACTGTACTCCCTGGGAGGATAAGAATAAAAGTGCAACAGAAATAAATAAGAAAATAAAGTATACAAACCAGCATGAACTAAAACAGCAACAAATGGTTAAACTAAGCGCTAAAATAAAACTGCTCCAAGTTAAAATGAGCTGACATTAGCGGTCCTTAAAAGCATGGGGAAACAGAAGTGATTTTGCTTGGTGCCTAAATTATGAGAGAATGCCAGGTGGATCTCCATGAAGAGGGCATTGCAAAAGCAACCATGTTCATTGCAGCTACTTAAATTCTCCCGCTAGCAAGCATATGGTGTGAATGACAGGTGCTGTTTCTAAACAATGCAGATGGGCCAAGGACCCATGGCCAAATGGGATTCCTTGGCAAGCATACCCTGCATCTTTAGAAACATGCGCCTGCCATTCCACTTTATGGTTTCCTATAGGAAATACATAAAGCAACCCTCGAAGGGATTCCACAAGAAGAATGGTGTAGGGATGCAAAACAACTACAGTTTTGAAATAATATGTCTCTGGAAACAAAAAAAAGTAATGAAGTATTTCCAATATGCATTCTTCAAGCCTCGCTGCAGCTCACCATTTTGTCAGTCAACAACAAAATTCACACAATATGCTGCAGAAGAGGACAACACTGTCGTGCATTCCTAAAAAGGTGATATATCACCTTTTATTAGAGTGAACTAAATAATCACAAACCAGCCAATAAGCTTTCCAGTTCTTTCCCCCATGTTCCTTCAAAACTGTCTTCTGGAGAAGACGAGGGATGTTTCAAGGCATTAATATCTAGTTTTAAGAGTGCTGTAGAACTCTAAAGCTTCAAATTTTGTGACTTTTAGTTGGTCTTAATGAAGTGTTTTATACTACTGTCGTTTGGGGTATTTTTAATGGCTACTCCATCGTTGTCTATATTCTGAAAGAGTAATTTACCAAATATTTTTGTAGCTCTTCTACATGAGGTTTTACCTTGTATTTTTATACTGCCAACAGCAGCCTGGACAAGAAACAACTGAAGTAAAATCCTGGCTCCATCAGTATCAGAACAAGCAAATATAAAAAGGAATGATAGAAGCACAAGGATAGCTGTAGAGGAAGATTCTATTTTAGAAAATTACAAACATATGGAAGTCTATTCCATCACCACATGAGATCTGCACTTGCATGAAGAATCAGTTCACCGTTCTCTATTTGTAGTACAAAACAAATAACCATTATCCTGAAGCTGCAAGTAAAAAACACACTAGGAAGGAAAAGGGGGAGGAAAATGCACAAGGTATCCTACCTTTTATTTATATGTTTCTCATCTTTCTCGTAAGGCTTCACAAACCATTTCCCAATGCGCACAAAGTTCCGGTTCATTAGACATCTTTCCACCAGGTTGTGAATTGCTTTGAATAGCAGAGTGCGACATTCGTAGGAAAGCCCATTCTCCCAGACACCGTCTTCCTCATCTGCAAGCATGGGAGGGGAAAAAAGTTAACAGCCAGCTTTCAGTGGAGGTGCAAAGAAAAAGAACGCCACCAACAATAACAGCAATAACATTAGTGCTGACTAAAAGGTCACTTCATACATTACATTTAAGAGTACCCCATAGGCTTCTTCAACATAAACATATTGAAGAGTCTTACAGAAAGACAGAAAATGGCCCATCAAGCCAAATACAGGCCACCCAATTAGGAGCTCTCTGTTGTCTCAGACAGAGGCCTCATGCTGCTCTTAAAAGACCTTTCTATTTAACCACAGATGCCAGGGACAGGACCTGGGTCTTTCGGCATGCCAGTCATTTGCTCTGTCAATGAACTATAAGAGCGCTCCTGCTGTCAAAGTTTAGTACGCATTATCTTTGGGGAAAGGACCTGTCTTCTTAATTTTTATTATTACAGGCACCATCTAGCCCAAGCTGGGCACTTTGGTTTTAATGGAACATGCGTGACACTCCCATCAAACTCAACCAGAGGCTTAGACGTATTTGCCACACACAGGCTCAGGCCCCATATAAACTAAACAAGTGGGTCCTGTCACACTAGAACATTACTGTGATGTTCCAGGAATCCCTTAAAAAGGCCTGGTCCCGGTAGTCACTAGGTCACTTCCTCAGATACTCCACTGAAGCCTGACTTCCCTTAAAATACCTGCTTATGGTAGCTACTTACTTAAAAGGAACAAAGCTCTCTTCATATATTCATTCACACAAGGTAGGTAGGAGCGGGGGGTGGAAAATTAACTCTTAGAATCTACCCAGATCAGAACACAGGCAGTTGAAACATTAACCCACATTTAATTAAGGAACATTACATGAAGAACAAGCCATTTCATACATTTATTTATTATTATTATTATTATTATTATTATTAATTATTATTATCATCCCGTCCATCTGGCTGGGTTTCCCCAGCCACTCTGGGCGTCTTACAAGAGTTCTAACCTAACACCCCTTAATAAATATGCAAACTATTTTACATATGTTTTTACTATCCTGCTCATCTAATTCCTTTTTTCTTTCCATCCTTTCAACCACTCTCTTCTTCAGTGATAATTTCCAGCACTCACTTCCTCACATTCTACTCCACTCCCCTATTGACAATCATTCTATTCCATTCACTCTTCTGCCACGATGACCAAGAAATACAATTGGGGGACAGAGTTTGACAGCACATTCTTGCCATAACACTTCCAATAATGCCCGTTTGGCTTTCTTTCATAGGAATGAATGGTTGCTATGCACTCTTATGAGTAAAAGTACAGTGGTACCTCAGGTTAAGTACTTAATTCGTTCTGGAGGTCTGTACTTAACCTGAAACTGTTCTTAACCTGAAGCACCACTTTAGCTAATGGGGCCTCCTGCTGCTGCCACAGCACGATTCCTGTTCTCATCCTGAAGCAAAGTTCTTAACCTGAAGCACTATTTCTGGGTTAGCGGAGTCTGTAACCTGAAGCGTATGTAACCTGAGGTACCACTGTACTGCCCTTGGGAATAGTTTTGAGGTGAGATCACAACCTAACACACCCTGACTTGATCCTCACTGAACTGACTGCACTGCTACAGCAGGAGTTGTGCTCCCCCCACCCACTCCAACAGTCCATCTGATATGCGAGCTCCTTCCACTCCCAATAATTTACAGTAATAAAGAAGATGACTAGACAGAATGTGGTTCTGATCCAGCTAAGCCTACAAGTCTGTATCCAGAAACACATAAATGTCAGCCTTGGGGAGAAAAACTACTGCGCTGGGGAACAGTGGTGAGGAGAGGTCATAACCTGACCCACCTCAACACCAAGCAACTCAGGAATTGCAGGAATTATAGAGAATTGTAGGGCATGACACACAAGCATGGTGACCCTTTGCTACAGCCAGAAATACAAATGAGATAGGTATCAAAACACTAGAGGTTTGAGAGTTGTCGTTTGTCATTATTGTCCAGTTCATTCCAATAAACCTACACAAACTCAGCTTTCACCAAGAGTAGACAATGACATCAGCTGAAGTCTCTGTAATGTTTACACATGTCCACTCAGACAACAGGAAAGAAGTGTCTGACCGAAGGTTTCCAGGAGCACAGGTGTCCACATCAAGATCTATGTTTAGGAGCAAATGGCATGGACTTTCTAGAATCTCTAGACAGAAGCAAAACTTGCATTTCCCCAGAACACATAATGCCAATTTTGAATCCATTTGATGTATTCCCCAGACAAAAAAAAAAGTTTAACCTGACAGAAACTTTCACAATGTGTTTTTATCATGCACATCAGATATTGTTTCCATGTTAACAGACTTCTTTCAGTCAGATTGCAGCACTACAGTTCAATGACTTGTTCCTTTTCCCAGGCAAGAGTATGTACCACATAACCACTTTTAAAAGGTGGCTGGCTGCCATCTGAAGAATTTTGAGCTCAATGTCTATTACATGAATTTACCAGCACCAACTTTAGAAGGCGGATGTCTGGCTGAAAAGGCAAACGATAAGTCAATCAGGATTTCTTTCTACCCATTTTATTGCCTCCAGGTTGAATAACAAAGGTCACTAAAGACAGTGCTTGTTTCCAAGCTCTCACCTCAAAAAAGGGTCTTGCACTTCTTTGGGAAAAGATACTGAAGCTTCAAATTTTTCTATCCATGTTGATCAACACTTAGATGTACCAAGGAGTGGGTTGAACTTGGCAACACTGATAAGTACTACCAGAATCCAATAATGAAGCCTGTCAGATTTATATGGGAGTAAGCTCACATGAGGTTATTAAGAGAGCACGGATCATCGTACGAACACCTAAACACACACTCACACAAAATGTCAGCCAGTTTTCAAAAGGCTTCTTCAGAATAAAATCCTGATTCGTCACTCAGTCCCATGCAGGGTTGTATGCCCCAATCCAGAAGGTGAACAGAAAAGAATACAGTGAGGCAGCTCCTGGGGATCAATAATGGAAGAGGTATACTGCCTTCAAGCCTTACTAATGAGAATCTGTTCACCAATACAGTGACACAAGATGTTGGACTAGATAGGCTAGAGGTGAGGAACCTCAGGCCCAGGAACCAAATGCAGCCCTCCAGGTCTTTCTTGCTCTCTGGATTCTTCTTCAACCATGCCTCCTCCCCAGCCCACAGCCCTCAGCAGCCATGCTCCGCAACTTCTTTGAGCGCTTTTGCTTGACTGGAATGTGTTTTTAAATTATGATAATGCCTCTTCCTTGCCTGGATGGAAAATGAAGCAGAATGTGGGTGTGGCTGGAATGTAGCCTACAGTACAAAGGAAAGAGTCATATCCATTGCTCCACCCACTTTTGCCTCTGGCCCTGTCAACTACTGCTATGTGGCCCACGGGCTGAAAAAGGGTTCCCATCCCTGACACATGACTATCAGTCTGACCCAACAGAGCTCTTCTTGCGCAAGATTCTGCTTTCATATAATTTTCAATGCAGGTTGTACAGCCCAGTCACCTGCCTGCATAGTCCATTTTTATAATAGGGCTACTCCTGACTTGTCTCTGTTCTGACTCACGTTTTAAATATGTTCAGGAAGTGACCACAAAGAGCTAAAGTGGTGTGCCTCTGCAACATCATTAAGGCTCAAATAATAAAGGCATGCAAACCAACAGATAATGTGTCCTAGGAATTTTGTAGCTACAGTGGTTCCATTTGATTATGGGGCAGTACTATAAACCAGACAACAAACAAAAAAACCCCATGAACTCACAAAGCCCAATTATAATACATGCTTAACTTTCCAAGGATGAAAGAGATGTACAATATGGGCAGGATCCCTGGAGATGTTCCTCCTGTCTTAAGTGTTTGTTTTCCATTGATACTTAAGACACCTGTTTTGTCTTCTTCCTTCAAGAACAGCTGTAAATGATTCAAAGATCCACAACAATGCCTTAAAACTTATCACAGTAGACCTCTAAGACAACCTCAACCATAGGGCATCAAGGGGCCATTTGACCATTCAGCATTCAGGGTCAAAGACCCTTGTGCAGATTCTCCATAGCTCCAAATGTGAGGACAAATACCCCAGTGATGCAAAACACCAAACAGCACACAGATGCTCCTTCTCAAAAAAAGAAAGAAAGCAGAAAACAAAATGAGATCCTCATCTCATATCAAACTTCAGAGCAGGCACAGTTTCTGCTTTTTTTTGAACAGAGGAACAGAGTCTACTTTCTGTACTGCTGAGTTCTGCAGCAGGCCAAAGAAGAAGAAAACTAAGCTAATACTGCCTATTCTGGAGCTCAACATCTCTCTCTCTCTCTCTCTCTCTCTCACACACACACACACACACACACACACAGGTCATCTGGCATCTTCAGAGTCAGAGTCAACAGAGATAACAAATAATGTATGGCTTCTGTACCTAACAAGAGATTTGTTGTCAAGGGAGACTCTGCATTCAAGTAAAAGGTAAAATCACATATTCACTTCTTGCACACAGCCAGGAAGTTTACACGGCAGACTTCTCACTGCATGGAGAGATAAAGCAGAACTAGCAGCCCCCCCAAAAAAAAAATCCATAAAAGGAATGCATGAGATTAACAGCAAAATTTGTAACGACCCAAAACACAAGTTGGATTAAGGGATCAATTCTACGTAAACATATTTAGCAGAAAGTAAATTGCATTGAACTCAGCAGGAGATGCTTCCTATTTAGAATTCATGTTTAGAATGTGGACTTGAGCAATTCAAGTGGACTTACTAGGCAAGCCACTCCCTGGTGATAATTGCAACCTACCAAGCAGGGACATCACAGGGATAAACATGATTGTGACACCACAAGTTTAAAATGTGTCAACCTGAAATCATGAAACCATATCCTGGAGTACTAAATCATTAATCCAGTTGCTGTCTTTGACCACCATTCACCCTAAAAAGGGTTCAGTTAGTCTTCAAGAGAAAGGCGCTCTTCATGAGAAAGCAGTGCAGTCAGCCCTACATAAGCTCTTTATTTGGCCTAACTAGCTGTCCATAGGAACATGCTTTTCAGCAAACCACTGCACAACTATAATTATCTGGAGGACACAAGCAAAACCTGATGCTTTCTGTGGGGGTCTATTCAGCCCCCGATGAGTACACAGCTCTCCATAATAACGGAGAGCAACATACACAAAGGGAACACAAACTCCTCGCCATTAAAGAATCAGGAGACAGACTCAAAACGTAACTACAAGATAATGATCAGATGGAAGAAGTACCCATCTTGCAAAATAAAAAAAGAGAATTACTTCACCTTCAAGGCACAGAATAGATCTAATGAGATTAAGTTGAAATGAACCTTCAGAAGCGCCTTCAGGAATGATTTAATACACCATTAGTTGGGAAGAGGGGGTGTCACATGTTTGAAAAAATTGTGCCAAGTTCCCTTGTGGTGCACACATGTGTATATGAGAACATAGCTTTGCAAAACTCATGGTTTCTGGAAAGAGATTAGAACATTGAATATATGTTTTCTGGACAAGCGATTACAGAGGTTTTAGGTATGTTCCAGAAGGCTTTTTCTCCACTCCCTAATCCAGAAGAATGAAACACATACACACATACCTGTTCTTAGAAGTTACAGCATTTATTTATTACTGTCCAGATTGGTTGTCAGGACATGCTATAAAACAGTATTTAACAGAGTACCTTGAGATTCTGGATAAAGACAAGGGTTGCTAAATGGAAATCAAGTGACAACTTGTTCATAATCATATTTTTTTCATTAGGTGGCAGAATATTGAATTCCTGTTGCCAATAGATTATTTTTTTCCTAATTAAAAAAAAAGAAGTCAGTACTATTGATACTGTTACAAATTCTTTAGTGTTTAACACTATTTAAAACAAATTGAAATAGGGTCATGTTTTTCAATGCACACACTGTTTTTGACGATTGTATCACATCAAGCAGAACACAGCAAGACAAGGAATACTGCCCATTTGCCCAAACAACAGAAACCTATTTCCTTCCCTAAAAACCCACTGAAAATGAGAGCAGTGGGAGGACTTAACGTGCTTGCCCTTGGCGATGTCAACACACAGACAATCTCATCCTCGGGATCTCAATTGCCTGTGATCACACAGGGGAGAAAAAAATTCTAAAGATGTCAAAGTAGCAACAGCTCAGAGCTCCACATGGGCACATACATGTGAAAGCCCACTAACACATACAAGGGGTGTTGTACCCCTTAAAAGCTTACATCTCATTAAAAAAACAAGCCAGACAAAAATTTGCTACAAAACTAGAGTTCAATAGCTGCTCTTGTGTGTTTATGCATGTGCACATACACTATCAAGAACAGTCCAATAAGGAGAAATTCACACAAGCATTTTTATTTTCTGAACTCACCCTTTCAGACCACTTTTGGAAATGCAGCAAGCCACATTGACATGGCATACTTTTTTAAACTGTGAACATGCTACCATCCCATTCAATTCAGATACATTTGCAAAGGATTCTAGACACTTGGTGGGCCAATAAGCTGTGACAATGGCAAGGAACCTGCTACTTGATAAATGCCTGAACAGTCCACAGTTATTGCAATCCAGCTCTGCAAGGATAACAAGAAGACTGACCTAGTCTGTGCACCATGAGAGGCCTTGAAGAAGCATAGGCAGCAGTTCTGGGTGTCAAGCTCAGTTGGCTGGAACCACTCAACTAGCAAGAATGGCATGGGGTGCTGACTTCATTGGGGGAATCTTATACATGGATAGTGCATATGCCCATTTTCTAAATTTGGGGTCCCCAAAAGTAGGGGGCGTCTTACACATGGAAAAATACGGTATGTGGAGGGTTTCTTTTTTGGGGTGTGTGAAGAATACAGTTGTAGGATCAGTCCACATAACCCGTAGCCACAAGCCCATCCTTTCTCCAAGGGTTACTCAGGAGTTGGCCTGGGCAGCTCATCTTGTCAACATCAACCACTTCATCCTGCCTTCTTTATACTAACAATCAGAAGTTTCAATGGAATAAAGCTGTGGCCTATTTTATACCCAGCTCTATCTCCATCTCCTCTCTCTGTTGGGTTACAGGTGCAGGCACAAATTCTGTTAAGATGTGTCTGCAGCAACTTCTAGTCAAAATATGGCAGGCAACAGTTTCTGGAAATCAGATCCCAAAGAAATATACAGGGGTGGGTGGAAGTAAATAGGAAGCCTTAAATGCAGCTCCTTTAAGCTGCAAAAAGAATAGAGAACTATATATCCAAGATTCTTAGCTTACCTAGACAGGTGCAACAAGAGAGAAGCACACATTTTTTCTCCTGTTTCACTTATCCCCCAACCAGATCTTGCTGATATCTCTGCTGGGCTGGCAACAACCAATGAAGTAACTGGGACCAAGATCGCTGCATCAGGAAGTGCTCAGTTCCTTAGTGGGGTTGATTGACAGTGCTACAACTTGCCAGTCAACATTTTTAGCTACAACCCAGGAAGGCTCAAACCATTCTCCTCAGCTTAGGGAAGGCTTATGGCAGTTGGACAAGCTCTTAAGTAAATAGAAGCCCCTGGTACTCCATCATAAACTAGTGTCTAAAAGAAAGGGGCCAACAGAGCTCAGAATAAGAGACAACATGTTTTGCATCAAGAGTTACTGGCAAAGAGCCCAGCAGGCAATAGCCTGCCAGATCCCTTCATGCAACTCAGTTCCATGTGGATCTCATGACATAGTGATTGACATATTGGTTGTCCAAACACTGGCTAAGGTTGTAGCATGATAGAGAATATTCCTGATCTTGGGAGGGTTTTGCTTAAATAAATAATGAATATAAGCCTGTTCCTGGCTTCTCTTTGACACGTATTTGTGTGACCAAGAAACTGAATGCAGACTCATCCCTTAATGAATCCATCTGAGAGAAATACAAGGAAAAGCTGGGATGAAGCTGAAGGGTAAGAAACTTAACTGCTATGCCAGACCTTGGGCTTCTAAGGCAAAAGTTCGTCTTCTACTTTTTCTCGTAAGAGTATTTTGCTAATATATTCACCCTAATGAGAAAAACTTGAGAATGCCATTATGAGGCAGGCAAAACCTGCCCACCGAACCTCACTCTCTTGAGTAATGTAGCCTATACCAATATGAGGCTGGTGAGGAAATGCAGTGTGTGTGTACACACATACACAAACACAGCTGTTCCAAGAGACCATTCAAGGGTTCTTCCTTCTACTGGCATCTATCATAATGTCAGACAGATATTTTACTAATATTCCAGTAAAATGGGAAGGCAGAAAAGAGATGAAAACATTTTATTACCAAATGTAATATTGTCCATTGTTTTCTTTAGCAGCAGCAGGTACAGTACTAAGCACAAGCAAAGAACATTTGATAAAGGAGAGAGTGAAATGTGTGTTTAAAAAGGAGCCTCTTGATGTTTATTATTGCCCACATACATAGACACACTCCCAGCATGCTAATACCTGCTTCAGTATTCCAGACATTCTGCAGCCAACGATCTGATTTTTCTGCTGAATGTGAAGAAAACTGATTCTACAGGAGAATTTGCAGCAGTAAAATGTACTGTATAGAGGTTGTTTTTTTAAAAAAATGCTGTAAACTCTTAATAGGGAAGAGGAGGAGGTAACATTTTTTTCCTGCCTTCCTATTATGGCTCCTGCAAATACTCAACGTATGTAACTCCAACAAATAACAGACATACAGCTTATTATAATAACCAAGGAGAATTACATAAAGATCTCACTTCAAATGCTCCAACAGCATCCCACAGTACTCAAATCGCTGCAAGGACTGTTGAGTGCTTTCTTCACTAGATCATAGAGAGGGGAAATGTGGTAACTTACAGGATGTACAGTATCAATACTGCAGGTCAGTGGATGATTTATGGATAAAAGGTTTAAGACTCAATTCTCCACTCAAAAGGACCTCAGGTAACAAAAATAGAACAATGTCAGTCTGACATTCCTGAAAAATTGCTGCCTGTCAGAGTAGGTCATCCTATCCTAGGCAGACCACATGGTTTCATGTGATCGAACTGGACTGACAAGAAAGGTTAAAAAAGTTAGGGCTAGGAAAATCCCAGCTGTCTTAAAATTTTGATGCCGAAAACCCTGGTGCCCAATTTCCCACACAGCCCTCCAGCCCTGTGTATAGTTAGCATTACCTGACATATAGGCACACATACCGTATCCCCCCTCCACTATAAACCACACACAACAACCTAACAAGGTTATGGGCTCACTTGTTTGTGTATACTGTAATTTACTTAGGAGTTAAAGCAGTGGCATTCAAACTTTCTAACTTGATTGAACCCATTCCACAATGACCTGTTGGCCCAGAAGTTCCATGTTTTAAAAACAGGGCCGGTCCCAATATGAGACAGAGTGAGACAACTGCCTCAGATGGTAGGTACTTGGAAGGGGGGGGCAGTAGTGAGAGCTCCACAGCTGCTCTTCCTGAGTACCCTAGCCTTATATGGAGAATGAAGCTACCAATGCCATGTGGTCTGACTCCTGCACCCCCAAAGCTAACCTGCTGCTCTGAGTTGCAGTGGATGAAACCATCCCACTGACCATCCCACTGACAGTATTGTCATTCATCTGCCATGCTTTGAAACTTCTTCACCTTAGGCAGCAAATGTCCTGGGCAGGCTCTGATTTTTTAAAAATGCTGTAACATACGTATCTGTATGGTATGCAGTCAGTGCACTGACCAGGCCTACTGACGCTTCATGAATTCAGGGTATACCTAGAATGTACTCACCATTTGCTTGTGGCTGCCAAAGCAGGGGAAAGTTGCAGTGGTGGTTTTGTTATTTGGGTGAAGACAAAAGGAATATGACTGAAACCAAGTGAAACATGCCTTTTAAATAGTTTGAAAATTACTATAAATGCTACAAGTCACTTGCTTGTAGCAGCACCTTGTGGAGCATTACAAGAAAAATTACAAAACTAGAGTAACTGACAAGCTTAAATATAAACTATCAAAAACAAAAAAACTCTGCTTAACAAGCTGAAGTCAAATATTGAGCTCCAAACTTATTACTTCATAGAAGATGGCATCAAACAAGGAAATGTTTCCAAGAAATATGACAATTTCTTTCCTTCAATTTTCTTTAACATCAGAAAAAGCACAAAAACCATAGCTGTATGATTAACCTAGAAAGTAGTAATAATCAAATAAATGTTCGGGGGTGGGGAGGGAAATTATGCCATTTTCAACAGACTTCCAAACATAGTCCAAGTGTTTTGAGCAAAAGCAAACACACACATTAAAAGATTGCAAAGTCCAAACTGCACTTTGTACACTAACTTCCACATCCTACAACAGAACACGGAGTTATCTGTGAAGAGATTTAAACCTATCAGCTTCTCCAAACTTACACAGCTGGAAACTCTCATTTGATAACAAATCAAGAATTAGATATACCGTATTTTTCATCCCATAGGACGCTCCGTCCCATAGGAAGCACCTAGTTTTTTGGGGGGGAAATAAAGGAATTTTTTTCCTTTATTTCCCCCCCAAAACCAGGTAGGGGAAACCAAACCAGGTCGAGGAACAGCGGGATGGCGGCGCTGCGCCTCCCCACTGTCCCCCGAGCTTGTGGGGCTGGCCGATGTCTGCTTCAGGGCACCCCATGTGCCGGGCGGCAGGCTGCTATCCGCAGCCTAGGGAGCCCTGTGGGAACTCCCGTGGGCTCCCCAGGCTTGCGGATAGCTTCCTGAAGCCTGGAGAGCGAGAGGGGTCGGTGCACACCGACCCCCCTCGCTCTCCAAGCTTCAGCGAAAGACTGTATTCGCCCTATAGGACGCACACAGATTTCCCCTTCATTTTTGGAGGGGGAAAAGTGCGTCCTAGAGGATGAAAAATACGGTAAATCCAGGTTCTTATTTCATCACTTTTATTGTTTATGAACTGGAACCTTCCCTTTTTGGAAGGGTGGATTGATAAACTGTTCCAGCATAATGGCTATGCAGTTGCCGTTATGTATAACAGAAACCTGGTATACATATAAAAGTTTCTCGATTTCAAAACCACCATTGGGAAATAAAGAACAACTCAGAAGCTTGAGTACTCCATTTCCCTACCTTATTGTATTCCCCCCCCTCCCCAAAAAAACCCCTGCTTTTGTTTCCAGAGGCTGCACATCTGCACTGCCATTCTCACAGACCATTGCTAGCTCAAGACTATACTTTGCAAACTGAATTCAATCTAGCCATAACAGCAAACTACAGTTTACAATTAACCAGGCTAAGCACACAAACCAGTGCAGACACTGACTACTTTAAAGAACAAAAGGCAAAGTTGAACCCGTGAGGGAACATGAAGAGAGTAGTAGCATACAAGCTTGGAAGGTGCTTCCAATCTTTTAAACATTGCTGAAATAGAGCAAAGGCTGTGACATGATGCAGACACTAAGTGCATCAGTTAAAAACCATATCCTTAAGAGACTGTAGTATAAATTCTTTCCTTTCATTAAAGACACATTAATTTAAAGACAAGTACCTCCTGAGGTAGTGTGATTAGCTTACTGAGGTACCAAAATTAGTTTACCTTGGGGAGGAGGGGATTTCTGAAGCCTAGAAACTGAAATACACTTTTGATTAGAGAAATGATAGAAGAATGCCATTTGTTTATTGTGGAAAATGGTAATTATTAACCAAGCCACATGATGTAGGAAAATCTGTGTAACAGTGAGTCTTGAGCCAAAACGTCTATTTGGAAATAATTAACATTAACTAATATTTTTACTGTATGTGAAGAGGGGTGTGTGTGGAAAAGGGTTCCTTAAACCATCTCCTTGCTGAATATTCAGATGTTGTAACTCCCACCCTAAGAATGAGCCTATATGCAAAATATTATTCCAGGAAGGAACCTGTTCTGCGATCCTGACACTACAGCAGCTACCACTTACTTTCCAAAGGCAGTTTTGAAAGTGTTAAATGCAAAGCTGTTGGAAAGCGACCAAGTTAAAGTTATGGCAGTGAAAACAGGCATTAAGAGTGCTTCAGTTTCATGAGGGAGAGGATCAAGCCTCACTTCTCAAGCACCAGCATTGCACTGACCCTATTCTTGCCATGAACAGCAACAAGCAGTGAGCATTCAACCCCATCTAGCCTCAGGATTTGTGCATAGTTAAATTTTCTTTTAAAAAAAAAAAGTGATCTAGAAAATTAAATTGCACATAAATAACCAAGGGATCTCAGGACAAGTTCCTGGGGAGAAAATATATCCATTACACTTTACTGGACTTGTCTCATCCCTTGAGCCCTTAGGATACGGCAAGCCATGTGTCTAACTTACCATATTCCTAGCCATCAAAAGCAAGTTTGCGGGGTGGGGGAGGAAATCGTGCCTCATTCTGCTCCCAAAAGACACATAGGCTCAAGCTTTGGGGGCTTCCCATAGGAACATAATTCCAAAGGAGGCAGCCAAAAGGGGCACATGTCAGCCACTGCAGTCTTAAGTATGTTTACTCAGAAGCAGGGTTTGAAATTAGCAGGGTGCCAGGTACATTTTGTGCCTAAAGATTATCCATTTGTGAGCACCTCAAGAAGTCGGGTTCCATTTTTGCACCTGGCTGACACTCAAGGATTATTGAAATGTATGTGCTTTGAAGCCTCAAAGTATATGTTAAGGATAGACTATATGTTAAGAAGTTTAACAATAAAGAGTTGAAAACTGAAGTATGGTACCAATATTATTATTGTAAACACCAAATGAAACATGTATTAACCATTTCTGCTAAAAATACGATATTAACAATGTGTCATTTATGTGAATTGTGTATTAGTTCATTCTTATTAATAAATAAAAAGTGTTGCCGACACCCCCCCCCCAAAAGGTGACTAGACATTCTGTTTTGATGCTCACAACCCAGGGGTCCCAGGAGCCTAGCTTTTCTATCTCAGTTTCTAACACTGCTCAGAAGCAAGCCCCCACTGAAATAAAAGAAAGAGTTGTAAAGGGGCTTAGGGTTCCAGCCTAACATGCGTTTTTGTCTAGCAAATTATACATGAGCAGAGTAAAATCTTTACAGAATATTTTGTCAGCCAAAGCCTCCATTTACATTCACACGTGTAACACTGTTCACATGTACCAGTACTTAGGGAAGAGGCTCGAGGAAAAACACACGCACACACACCTTATTAAGCCAGCTTGCATTGGCAACAAGATTATCAAGCCCGAAGTCCATGTTTGCCATCTTGCACCCATTCACCGCCCCCTTCTGTGGAGATATGAACCACGGACAAGTTATTGCTGGCACAGCAAAGGCCTGGAAGGTGCTGTTGATTAAACCTTTCCAGCTTTTACGCATATCAAGTACCAAGATAAAAACCGCAAATGAAGAAACACACTGAGAGGTTGCGCAAAAGGCACTGAGGCAACTGCTTTGAAAAGGAACCATTCCGATGAACAGAACATGTCTCCACATGTATCCAAAAGGTTGCCAAAGAACACGATACCATGAACTTTTTGTTTTTTTCTAAACAGATTCAAGAGGCTGAGAAATAAGGCTTCACACTCCCAGCTGAGCACCCCCGATCTTTCTCCTGCTAGCAGGAAAAGGATTTGGGCTCCCTCAGCTAGGGTGCAGGAGGCTTTGCGCTCCCCGGCTGAGAGGGCCATGCCAGCAAAGGGAGCCCTGATGAAAGAACCTGTTAGGCTCTGTTTGCAGGGATCCCTCCGTCTTTGCCAGCAAGGGGTTGGAGGAGCAAGTGACCTCTTTCTCCTAGGAAAAGGAGACTGTTTCCTAGCCCCTTACCCCTTAACTGGGAAGGTGAAGGATCCCTGTGATTGCAGCTGTCAGTCTCCATTCTCAGGGATCCCTCCATCTTCACTGGTGGTGGTAGGGAGACAAGCAAGCAACATCTTTTCTCCCAAGAAAAAGCGGCCACTTTCCCGCCCCTTCTACCTTGCCAGAGAAGGGAGCTGTGCAAACGGAGCCTGTCACACTTCGTCACAGGGCTCCCTCCATCTGAGCAACAGGCTGGGGCCTGCTGCATTGGCCCTGACCTGCGAGGCGCTGGGGTGAAAGCACCTCAGTTCCCACGCAGTGAGAGCTAAAGTAGTCTCACCCAGGGCCTCGCAGGCTGGGGCCAATGCAGCTCTTTGTATATCGCCAAACTGCCGTGTCTGGCTGGTGATATACTGCGATGCTCAAAACCTAGTATTGCCCAGCCCTAATCTGTATATTGTGATATTTAGCTGATGATATAACACAAAGCAGGTAAAAAGATTTTGTAAGCCTCCACCTTCCTTCAATATCGCCCAACTCTAATAAACAGCATAGGCTTCCACTTCTCCCTGCCCTTCATCACTTGCTATTCCATCCATTGAAAGAATGCCTAAACCATGGTTAGGCAAACTAAGGCCCGGGGGCTGGATCCAGCCCAATCGCCTTCTCAATCCGGCCCATGGGCGGTCCGGGAATCAGTGTGTTTTTACATGAATAGAATGTGTCCTTTTATTTAAATTGCATCTCTGGGTTATTTGTGGGGCATAGGAATTCGTTCATATTTCCCCCCTCAAAATATAGTCTGGCCCCCCACAAGGTCTGAGGGACAGTGGACTGGCCCTCTGCTGAAAAAGTTTGCTGACCCCTGGCCTAAACCATTTCCAAAATCCAGTAATTCAACTAAATTATACATGCACACACAATTCTATTTGCATGGTTTATCACTAGCACAGAATATGCACAGTCCTGTTTATCTGTGGGGGTGGGGGAGAGAGAAAGAGAGAGGCAGACACAACCACTATTGCTCCTATCAGGACAGACTGTTGCTTTCCTAGCAAGCTGCAAGCAATGGAGATGTCCTACTTTAAGCCCTGCAGGGGAGGAATTACAATAATCGAGCTTCTATTGTCACTGGGGACATGTGTCACTGTTGTGAGGCTGTCATAAGATAAAAATAATACCACAGCCAAGAGCTGGCTGCACAGCTGAAGGGGTAATTTTCATATTACATCTGGTAAATGGTATCAAGATTCTTCACCCAATACCCTGGCTTCAGAAACAAATCCCTTCAAGCCAATGCAGGAAGAAGGCTCTGTGGAGAGCAGAAAAAAAAGAGAGAGAAAAGAGCAGCAGTTATCCCAGGCTTGATGCCGATAGCCAATGCAGCCAGCTGGCAGAGTCATCCAAGCATTCCCTTCCAGGCAAAATAACAAGGTCCAGGGCCTGAAGAACAAGGAAGCATACAGCTAGATGGCAGAAAACATCACCAATTCTGTACTGTTTGGTTTAAGGAAGATCCAAGAAAACCAACAAAATGTTGAGAAGCCTCTTGAAGGAGCCTGCATTCAGTTCCTTCAGTGGCGCTATGCATGGCAGAATACTTCCAGATCCAAGTAGTATCCTTCAATCTGGTGATTTTTAAACTATGCTCCATCAAACCCTGTTTTTCAGTGGTTTATCGAAGAGAAAAATAAGTTACAGTAGACAAGCTTCTGTGAAAGACAACCTGTCCACTAGTGCAATGTTCTGCTACGTGCAACCACAAATAACTGGCAGGCATATTTTAGGGTACACTTTCAGTTCCCACAGAACAACAACAAGGCCCAAATGGACTGGCTACCTAGCACTACATGCAAACTGGCTATGTACCCTCAGGATCTTCTGCATAACACAAAGGTGTTCTGTGGCAGAAAAGCCAATGTGGAAATGGTTCCCTGGAGGTAGAAAGCTTGAAAACTGCTGCTTTAAATCAATTACTAAAAAGCTCCAGCCAATAGACTTGCACAAAGGGCCATTGCCAAAAACTCTTAATGCATCCAAGGACCTGCAGCCGCAGAAACACCATTTCATGCTCCGAAGCAAAGCCAGAACCTAGTAAGTGTCCAAGAAGGTCTGAGAACGTATAATCATTCCTTTTCATAAGCTTGCCCAATATCATTGCACAACTTTCTAAGAATTTTCACTCAAGTCATTCTCCTCCCTCTCGTGATAAGATGCCCACAGTTGTTTTCAGCCAGAGAGACATAGCACAGAAGTTTCAGAATTCAGAAAAAATGCATTATCCACAGTCAAAGCTTTCCAACTAATGAAGCACAAAACCTAGTCAATTAATTTTAGGAAGTTTCAGTATATTACACATAAAGGGAAATGCGATAATAAAAACGGGCCAGCGAAATAACAGAATTGGTAGTGAACATTTTTTTTAAAAAAAAATGTACATGTAAATCAAAACATTCAGCAAGTTAACTAAGCCTTAATAAACAGCAAAGGCTCATACTACCAAGGTGGCACAAGAAAAAAGGATCAGCAGAAAAATTCTCTTATGGCTTATCAAGTGTGCAAAACATGTAACAAAGGCTAAACCACAGAATGCAGTGTTGAGCTGTATCTGAAGTTAAATCCCATGTAATTGCATGTTCAGCTATAAGAGGGGTCAGCTACTTGAGCAACCCAGCCCAACTTTTCCCCTCTACAGTACCTACTGGGAACAACAAATCTGAGGCTACAGAACCTTGGACCTCACTCTTTACTCCACTCTCAAAAGTGGCCCTCCAAGAAAAACAAGCATATATAAGGCTCTGAAAGCAGCTTCTCTCTTTCAGATGTATCCCAGGTGCCTTCTTAGAAAATGGTGTTGCATAACTCCTTCTGAAAGCATTAATATAGAAAACTATGAAAAAGCCCATTGAAGCTAACAGCCAACAGCAACTTTTCACTAGGCTGCAGGTCAGGTATTCCTGAACACAAAGTCAAAAGTCACAAGATTTAAGAGTTATGGGCAATGTGGGGAAACCAGTACAAATAAGTGCATTGTATTCCTGCAATGGAATGCACTGACAAGATGGAACATTTATGTAAAAAGAACAAAATATAAAAAGAAAGCATTTAGGCCAGGGATAGGCAAACTAAGGCTGGGGGCCGCATGCGGCCCCCCAGGCTCAGAAATCTGGTCAGCGGACCCTGCCACCTGCTCAGTCAGTCCCCACGCGCTGTGAACGCTTCACCGCATGGGGACCGACTTCCGCAATGCTGGCACAGCTTCTGGGCGGGCAGCGATGCTGGCGCGGCTTCAGATCAGCTGCAGGAAGCCTTGCCACCTGCGGCTGAGGTAAACTTGCGGCCATGGACGGAGAAGCCGGCAGGCGTGCGGTGGGTCTGGGCTGTGCCATGGGCATTGTGACTGGCGCGCTGCAGGGCTTCAGCCAGAGTTTGGCACCCGGCTTGGCGCTGCTGCTGTTGGTGCATTCTGCAGCCACACTGGAGCAGCTGGAGGGCGAGCTGTGCATCGCCTGCCCGCCAGCCTTGGACGACGGGCTGCAGTGCGTGGTGCACACTGCCTGTGAGCTCCGCAGGGACAGGCCGATGGAGCGGCTGCTGCTCGTCAACACCGGTGAGCGGGCACCACCGAGATGCACTCCTGAGCACATGCAGAGTGCGTTCCTCCTCCATGTTCAGAGGCAGCTGCAGGACCGGCTTGCAGGGTGTTTATATTTTTCAAAATATAGTCCAGCCCCCTACAAGGTCTGAGGGACAGTGGACTGGCCCCCTGATGAAAACGTTTGCTGACCCCTGAATTAGACTATTGCTGCAAGATATTGCAAGCAAGACTACGGTCATTATTCTTTGGCAATAATGTCCTATTTTAACTTAAAATGTACCACACTTTCGAAGGTTCATTTGCAAGGCTACATTCACCCCTGCAGTCAATCAAACTTGAAAGCTATTGCTCCATTTTTATTAAAAGCTTCCATAACTCGTGGATACACACAACAATGGTTCCACTGTGATTCTAGGAATAGGACAATTTACAAGCTTTGTTTCAAAAGGCTGAAATAGATTTCTGGCTCAATGAGATGTTATGACCAGTATCCAAAGGACTGTGCACTACCTAGCATGCATGCATGTGGGGATGATTTTTTAGTTTTCATCACATTCCCCTTTTTGAAGGGCCAATTCCAGCAGGAAGCTGGACCCTCTGGAACTGCATTCCATGAGGGCTAAGAAGCTGCTGCCAGGAAGGAAATTACCATAGATCCCCCAGCCAGGTATGCAAGCTCACCGTCTGTGTCTCCCATTCCAAATCAATGAAGGGTTATGGGTTGGTGGTAGAGGACAGGCTTCATATACAAAAGGTCCCAAACCAAAATCCCTAGCATGTCTAGTTGGATGGACAAAACAGGCTGATACAGTCACACATTCCTACAACTGAATGCTAAAAGCTTAGATTACTATCAGTATTTGCATTCCTATGCAACCTTGCAAACAGCCTCTTGTGTGCGTACATCTATCACATAAATATATTAAATCAGATTTGTTTGTTTTGCTGCCTTTCCATTCTTTCAGATGGTGTTCTGAGTAAAATGAAAATTTGAATATCCCCAAACTGCAAAAAGTGTCCCGGTAAGAAAGACATCTCCCTTTCCCATCTTGAATGCCTTAATGCACCAAGCTTAAACAGATACTCCTGCAAATCTACTGGCCTTTGCTCGGAAGCAGCCCAGGACAAAAATAGGTTTATGGTCTAAGTTACAGCTCAGCTTTACAGAAGACAGTCTGTGCAAGTTATGACTGAGGTAACTCACAGGGCAAAATAAGGAAGCTATAGATGTACTACCAGAATGCCCAAGTATCTGATCTGCAAGTGACCCTTTTTTTGCAAAAAACCTCTCCGTTCTAGGACTACTGGCTTAACCACGTCCTGCTCCCACTAACTCAAGTACTTAAAACACATCTGCGATTTTAACAATAAAACCCTTCTCTAGTATATAATATGCCACTGTTGGGTTAAGTATTCCTATAGAAGAGTGGTACATATGGAGATTCAATAAGATTATGCTAATAAAACTAGTACAATTGTTTCAAGTCGACTGGCACCATGGCAACGATAACTGCTTCCCCTCTTTATAATGTACACAGAAAACTATATGTAGTATAAATGCTAGCAAACAGAGGTACAAATGAGGAATCTCCCTCTTCAAATCTCCTCTTTGCCTTAGGCGAGCCACTTAAGTTTAGAGGTAATCAAAGAGCTGATACACATAGAATTGTAGAGTTGGAAATGACCACAAGGATCATCTACTCCAACCCCCTGCGATGCAGGAATCTTTTGCCCAACATGGGGCTCAAACCCACAACCCTGAGATTAAGAGTCTCATGCTCTACCAACTGAGTTATCTCAGATGAACCATCTGTTTGCACCCAGGAGGTGCCAGGACCAATCCCTGGTACCTCAATTTAAAAAGGAGCAGGGAGCAAGGAATGGTAAAGACCTTCTGCACGAGAAGCTGGAGAGCTGCTGCTAGCCAGAGTAGGTGATACCAGGTAAAATTGACAAAGAACATGAACTGGTATAAGGCAGCTTCTTGCATTCTGACACACACACTCAGACTCAGCCACATGAAGAGATTAACTACATTGCAGGGCTGCTGCAAAGATGACTGAAATGCTGTACACAAAGTGCTTTAAGCAAGTGTTAATTACCATAATCACTTGAAATAAATAAGATATTTGTGAAAGTGGATATAGGCTAGAGCTAGAAGTCTGCATTCTTTTTAGAACATAGAGGACTGTGACTCTTTACTGCCAACATGATCCAGCCAAAGTTGAGGCTTCTCAAGTGCATGTTGCATGAACCCACTGAATCAATGGGGCTTTAAAATATTTGTCATGGTTGCTAGTTCCCTGTAGAACACTCCATAAACATGCAAAATATTTTAGACCAGGTGCAATTTAGAACCAGAAGCAATGATCCCTTCCATAGCATATTTTTATATGTCTTGTAATAGAACAGTACAGTACATGATTACATTGTTCTATCATTATTTATATCACGTTTACTATTTTTTCAATTTTGTATGTTTAATATTAAATATTAAAAATCAGCCTCAGTGCAGCCACCAAGCACTACAATCTTAATAAAAACACTCTCCATTCCCCAGTACACAAACAGGCAAATTACGAGCGTAAGGAAGGAAATGGCACTTTTTTCTGGGCACCAAGTTCCACAATGGGTGCCATAACCACAAAAAATGCTCCAATCTACATCTTCAGTGTCCCAGAGGTACTCAGTTTCATCTGGGTTATGCTTTAGAGCTCAAAAGCAAGCTTAGGATAAAAATACATAATAAAAAAGAAATTGCCAACACAGCTTTATAATTTGGCACTTGCCTGGTTACCTGCAACAGGTAAGACAATGGCTCCCAGATGACCCAAAAGTCCCACTGCTGCCATAGAGATCACTGGCTTTTGAAGACAGCACCATCCATTAAGCATTGTTAGTGACACAGTTTCATACAGATCAGCTGCAATCATAAAGATCTCCTTCCTCCCCATCTAGCATGGAGGAAATCACGCAGCACTACATAGAGGCCGCTCCTGCAGCTTCACCCTCGCTGCCAGTCGTGAGTTGGGACAAGAATGCCAGACAGATGGGAGAGCAAACTGTCAGAAGCATCACCATGTAGCCAGGGGAAAAAGGAGTGATATGGGCAACTACCTACTGAACAGTTATTGCCAAGACTACAACAGTATCATGTCTATATTTAGTGACTATCTCTGCCTGCAGACAGTTTAAACATGACCTGCCATGCGCTCACATATTTCAAGCGTTCAAAATGGCCTCATGTGTACTCTCACAGTCATCTTTACAACAGCCCTTTCAGGAAGGACACTGCTATTATTCCCATGATCTGATTTAAGAAAAACAACTGTATTTTTATACTACTCAGATGTTCACAGGCTTGAGAAAGAATCTTGTCTGAGGCCACCTAGTGAGTTCATGGCTGAGTCATGATCGGGGACTTCTGATTCACAGCTGCTCAAATGTCCTAGAAACCACACTACACAGAATTTAAACAGGAAGTAGTAGTGTGACAGAAAGGCTGCTTAATGTACCTGAATGACTATTAAGCATTTAGGAATTTTCAGTATAGCACAGAGAGTGTGCTAGGTGTACATAAGAGTAAGAGATTATAGTGTTTAAATAGGACATTTAAAGATTTAAGTGCATCTTCAGGCTCATAAAACCAGATTGCTGCCAAGGCAGAGCGGAGAGAGAAAACAGTCCAAACTAGGAATAGTTTTATATAGATGATCCTACTGCAATCAACATGTACTCAAATTTCAAGTGTCAATTCATACTAAAAAAGCATCAGGCTGCTTTATACAGCTAAGTCACAATAGCAGGTCATACTGGTGAGAAGACAATGTGGGTCAGAATCAATAACAGCATGTAGCAGGTAATTCAGATTTGCCAGCTTCCTCCCCCACTTTAAACCTTTCCTCAAGAACTACTTCTACAAAGCTACCCCAGTCTCAACTTTCAAAAAAAAACCCCAACCCACAAAACTGTTGTCATTTTACATACAACCCCCCCCCCCGGCTTGGAGCAGCATCTCTCGCCATGCTCTGCATGAACACTCAAAACAGCTGACAAATAAGCATCACACAGCAGCCAATGCGCAAGAATAAGGCTGCACATACACCATATCTTTAAAGCACATTTGAAACACATTTTTTCACTTGTGAATGGTTGCTGGGAATTTTAACTCTGTGAGGACAGTGCCCATAATTCTTTAAGGGGGAGGGGGGAGTTGCTTTAAATGTATAGTGTGTACACAGCCTAAGTGACACCTGTGGGGTCTATCATATGCCACCGATTCTGAAACCACCACTTTAATTATACACAACTGCCTTATAACATGCTGCCTTTTATCAGGTCAGGCCCATCTAGCAGAATACTGTGTATTTTGACTGGAAGTGGTTCTCCAGAATCTCTAGAAGTCCTCGACTACAACTTGATATTTTAACTGGAGATGCCAAGGATTCAACTTGGGACCTTCTACATGCAAAGCATGTGTTCTGCTTCTGAACTATAGTCCCTCCCCATCACCTATACTTCAAGATGGTGGTTTAAAACAGTCAATGCAGCCTCCACATCTAAGCCTCCTTTTCCTAACAAAAGCCAGCTGTACCTCTGGCTTTAGCAACATACCTAACAAAAAATATACCTTACAGAACAAAATTACCTAGACACAGCATGACTTACAGAAGCACATGACTCCACACCTGCCTCACTATCACAATGTTTACATTCAACATAAATACTTGTGCTCTATACATTCAAACTTATATTCCACCCACTTTTCCAAATGTGTTAACATATCTTTAGAGAGAGAAAAACAAAGCAATCCCACAAGATGTCCTCCAAGATTTCTCCCACACAATCAGAAGACCAGTTTGCACTTCTGTGTATTTGCTATTTATTTGGCACCACAAGGGCACATGACATTTTATGGAGTAACATTAGCTGGACAGAAGTCCCTGACCAAAGGAGGTTCCAATATAATAATTATTTCTGAACAGCAGAGTAAAAAAAGTAAGGTGAATAATTGCAATAATGTGTACTTCATCTCTCAATTCTCAATAAATCCAAGCTTATTAGAGCAGCAAACTAGCAAAATAAAATTGTATATCTGAAGAATGATACCACCACACAAAGTGTCCAAGACTTCTCTGCCTTACCTGTTAGGTCATGATGAATTAGGTCAGTAAAATTGGGGTCATCGCCCCACCAGAATATCCACAATTCTCTGCGCCCAGGCCTCTGGTCTCTCCGCCACACACTCAAGACGTCAGCTTTGAGGCAACGACTGTAGCTGCTTAGGATAGGGTCTTCTTCGGTCACTGGGAACAGGATTGGTGCAGATGTTGGACCCTGCCATACGTAGCGTTTCCATTTAATCCCTGTTAAATCGGCCTGAAAGAAAATTGTAACAGGAATTAGACTACAGGGAACCGGAAGGTTTCATTGTAAAATTGCAGCAGTTACCAAAGACAGATATTTCTATTCACTTCCCAGCAGGTCCTTCTCCCATTTCACTAAGCACATATGCATTTTGGACTTTAAAAATGCATTTTCCCTACCACCTCCTTATGACAACTTTCGGTCAATAAACCAGTGGCAATGACTTCAATCCCTGCCCCATTCAAATCAGTGGGAGTTTTGTTATTCAAACAGAGCATCCTAGGATGTTAGAATATCATAAAATCAAGTGCTTGTTTTGAACTATACCATCACTTTTGCAAATCCTGCTGAATCTCCAAATATAGAGAACTCCTGTTTCCTGAGAATCTACATCTGTTACAAATGCAAATAAACACCTCACTAATAACCCTCTCCTTAGCCACTTAGCACTAGAAGCACTGCAACAAAACAACCTAATCATTTTGAAAGGCAGAGGCTTTACTGAAAATACTGACTATCCCCATGGGGAGGGGGGGGGGGAACCAACAAAGAAAAAAACCATTCCAAACTTTTAATGGATTCCACTACAATTCAAGGAAACTTTCAACAGTTCTTTCTCCACTCCTTTTCCCAGAAAGAGTTTTTTTTTTTTTTTTTTTATGACCAGCGTTTCAACAGCAGCTGAAGGGGGGGCTAAGAGAAATGGTAGACACTGACACAGGGTTCACTTTCCAGCTGTTGATAAAGAGGGTGCTCTTTCCACTCAACACAAAATTCATTTGCTTCCCCAGCATATAGATACAATAAAGGTTCTCCTGGCCTACTTAATTTCAACAAGGAAGGTTCCAGCACCTCTGTCAAGTGACAGAATTTGCAACAGTTGGTGATCTTGGAAAGAGAAATGGAGAAGAGGGAAGACATGCTTTAAAGAGACACTGGCACTCATGAGAAGCAGGCCAGCTCAGCCAGTAACGTGTGATCCTGCAGAGATAGACTGCTTGGATTCCTTACACCCAACTACGCATCAGCACAATAGCTTTGGCATAGATTTTTTTTTTTTTAAACTTTCAGGATTAAATAACACCAGCTGGTCGGGTCTGCTGCCAATTTGCATTGAAATAAATCCAGAGTGAGAAAGTGGTCAGCAAAACCCACGCTGGGATCTTAACTGAATGAAGGTTTAACTGAATTCCACGGCAGCAATTAAATAAGGCAAGGTTACAAAACAGTGGAGGGATCCGTTTACACACACACACACTTTAAAAAATAAACAAATAATGTGTAACCTGCGAATAGCAATACAGTGGAGCTTCCTCCACCCGGACTTTTGTTGCCAGTTTTAGTAGGGTGACACTTTTAGGGAACTGGGGGGAGAGTGAGGGGAGGATTTCACCAAAGTTAGCTTGGGAAGCAGAAAAAGGAGGGTGGGAGAGAGAAGAGCTAAGCTAAAACTAGGCTGAAATTGAACTGCAATAAAATAGGCATAAGTAATCATGTCACCTACAACAACAGATTAGAGAGAAATCGAAAGTTAGTGGAGAATCAGAGGAAGAAAAACAAAAGAGGGTGAAGAATGATTTGGAGAAAAAGCAAGCTGGAGCAGGGGAGTCGTAGGCATAAAGTCTTTGGAGGAAGGGAGGGAGACAGAGAGGGGAATATATATATACAGGAGAGCTAGTTGATTCCTGGCAAGGCCTGCTCCAGAAGACTCCTCTAGCAGATGCAATGCTAAAAATGGCTGCTTTGCTTCCATTCCTCTCTCTTCTTCCCTCCCCCCCACTTTCCTTTCCTCTTCCCTCCCCTCTCCTGGCGATCTCGTCTCCCTCCCCCCTCCAACCTTTCCTTGCATGATTATCTCCGGCGATCTGCACACCGCCCCCCCCCTAAAAAAAAAAGTAGCCACTTACCAAACAGAATAGGTTGGAATGGCAATCCTCAAGGCTGGCCCCGTTCGGCACGAAGCAGGAACTCATCCTCACAGCCACAACCCACACGCCATTATCCCACAGCCTCCGACAAGAAAGAAAAGAGACAGACAGAGCGAGCGAGCGAGAGACACACACACGCCGACCGAGAGGGGAGGGAGAAACACAACCGAGGGAAAACGGCCCTTTTCCCTCCCCCCTTTAAAAAAAAGAATCACACACACATTGCGGGGAAGGGAGAGCGCACAAGTAAGGCAAAGGAATAAATAACCCGGGGAGGTTAAAAGGAAGGAAGAGGCAATTAAAAAAAAAAGTGCAAAAGAAAAATCTTCGTGGAGAGGGATCAGTTTTCACAGCCTCCTGGGCAAAAGGCGGCGGCGGGGGAGAAAGATTGGGGGTACTTGATCCAAAGGGATTGCAAAAATAGAAAGATTTACGATCTTCAATCTGCAAACGCGGGTGGGGTGGGGGCAGAAGGAAGATACACAAATAATCCAGTGGCTGTAGGGTGTGTGGGAAATAATCCAGGAATTTCTCTTGCGCCTTGTCCCCCCCGCCTCGTCACACCGGATTTATAGAGTGAAGAAAAGACCGGGAGGGGGGCGGAGATAGAGAAGAGACGGTGCGAAGTCCTTTCCTCGTTTCTTCTCAAGAGTTGGAGATGCAAAAAGGTCGTTTTTGCTTCTATTTCCACTCCAGAAATAATAATAAAAAATCAAGCCATTGGAAGGGGAGGAGGAAGGGAAACTTTCTGGTCTCCAGGAGGTGGTGGTTTGTCCCAAGAAGGTGGTGTTATCCTTGACTGGCCAACCTCCCCTTCCCCAAATACAATTTTTCCCTTCTTCCTGCTGGAGGTGGGGGGAAAGGGGGGAGAGAGAGTTTAAGCGGAGTCTTCCAAGTTGCCTCAAGAGCTCCGAGGATCCTCCTCTAAAATCCTCAGCATCGAAGTGGAGGGAAACCCAGACGCGTATTTTCTTCCAGATGGGATTTCCAGTTGCTAAATTTGATTTTTTTGGAAGAGGCCAGGAGTGATGTTGATAATGGAGGGTGGATATGTATATATCTTCTTCCCTATTTTTTTTTCTTCCCCAAAGATATGGGTGAAAAACAAGCACACTTTAGGAGGTGATGAGATGAACTTCAAGATGAACTCATCCACGCACACACCCCAAAAAGCCCTCTCCCAAACACCCTTTTATTTCTTACGCACAGAGAGGTTCCAAGCAGGAACCACTTAGGGCTGAGTGAGCAAAACCCTTTTCCAAACTGCCTGCCTCCAAAAAGAAAAATCTTCATCCAAGCACTCAAGTGCACTGAAGTGTCCTTTTTGCTGCTGATGGGTAAAAAGAGAGGGAAAGGAATGGATGACCTCCTTGTGCCCCCCTCCGAAAAGCCCTTTTAAAAAACAAAATTAATTCCTCAGGTCAATCCTTCATGCCAGGAATATCTGCGGATGGTGGTTGATTGGTTGGTTTTTAAGGGAGTAAAGTAGCAAACCTTTTCCCCACCTTCAAACAGGTATAAGGAACCTCTTTTTCAGCCACTGAAAGGGGAAAGGGCAGAGAAAAACCAGGGCTATTCCTCCAAAAGTAATTAGGATTTTTTAAAAAACAATTGAATTATCTGTAAAGGGTTGAGGGTATTAAGAACTGAAAAGTCCCCTTTTCCAAAAAAAAATGAAGGGAGAGTTATTCCTCAGGTTAATCTTCTAGGCCACAAATATTTGCAGATAGGATAGGTTTTTTTTCTTTATGGTAAGCAGCAACTGAAAAGGCTTTTTCTCCCTTCTTTCCTTTGGGCAAGAAGAAAGTGTCCCCTTTTCCTTCTTCAGACACTGGAGAAACGAGATGATGAAGTTGAAGGAAGAGCTTTTCCTTTTAAAAAAAAAGGTAGTAAAAAGTGTCTATGGGATGAGAAGTGATCTGAAATATTTTTTCCCTCCCTCATAAAGAAACAAGTCTCTTCTTCTTCCACGTCTTCGAAGAAACTGGAGAGAGGAGAAGAAACGACTTTCCTCTCAGAATATATATATATAGAACGAAGTGTCTGGAGGGAGGCGAAACTTTCTTTTTTAAAAAAAAACCCCAAAACCCTTTTAAATATAAATATATAGCGTCGCCACGTTAGGTGGAGAGAAACCAAAACTCTCTTCCTTCCCTTCCTTTTTATTTCTTCTTCCCCCCTTCCAATTTTTGCCGTGAGGGAATTTCCGCTTCTTTTCTTCTTGGGGCCCCCACCTCCCCTCAGGAGACGGTGACAGGTGAGGGCGGCCGAAGAAGGGCTGGAGGCGGCGGCGGCGGGCTCGGCTGCTGCCTCACGGGGGAAGAAGGGTCGGCGCGCCACGAGCAGCCCCCTCGGCGACGCCGGCCTCTCTCCTTCTCCTCCTCGCCCTGGTCTCCCTTCCCTCAGCGGTGTCTCTGTCGGCGGCTGCCCAGCCGCGGCATCCTGAGGGCTGGAGTCCCCGCGCCGCCGCCTTCCTCCTCCTCTTCCTCCTCCGTCTCCGCTCGCCTCTCCTCAGCTGCTCTCGGAGCCCATGACGCCGCCGCCGCTGCCTCTCCAGAAACCGAGGCGCGCCGCCGCTTCTCCTTCCCCTCGGCGCCTTTGGGTTCTATTCTCCCTCCCTCCCTCTTCCCTCGCTTCTCTAATGGCGGCCGCAGCAGACGAGCAGCGTCGGGAGGGTAGGAACCTGCCCCTCTCGCTCTCCTCCTCTGGCTCCCGCCGCCATTGGCCGCCCACTTTTCCTTTTTATTTTTTCAACCCCAGTCCGCCGCCGCTGATTGGCCGCCAGCGCGTCACGTGGAGGGGCTCCCCGGCTGCGGCCCAGCAGCCACTGGCTCCTGGGCGAGAAACCCCGGGCGGTGGAAGGAGCCGGAGGAAGAGGAGGAAGGGGATTGGTCGGAAGCGGAGTGAGAGAAAAAGAAGAGGCGAGGCGGCGTCCGGCCGCTAGAGGCGCCAGGGAGCAAACGGAGGCGGGGTAGGGAAGACGCGGCGGGGGGAGAAGCGGAGGGGAACCGAAAAGTTTCAGGCGGAGGGTGGCTGTTGAGCAGGCGCCACCTAGTGATGCGGTGGAGACACTGCAAGGGGAGGCTCGAGCAAAGCGGCTGGGAATATTGGCGTTTCGGGGATTTGGGTTTTTTTGGCTTTTCAAATCGCACAGCAAAACAAGCAGTTACAGATCTCCCACGCGTAATTGTCGCAGCATATGACTGCAAAGAAGCGGTAAGCATTAAGATAAGATAAGCAAATTAAGTCAGGCAACTGTCCGCTCCCGCCCCTCCCAAACCCAGTGTGGGAAGGTGGAGGTCGTGAAATGTCAAGAGAAAGTCTTTAGGAAAGTTGGAAATGGAAACCATAACGCGTAAAAATGATCGGAGGCCGTTTGGCCTCCTCTGTTGCTGTTATTACTACTGCAAGTCCTCTGCACTGTCCATTATTATTATCAACATTATTGTCATAATGATATAATCATCATTATTACAGACAGGAATTGAGCGAGCCTGCTCTTATTAGCAGCAGCAATAGTATTACTACTTTTACATTTTCCCTGCTCGTCCCATCATTATTGTCGTCAGCATGATAAACACTTTCATATATTATTGTCATCCACACCAACATCGTATGATAACTAAATTTGCTTACGTGTTAACAGTAAACACTGAACAATCCAGACTTCACCAAGTATGCATTTTATCTAAATAAGCAAAAGTAATCATTTTTTTCGTAGGACGTGGGTGGCGCTGTGGGTTAAACCACAGAGCCTAGGACTTGCCAATCAGAAGGTCGGAGGTTCAAATCCCCACCACAGGGTGAGCTCCCATTGCCCAGTCCCTGCTCCTGCCAACCTAGCAGTTCGAAAGCACGTCAAAGTGCAAGTAGATAAATAGGTACCGCTCCGGCGGGAAGCTAAACGGCATTTCCGTGCGCTGCTTTGGTTTGCCAGAAGCGGCTTAGTCATGCTGGCCACATGACCCAGAAGCTGTACGCCGGCTCCCTCAGCCAATAAAGTGAGATGAGCGCCGCAACCCCAGAGTCAGTCATAACTGGACCTAATGGTCAGGGGTCCCTTTACCTTTACCTAATCATTTTTTTATAATTCTATCATTTATATCCCACCTTTTGGGGCATAGCCCACCACAGCTGACTCATCTTCTGTGGCTAACAATCTTATTATTTTATTTTTATCCTGTACTTCCAAGCTGGTCCAGGGGCAGCAAAACAGCAGTTGTGAGGGACACAGTTGCACCTAAACAGGAAGAGCCTTCCATGCTGGGGAGCAACAGGACCCAAGATGGTTGATATTGAGGGAGGTTATCTTTTAGGCATTTGAGCCCCTAGCTATTTAGTATTTAGTATTTAGCCCCTAGCTAGTATTTAACACCTTGAATTGTGACCCATTCCCAACTGCTCAGGTGAATGCATCAGGTTGATGTTGATGTCCCCCCACTGACATCAATTGATGTTGTGAACCTGAGATGTGCAGATGAAGGGTGGTATACAAATTTAGTAATAAATAATAATAATCAATAAGAAATGAGAACCAGCTTTCAATAAAAATAATCATGTTTAATAAGCTCTCATTTGATCATCATTCCTGCTAACCTGCTCTGATGGAAAATCTTCACTGGATTTTATTGTTGCTATTATTATTTGACGGTGGTGGTATTTTAATATTTCAAACAGGACCCCCAGCAAATGTGTGGAATATTCCCGTTTGAGGTTTCAGCCAGCCAGCCACACATGACCTTTGTCAGGTTTCCGTTCCGTTCCATTCCATTCTATTCCCTCACCTCCAACAGAAGTGTAACATTAAACGTAGCAAGCATGCAGCTAGTTCCTTCTTGTTTCTCAGTTTTAGCAACAATGCTGGTGACACTCCATCACCCAAGTTTGCTATTAGAAGGAATCATTAGTGGTAATATTTTAAAAGAAACAGTGTCCAGTGGAGCTTAGGAAAGGAAACAGTTGCTCTGTTTAGGTTTCTGTATCATTAACTTGTCTAAAATAAATCTCAGCACTGTGGTTGGGGGGGTGTTAAAAGTTGCACCTACCAACCTTTCCTCATCTACTGAACTATGGAAGGCACAGGAGCCCTAATAAAAAAAGGCTGGCTGTTAGGGTTTTTATTTAGATCATGTCTGCTGGATATTTTGCTCATTGCTGTTCTCTGCCACCCCCGCGAGCCCATTAAATAAAGTTAATTATGGATATTTTTAATAATCATTTCACTCTATTCCATAAGGGGCAGCCCTGTTAAATCTGTTGTAGCAAACACAGCAGAGAATCGTGTGGCACGATCAAAAGCATATTTCGGCTGTGATCCCATCCATGCTTGCCTGGGAGTAAGTTTCATAGCTCTCTAAAGGTCTTACATCTGAGCAGACGGGCATACAATTGCTGTATTGCGTCAGTGACTTCTGTGGATCAGGGCCCATTTAGTTCCACTTAAATCCCATTTAGACAGCCAGTGGTTAGAAAGTTAGAAAGCAGTGGTTAGAAAGCAATGGTTAGAAAGTTAGACTAGGACTTCTTTTCATAATCTTTACTCAACCCTGTGAGTATGTCATAATGTCAACAAAGAGGGCATAAGGAGGTTGTAACCAATGCTATTCCTACTCGGAGACCCATTTGCATGAATGGGTATGACAAAGTTAGGCCCACTAATTCCAATGGCTCTTACTTACAGCAAAACTTGGTGTAAGCAAACTTCCACTTGCCCCCCAACTTCCTCCTGATCCTTACTGCTGAATCGGAACAGATGTCAATCGGGTTTTCTCTGCTCCGACTCTGCACTAAACAGTGGGTTTTCCTGGGTAAAACAGAAAACGCTCAGACCGGTCTGAAGCTAGGGACAAGCTGAAGTGTGGACGAGCCCTTAGTTGAATACAACCCAAAATATTTACTTATTTAGATATTTGGGACCCTGATCTTCGAGGGAAGATTTCCAGAAGAGCTTACAACAACAACTTTGAAAAAGGTGAGAGCAAGACAGACGGGTGAAATTCCAAGGGGCTTCAAGGTGGCTCCTGGAGAACAGCTTCCTGAGGACAGGGATATGGCTAGAACTCAGGGCACAGGGCCATGATGATGATTTGTATACATTTTTCACGTGCAACCACACCCACCCCACCCTGTGTTTCAGATCACATATGATTTGGGAACTGTAGCTCCCTGGCTGAGCACCTGCTCTGCATGCAGGTCCAGCCAGTCCCTGGCATCTCCAGTTATGGCTTGGAAATGCTCCCTGCCTGAAATTCTGGAGAGCTGCTGCTAACCAATGCAGCCAATACTGAGCTAAATTGACCACCAAAGGTCTGGCTTGGTGCAAGGCAGCTTCCTATGTTCCGGAGGCCACTATCTCACTCTGTCTAATGGTAGGGTCTGCCCTGATATATACACACAAGTAAAAAAAATCAAAAAAATCCATGTGTGTCCTAATTAGAAATGAATTTAGAGCATGGTGTTTTTGTTTTATTTTATTTTTAACCTGAGAGATGAATTCCTTAATTGCTTGTCTATGGATGGCAGCTGGGGATGGAGACAGGGTGTTGTGGAAGGGGGAGGGGGTTTGGAACACAAGCTCCTTTCCAAGAAACTTGAAGCAGATGGTTTTCTCCATGGTGACCGAAATGAGGACACACAGCTAGCAGGGGATATTCTGCAGCAGCCAGTCCTCCAGAGCAACGACAGCTTTGAGGACTCTGATGCGCAAGCGCGGGCGGCCGCACACGCACTCACACAAGGCATCCCAAAGTTTCCATTGTGGCACTTTGGTCGTTAAGAGTAATTATCTCCCTGCACTGAGATAAAGACTTGTTTGCAGTGTTATTAAGTCCCACGTCCCCAAGGAGAAATTCAACACTTTTGCAAAGAGATCGCCGAAAGCAGCCGACTTCAGCGAGAATGCCGGTGGGATGATTTTCCTATTACCGAAAAAAAAGTCACAGAGCATAGCACTTGGAAAGATGGTGGACCTGAAACAAACCCGCAGGCCCAAAAATCTGGATGGACGAATTTTCATCGCAAGAGTTCTTTGATGCCAACGATTTTGGTTGCATTCAGGCTGGCAATGACATTGTGATACTACAGGCAGAAAAGCGATGGTAACCTTTGCCCGCTGATGCAACTAAATAAATCGGAGTATAATCCACAAACAGACACGTGTTTCTTTTATTCTTCACATGCACCTATACTTCTGAGCAATTAACATGTCGTGACTACAGTCAGAAAGAGCCTTGGGCATGCCTGCTTGAGGCACAAATCCTTCTTCTATAAGGGGGGGGGGGTACTTGTCTGATAAACAATGTGACTGATACCCATTGGGACTGGTAGGGCGAAAGGCAGGGAGGCCAACAGCAGATGGAGCCAGAGATCATAGCAGGCAGATCCATACCCCCCCACACACACCATTAGCTGTATGCAGAAAGACAGAGCAATGGGGGGCTGGCTGAGGCAGATTGAGGTTGATGGGGCAATGCCCCACTTACCCTAATGGCCTAGTCACAACTGCCTATAACCATTATAACTATTAAGATAGATAGATAGATAGATAGATAGATAGATAGATAGATAGATATAGATATAGAGGGACGCAGGTGGCGCTGTGGGTTAAACCACAGAGCCTAGGACTTGCCAATCAGAAGGTCGGCAGTTCGAATCCCTGCGAGCTCCCATTGCTCAGTCCCTGCTCCTAGCAGTTTGAAAGCACGTCAAAGTGCAAGTAGATAAATAGGTACCACTCCAGCGGGAAGGAAAACATTGTTTCCGTGCGCTGCTCTGGTTCGCCAGAAGCGGCTTAGTCCTGCTGGCCACATGACCTGGAAGCTGTACGCCGGCTCCCTCGGCCAATAAAGCGAGATGAGCGCCGCAACCCCAGAGTCGGTCACGACTGGACCTAGGGGTCCCTTTACTTATAGATATAGATATAGATATAGATATAGATATAGATATAGATATAGATATAGATATAGATATAGATATAGATATAGATATAGATATAGATATAGATATAGATATAGATATAGATATAAAGACAGGAGCACCTGGCGTGCTCTGGTCCATGTCATCACGAAGAGTCGGACACGACTAAACGACTAAGTGACTAAGCGAGATGAGCGCCGCAACCCCAGAGCCGGCCACGACTGGACCTAATGCTCAGGGGTCCCTTTCCCTTTACCTTATATAACCTTTCAAGTTTCACGTGTCCTCAGGAGGAGCAGGAGGAGGAGATCCAGGCATATTACTCAAAAGTTTGCATTTTTGTTGCTTACTTTTCTGATCTGCCTGGTGAAGATTTCTGTCCAACTGAAAAATCAACCCACGTTCACTCTCTCACACAGAGAGAGTACTGAAACCCGGAACACACGTCCAAATCACAATGGATTTTTTTGTTGATAACTCCATCATACCCCAACATGCAGTTTATACAGAATAATAGAATAATATAATGGTAGAGTTTTGGAAGGGACCCTGAGGATCATCTAATCCACCCCCCTGCAGTGCAGAAATATGCAGCTGTCCCATACAGGGATCAAACCTGCAACCTTGGTGTCATCAGCACCACACTCTAACCAACTGAGCTATCCAGTCATCCTCTCAGGAAGGGCAAGCAGTGCTTACACTAGGGCTGGGGACCTGTGGCCACCAATATATTGCTGTCCAAATATGTCCTTCCAGGCAACCAGAGAATTACCTACAAGCTCATATACCAGCGTCTTCCTTGCCCCACCACCAGACAACAATGTTGATTTGTTTGACGCAAAAGATTTTTCCTTTTTTCAGAAAAGACAACAACACACATTTAATATTTGAGGTGCAGCAGATGGCCTTGTAGGAAGGGAATGCAGACTGGCAGACAATACATTTGTGATTCTGCAAGCCTGGAATGTCTCCGGTGAGTCAAATGTTCTAGTAGCAGGAGGAAAGGTTGGGGGGGGGGAATTAAACAATTGGCAGCGCTGATCTGTTATATGAAGACAAATGTTTTCCTCACCCCCTCCCCACCTCTGATGTTGGTTTTGAAGGATGATGGCAGGCAGGTTTCAGAGAACAGCCTTTCCCAAATTGTTTTCCCTCCAGATGTTGTTGGCATGGCTACTGGTCAGGGCATTTAGAATACATTCATTTGTTCAACTTTTAATATGCCTTTCCTTAGTTAACATCCTGGGTCAGTTTACAAATATACAGTGAAAACAATACTTTCTATGTATATTTCCTTTCAAAATAAACCTTAATAATTACTTTAAAATATTATTCCAAGCCACCACATCACTACATTAGAAAGCAACATCAGTACGTCTGGCTCAAAGCACAGTAGTCTCTCCCAAAGACTGTCATGGAATGACAGCCACTGTGGTGTAGTGGTTAGAGTGCTGGACTAGGTTCAAATCCCCACTCGGCCATAAAACTCACAGTGTGACCTTGGGCCAGTCTCAATCTCTCAGCCAAGCCTACCACACAGGGTTGTTGTGAGGAAAAAATGGGAAGAGAACTATGTAATAATAATAATATTTTTTTATTTATACCCCGCCCTTCCTGGTTCAGAAAACCGGGCTCAAGGTGGCTAACAACAAAATTAAAACACTTAATTGATGCAACAAAAAACACAGTATAAAACATGAATAACAATAAATTCAGAATTCAAAAATCAATTTAGGGGGGAAATCCATCCAATAAACATTAGATGTATACCACATTTGCTTCTTGGATGAAAGGTAGGATAGAAATAAAATGAAATAAATCAGAGATGTATTCTCTTTTCGGGGGGACGATGATGAAGCAATGAGGGTGATGAAATTAGCTAATATGGAAGAGATGGTCCTTCAGATATCCCAGAAAACCCTGCCACACATACAAGGTCCCATAACAGTGCTTTAGGGGGTCTTAGAAAAAGAAACTGACGGAAAAATGAGAGGAACCAAAAGGGACAGATTTCCCCATCCCCAATTCGTACAGCAACCTATTTATGTAATATATTTATACCCCATCTTATTAAAAGATTGAGGGAAGTTTACACATCAACACCACCAATAAAAGCAGTGAACCACAGGCAAGCAAAATAAAACCAAAGGGGGGGGGGAGAAATCCAAAGGAGTGAAAAGAAAAGAAAAACATAGTAGCCAGAGGAAATTAAAATAACAATCCACTGAAAACACTAAAACTCTAAAAACAACCACAATTTTAAGAAAAACTCCATTTGAGCCTGTTTCTTTACCTGAGGGCTAAGGGTCACTGGCAAGTGTGTCTGTGCTCAGAAGGCCGTTCCAGAGTCGGGGCCAGACTTCATGAAGAAGACCCAATCTCCGCCTCACCTCCATATAATCCCAGTGAAATCCTTGTCATCAATGGCCCTGCGGAGGAGGACTGAAGGAGGGCCTGGCAGGCAGGTGAAGGTGAACACCTGAGGGCCGGGTCCAACTGCCATTCCCACCCCTGGCCATTCTACCACCAACTGCCCTGAGGGAAAGATTCCAGGAGACATCCCTGCTGCTCTAGCTGCCTGTAAGGATGGGGGAATTTGACAGTTTTGGTTTGTCTCCAGCTTCTCTTTTATTTTTCAGTCTTCAGTTCAGTTCCCCACATTTCTACATCACTTCAAAGGGGAAAGGTTCAGAAAAGGGCAACCCAAATGATCGAGTGGATGGAAGGAAAGGTTGCAGCGTTTGGGACTTTTAGTTTAGAGGAAAGGCGGGTTTGAGGCGACATGATAGAAGTGCGCGAAATGTATGGCATGGAGAAAGTGGATAGAGAAAAGCTTATGGACATTTCCTTGGTGGCAAGGGGAAAAAAAGCTACCGTATTTTTCGCCCTATAGGACGCACTTTCCCCCCTCCAAAAATGAAGGGGAAATGTATGTGCGTCCTATGGGGCGAATGAAGGCTTTCGCTGAAGCCTGGAGAGCGAGAGGCGTCGGTGCGCACTGACCCCTCTCACTCTCCAGGCTTCAGGAAGTTCTCCACAAGCCTTGGGAGCCCGCGGGAGTTCCCACCGGGCTCCCTAGGCTTGCGGATAGCAGCCTGCATCTCGAAGCCTGGGGCGCGCTGCACAGCGTGCCCCGGGCTTCGGTTCCCCGATCTGGTTTGGAGGCTGGCGGTGGGGAGAAGCCTGGGGGACAGCACAAGCTTGGGGGACAGCGGGGAGGTGCGTCCTATGGGCCGGTGCGCCCTATGGGGCAAAAAATACGGTATATAAAAAGGAGGATTCCTGAATGCCAAGATCCAGGTTTGGGGCTATTTGGAGAGAGAACCCCAGCAGAGATTTAAAATCACAAAATACACAGCAAAGTCAAGCACAGACCTTTAAAATATGTCCTTGTGAGTTTCGAAACTTCCCTCTTCCCTTAGCATAGAAAAGAGCACACATTTGGTAAGTTAAAAATGGTTTACTTACAAACCCTCCAAAGGTCAGGTTCATGTGCTTTCCATACGTCACTCAGAAAACACAAGCAGTAGAACTTGGCTTAGTTACTGTGGTGAAAATGGTAGTACATAAATAAGGGATGCCTAACGGAGGGTCTCCCCAGATGATTTCAGGGCACAAAGAGGAGGTCTCTCACTCTTTCAGTGCACAAAGTGCTAAACACAAATACATGTTATCAGACACCTTTCACAACAGCCTTGTAAAGTAGGTCAGCCTCCGGACTCAGATAAAGCATTGCCTCCCCTGCTGTTCCATGCTCAGGCCCTGCTCATGGCAGATAAGATTAGACCAGGAGTTGCCAACATGGCACCCTTCAGGTGTTTTCCTGGTGCTCACAAAACCTTTGATCTCTGCTACCACCCTGCCACTGGTAGGAATATGAGGGGCATGTGTGGGAGAAGTAGACTGTGGGAAGCACAAAGGCAGGGAAGCAAAGTGAGGAATGGACTCACTGCCTTGCCTGCCCTGGGGTGAGGAGAGTGGATACTTTTTTCTCCTTTGAAACATAAGTAAAGGTAAAGGGACCCCTGACCATTAGGTCCAGTCATGGCCGACTCTGGGGTTGCGGCGCTCATCTCGCTTTCTTGGCCGAGGGAGCCGGCGTACAGCTTCCGGGTCATGTGGCCAGCCTGACTGAGCTGCTTCTGGCGAACAAGAGCAGCACACGGAAACACCGTTTACCTTCCCACCGGAGTGGTACCTATGTATCTACTTGCACTTTGACGTGCTTGCAGAGCTAAAAGAGGAAGCTGGAAGTGTAACTCTCCCTCCTGGGTTTTTCAGTTCTTTCAGACCTCAGATTAACTAGTTCCTACTTTTACTCAACCATGTTTAAAAAGTGAATATGTGCGCTCTCTCTTGTGCGGGGGGGGGGGGCACAGGGGGTGTCTAACATGGGGGGGGGGGGAGATGGAAGTGACCAGAAGGGGTAAGAGTCACAAACCCACAAAAGGATGGAAATGCCTGGATTAGACATATTCAGATAAACAGCTGCAGCAGACTGGATTCCCCCCCCTCACACAGTCTTTTTCACTTCTTCCTCTGATCACTTCAGGAGGTGCAGAAGCAAAACTGTGACACAAGCCTTCTTGTCTGAATAACCTACTTCTCTCCCCCCCCCCCCCCGCTTTAAGATTTCCCAATGGATAGAACGTGGTTACAAGATTGACTTCAATTGATTAAATGAGATAGCTTCTCCCACCACCCCTGCTGAAACCAGAGACCTCCCATTTATCATCAGAAATGTAACAAAGGAACATGTTGAACCATTAGTAAATGAAGCACGCTGATTTTAAGCATGGGGAGTTAAGGAGGCAGAAAGAATTGCTTTTGCCGCTGGAGACCATTACTGCTACATTAAAGCCACAATCCCATACACACTTATATATGGGAGTCAGTTCCAGTGGACTTGTTGGGACTTATTTATGGGCAGACATGCAAAGGATTCTGTTGCATCTTGCAATCTTTTACAAATTGCACAGATTGCGAGTCTGAGATTTGTGTGTGTGTGTGTGTGTGTGTGTGTGTGTGTATATACACAGAGCCACACATTACATGTAAAGCATGTTCAGTGCGCATTTAAAGCACATAACTCTTCCCCACCAAATAATCTTGGGGACTATAGTTTAAGGGTGCTGGAAATGTGAGGGCGAACTACTGCTATGGAAATTTTCTCTTCTTCCTCACATTCCTGGATTCATAGTTCCGCCGCACAGAATTAAGCTTCCCATACTCCTCTTTCCTTCACGGACGCTGTTGAAGATGATCAGTCACAGTGGACCATATCCTGCATTCATGAGTGCTGTTTCCTGCAATGCAATGGACACTGTGTTCATTTCGTCCAGAGATGCAGAACCAGCAACCCTCCAAAAGTTGCTGGGCTTAAAACTCCCATCGGCCCCAGTCAGAGTGGCCAACGGTCAGAGATGTCGGGGGCTGTAGCCCAGCAAACATCTAGAAGGGATCACATATTGGCTACCACCAGAAGAAATGATAGAAGCATCAGGACTAGGCAGCCCTAGCCCAGGGAATCAGAACCAGATGCATTGAAAGGAAACCTAAGGCAAGGCCAGGGAAGCTTACTCAGCCCCAAGGGGCCACATGCCATCATGGGAAACCTTATGGGGGCCAAATTCCAAAGGTGGGTGGGGCAAGAGGCAAATGTGGGTCCATGTGTGACCTTTAGGCAGCCGGTTACATTCCAGCTGATATAAGAAAAAACCTCCTTTTCCCTTATGGGGTACCCAAGAGCCCATATATAGTCCTTTTGTAGGTTCTCCATCGGTAGGAGAAAATAACAGAGACCAACCAGAGAATATTGAGAAGCAAAGCAGTTAGTAAGCCTGATCTTTATTAACTGTTGCAACAGGGTGCTCCCCTCACACGCAGGAGAGAGGAGGACCCCAAGCCATGCATGCAAGCCCTTATATAGACATTTTTAATTGCCCACCCTGGAGTCCAAGACCACCCCACAGATACATCATACCTACATCACAGAAAAGGTGGTCTACAACAGAAATCTGAGTGTGTTGTTTATCTCCTGTCTGGCAAGTTACCTGATTGCACTATTTGGGTTTTGGCTACTCTTTTGTTATTATAACTACTTAATTCCTGAATCTAGGTCACTGGTCACAGGCTCACACCAAGTTCATATTTTGAATGTGCCCTTAAGACAGGATTTGTAAGAACAGGATTTGTGAGGAAAGAGACAATGGGGAGGTTTCCCACTTTAACCTTGCAGAGAATATATATATATATATATATATATATATATATATATATATACACACACACATCTTATAACACCGCCATATAAAAGCCAAAGTGTTACACATCCACACAGTCATCCCTGGGAGCTACTAAATAACTGCAACCCCCAAAGAGGGAGGAAAAGGCTCCTCAAAATGTGGGTAACATTTGGGAGCAGAACTGTGATGCGGCAGCCCCAAATGACTGCAGAATATAGGCTCACTTTGGCTGAAGGCAAGGCATTGTGGGGAGGGGGAGTTAACCCTTTCCATCCCCATGCAGTCCCGAATAAAATCCTAACTCTGGAGCTGTGTTAAGAGAAAAATCCTTCACTGGCAAGAATGGGGGGTTTCCTCCCTCAAATGCGAACTACAGCTTCCTGAGTGGGCCAACGTTCCCAGAAGACTGCAACAGAGGAAAGTGTTAAGCTCTGTCACCTTTTCAGCTGTGATCCAGATAATGATCAGCCCTATTTGCATGACACACACCACATATCACTTCCACATTTACAGCACATGGCTTCCTCCAAAGGATCTTGGGAACTGTAGTTTACCCCTCCCAGCACCCCAATGAAGAACAGTTCCCAGGAATCTTTGGGAGAAACCACGTCCATGAAATGTCCTTTGAATGTTTGTTGTGGATGAGTCCAAATATTTATTTTGTTGTTTGAACCCCTAAGACCTCCAGAGCTGCTGAAACACCTCCATATGCTATATATAAAATAAGTGTTGAATGCTTTGCACTGTATTATATGCTCTTTACATTTTCCATTTCTGCACTTACCACAACATTGTAAAAAACGGCCCCCATTGTTTGCTTGTAAAAATGCTCTTGCTGCAGATATTCAAGGCTGGTGCAACCCAGTTTTTTTGTTTTTTTATCCAGGGTTTTCAGAACAAGCTGTGACATTTCCTTGCCCCTCTTGCTGGCTCGAGCTGCCAAAAATTTCCTTGTTTTGTCGACAGATAGGAGGTCATTGAGAACCTACATTAAAGCAATTTTTCAAAGACAAAACTTCATGAGAGGGTTGTGAGAAACTAAATTCAAAAGGCCCTGAAGCCCAAATAACCAGCCCCCAGGGGAGGATGCTTTCCAAATATCTGTATGAATAACTGATCTTCAGAGCTCTGAGCTTACATCTTCTTTCAATCAGCCTCCACTGAAGACAGGCAGTCTTGCCATGTGAATGCACCTGGTGCCTTTGGACCATTTGGTCACTCCCAAGTGATGGAAAGGAATGACCTCATCTCAAAGGGGGCTACCTGTTGTGTCCCTGCCTGAGTCACTGCTCTGACCTTGCCTCCTTCAAACACCTCTGCCAAGGGTGCATAATCCTGCTGAGTCTCTATACCAGGTGTGTGTGTGAATCATTCACGACTCGGTAGGTTTACCTGACCTCAGAGGAGGCTGACTGCTGAATTTCTTCATGAGTCACTGCCTTCAGCTTGCCTTCTCCCATTCAGCCTCTGCTGAGGGCAGCTGCTCATGCCATATGTCTACACAGACTGCGACTGGATCAATAGGATCTAGAGACTGGATCTAGAGAGGCAGCAGAATTGCCGCACCTCAGAGGAAGCACGGCTGGACCACTGATTCCTGCAGAAACAGGGAGGTGGGCAGGAAGCCCTTAATCTTCCGCAATAGGCAATGCTGAGCTCAATGGACCAAGCATCTCAGTATATGGCAGCTTCCTAAGATTCTTATGTTTATTTTTGTTATTCCAATAGGGAACAAAAAGATCCCGCTCCTTAAGCAATTATTTAATAGCATTTGTTTTTCCTGCTGCATGCAACTGCAGTTAATTTGTCCAGGGTCTCAGTGCCCCATATATTATAAAGGAGGAGTTTTCATAGACCTCCAGTTTAACTGGCAAACACTTAACTGTTGCCGCACACCGTTTTGTTATAGTAATTCATAGGCTTTAATTTGAAGCTGGGGTGCCTGAGCGGGTGGGTGGGGAGAGGCAAAACAACGACCCCAACAACTCCCCCTCTATCCTCTGTGGACTGGCAATAAGTTAAGTACCAAAGTGTGAGGGTTTGCTGGCTGCTGGTGCAGTCAAACAACCCTTGCCGGATGCCAGAAGCCGCTCGATTTAAGCATCCTTTTTAAGACACCCAAAAGCACCATCTACAAAAAGAAATCGAACTCTTACATACTAAGTAGCCTAGATTTTCTCTAATCCAAAAGCCACTTTCCTGCACCCTTGAGCCCAATAAGGGTTTGTCTTTTTTTAAAATCCACCACTCCACTCCATTCCCAGCCGTGTCCTGAACTTCTTGTGTAATTAAGCTTGGCTTGTAAGAACCTCTACACATCTCTTCTCTGCAAACCAGAAAAGGGTAGTGGTCAGAGCCACCTTCCTCAACTTGGTGCCCTCCAGATTTTTTGGACTACAGTTCTCAGTGTCCCTGACCATTGGGCCTAATGGCTGGGGCTGTTGGGGCCAGATCTGAAGAGTGTTGCATTAAAAATATCCAACAGGATGCTCTTAAGCACTAAGGGGACTGCTTAAACCAATGGATTTTGTTGCCATTTAGAGTACGTTTGTGATACATGAATAAACATTGTATCAAGCCACTCATTTTCCCCCATCTGCACTACAAATTGAAAGTAGTATCATACCACTTTAAACAGTCATGGCTTTTCCCCCCAAAGAATCCTGGGAGTTGTAGTTTGTTAAGGGTGCTAAGAGTTGTTAGGAGGTCCCTATTCCCCCTTACGGAGCTACAATTCTCAGACTAGTTTAAGAATCACTCCCTCTTCTTCCCAGGGAACTTTGGGAATTGTAGCTTTTTTGTGGGGAATGAGGGGTGCCTCCTAACTCAGCACCCTTAACAAACCACAGTTCACACAATGGGGGGTAGCCATGTCTCTTAAGGTGGTATAACAGAGCTTTTAATGTATGGTACGGATGCAGCCCCAGGGAAGCATGACTTTATTTGGCAATGCCTATCGCTGTGGGTTAAACCACAGAGCCTAGGACTTGCCAATCAGAAGGTCGGCGGTTCGAATCCCCGTAATGGGGTGAGCTCCCGTTGCTCGGTCCCTGCTCCTGCCAACCTAGCAGTTCGAAAGTGCAAGTAGATAAATAGGTACTGCTCCGGCGGGAAGGTAAACAGCATTTCCGTGCGCTGCTCTGGTTCACCAGAAGTTGCTTAACGGAAGCTCCCTCGGCAGGTAAAACGAGATGAGCACCGCAACCCCAGAGTCGGCCACAACTGGACCTAATGGTCAGGGATCCCTTTACCTTTACCTTTATCAGACAGACGACTTTGTTTGACTGATTGGTCCAAATCTTGCTCCCTTCACACAACCCTGCTTAACAAGGCAATGCGCCTCCTTTTCATTCAGTTCCCATCATCCCTGACTGTTGGGCATGCTGGCTGGGAATGATAAGAGCTGTAATGCAAAAACCTCTGGGGCTGATGGAAGATGGAGTCCAAATCTCTGGAGCGCACCAGATTGGGACAGGCTCGGTTAGGGTGTTGGACTAGGACCCCGGAGATGAAAACTGTGGTCTCCATTCAGCCACAAAGCTGACTGGGTGACCTTGGGACAAACTGTTACCTCTCAGCTTAACCTACCTCACAGAGCTCTTGTGGGGATAAAGGCTTCTTAGTCACCCCAAGAGCAACTGTTTTTAATATTATGCTTTAATGTTGTTATCTGCACTGGGATCTTAGGGGGAAAGGTGGATCATAAACAAACAAACAACAACAAGAAGTCTTGCTGAAGGTTGGGAATGAAAATCGCTCTAAAACAATGGAAAGTAAATAAATACCTACACATAAGGGACAGATGGAGGATCTGCGAGAAGCTACACAGTGAAAGAAATGTCTGTTATGGATTTATAATTACATGAGTGTTCAACTTACTGGCAACTCCTGCCGCTCATTGTCAAAGTAATGGCCATCCCACACCTCGGTAACAAGACTGCCGTACGTGGCTAGAAGCCGGAGCCTCTTTTTCTGCAAACCTTCAGACATGACATCCTTCACAGGTCGGGTGGTTATGCCCTGTAGAAATTCCTTGCAAACACATCGTATCAAAAACATTATGTCTTCCAGAAGGACAACCCAAACACTCATTAAGAAGGGGGGGGGGGTGTATTTTGAGATAATCTGCATTGTGATGACTCACAGGCCTTGATGACCAGGTTGCACATCAACACCACATTCCCACCAAGTGATGTATTTACATCACAGCTTCTCCAGCTTCACCATTCCTGTCCTTTCTTCCCTAGTTTCTATTCTATTCTTTAAAACACACACACACACACACAGAGAGAGAGAGAGAGAGAGAGAGATCCAGCCCAGTTATTAGGCAAAGTGAGGCTGCTGCCTCAGGCAGCAGAAGCCCCTGTGGTGGCGTCTCTGTGGGCACCCTGCCTGCCTGCCCTGCTGCTTCCCTCAGTGGCGGAGAAGTGCTGCCACCACTGGCACTGATTTCAGGCCAGATCGCCTCCATTTTGGGTGATATCAAGCAGGCGTCTTCTCCACTGGACTCTTTTCGGCACCTGCTAAAGACGTTCTCGTTTAGACAAACCTGCCCAGAAACTTCAAAAGTTGAGGTAATTTTAATCAATGTTAGTAATTGTATGTTTTGAGGTATGGCTGCAAGTTTTTCTTGATTTTACTGTTTTATCTTTTGTAAACTGCCTTGAAGCATCTTTTTTACAATCAAGTGGTGTATAGATTTTATGAGTAAATGAATAAATACGACAACAACAACAATAATACAGTGCTACCTCGGGTTAAGTACTTAATTAGTTCCGGAGGTCTGTTCTTAACCTGAAACTGTTCTTAGCCTGAAGCACCACTTTAGCTAATGGGGCCTCCTGCTGCTGCCGCACCGCCGGAGCACGATTTCTGTTCTCATCCTGAAGCAAAGTTCTTAACCTGAAGCACTTTTTCTGGGTTAGCAGAGTCTGTAACCTGAAGCGTATGTAACCCGAGGTACCACTGTCATGTCAAAAAAGCTGCTTTGCTGATACTGCATGCTTTTGTTTTGTTTTTAAACCCCACACAAGGGGCAGATCCAGACATTTCAAGCACATTCTTGCCCCAAACCTGGATCTTGCCATCCAGGGAATTCTCCTTTTATATCCCTATTTCTTCTTGCCAACCAACATATTCAATACACATTTAAAGCAGATGACTCCCCACTGCCAAAGAATTCTGTGAACTGTCATCTCCCCCCTCCCAGAGCTACAACTCCCAGCACCCTTAACTAACTACACTTCCCAGGATGGCTTGGGAAGCTCTGTGCTCTACATGTACGTTGAATGTGCTTGAAATGAATGGCATGAAATCTGCTGTACAGTTAGGAGTGCAGCCTAAGTGAGTAATTGATATTCACTTCTATTGGTGGAAAGCAAAGCACTATTAAAGGGTGACCACGGCCAAATCCCACCTATTACTGATAACAGGTAGCATGGCATTGTGCCCATTTCACAGACACAGAGACTCGGTCCACACAGGGATCCCTGAAGTGTGCAGGCTCTCTCACCTCCCTACACAGCCCCTGTCATAACAACAGTCGTTTTGGTTGTGTAAAAGAACCACCTCTCCCTGCTCTCTTTGTCCGTGAAAAAAATAATAATAAAAGGCGGCTAACGTGAACCCAGGGAGGTTTAAAAGCAGACAACTGAAAAACTGCAATATTGCAGCTACAATATCCTGTTTGTGCCATCAACAGCCAGGAGGTCGTGCACACACACAAAAAAAGGAAGAGAAAAAAACAAAGCAAGCCAATCGCGGATAGGAGCATTCCACAATTTGACATATGGATCCTGCAAATGCCAACTGCAGGATTACATCACGGAGAAAAGGACAAAAGAGAATAAAATTAGTTCTGTCAGCTCTACGAGGAACCAGTGCCAAAAGAGGCAGAGAGGACATCTCTCTCTCTCTTTCTCTCTCTCTCTCTCTCCCCCCCCCCCAATAAATGGTGTGGGGAGATTTTAACAAAAAGGGTTCGGACAGGGATGCTGCTCTGCCTCCAAGCCAAAGAAACAGAAGCACCAAATTAATTCTGCAAATCACATTAAAAACTGACCTAGTAACTAACGGCTCCAAGTTTTAATTAGTTCAATAGCTAGATCAACTAGTTAAAGATTCTGGCTCCACTGGTACTTCAGGCCAAATGCAGCCTTCCAATCCGCTCTATCTGGCTCTCAGGACTCCCCACCCCCATCACACACCCTCCCCAGCCACACACCCCTGCCCAGGCCACGCCCAGGCCACGCCCTCCTTCACACCCTCAAGTGTTTTTGCCTGGCTAGAATGTGCCCTTGAATTCTGGCAATGCCTCTTTGCTTGCCTGGATGAAGGACGGAATCATAGAATCATGGACTTATAGAGTGGGAAGGAACCACGAAGGCCATCTAGTCCAACCCCCTGCCGTGCAGGAATCTTTTGGCTTGCATGGAATTCGAACCCACAACCCTCAGACGAAGAGCCTCATGCTCTACCTACTGAGCTATCCCCGAGATGTGACCTTCAAGAGAGGAGTGTGTGACTGGCCTGATGTGCAAAGTTTACATTTGTTGTTCTGCCCACGACTGGCATGTGGCCCCTGAAAGGTTGCCCACAAAAGAATGTGGCCCTCAGGCTGAAAAAGATCCCCCATGCCTCTAGGCTTTGGGCCCTGGAGGTCAATCAACAAAAGCTTTGGTTGATTAACCACCAGAGCCTAAAGTCCCACTTGTCTAGCTCAGTACTTATTCTTCACATCTGTATTTTGCCTTTAATGAAGATCCTCAGGCTAGGACTTTGACCAACCTCCCCTTCCCTAGAGAGCTTCTAACAAGAACCCCCCTCTCCCACCTAAAGACGGGCCGTTCTCAAAAATGATGTCACTCAGAAGCTTCCCCCCAGTGTATATTTTCCATCCAGTTCCTCATCTAAAACAGTAAGGTAATTTTGTTCAGTACTCACAGGACTCGGCACCCCTTGAAACAAAGGCGTGTTGTGCACCCCACTTCCTACGCAGTTTCTGCAAAAGAGAGGGAAGATTAATCCAACAGGTAATCTCTGTTCCCTGTCTTTTCCTCTGAAATTTACTATTAATACAATTCCCCCTAATACTGCATGCACTGAATTGGAGTTTAATTAGATGCTAACCAGAGGGGTTTTGTGCTTATGAGGTAATAAATACTCCTCAAGCTAATAAACTCCAAGGCAGAAGGAGGGGTTATTAATCTCCTGAACACACACACACAAACTTAGCAAAAAGAGCCCCCTCAAGTTATTACTGCTATACGTGGACAACTATTGATTCAATAACATGGGTGAAACATTGAATGTTTTTCCTCAGGCCCAGGTGAACGAAAGGTCTGCAGGGAGCTGGATTTGGGGTAGAAATGGGAAAAATCTGTCAGCTTCAGTTTCTCTCAGTTTCCCCATCTTAAATTCAGCTGCCCATATTTCCACACCAGCTTGTTGGTTTGTTTTTAAGGTCCTTATGGAAATTTTTCACCATTTCAGTGTGAATCTCATTTCTGTACATCATATTGCTGCTTAGAAACAGTAATGATAAACCAATACTTAAATGACTAAAGTAGATCAAGCATTGGTCTGCAGAGTTTGATTTCAAACCACGCGGGAAAGGAAAAGGGGACACCCGGTGTCAGGTGACTGACAAAGGGGTGGCCCCGCCCACTTATCAAACTTGGCCCCACCCCTTGGGTGGGGAAAGGCTTAGCCCTGCAGGCTCAAAGTCAGGCAGACACAAAACTGGACACACTGTAAGAACTTTGAGAGATGGAGGCAGAGTTATAGACATATCCAATCTGCTTTTAAAGCCATCCAAGATGGTGGGCATCCCTGCCTCCTGTGGCAGTGAGTTCCATAGTTTAACAATGTGTACTAGATTGGGCTCAGGAGGGGGGGTGAGTTATGTTGCATTTGTTATATAACCACACATTGCTGTCAGGCTCATCTCTCTCCCACGGGCTTCAAGAACCGCATAATGAAAAGCAAGCATATATTGTTTTAAAAAAGCCCTTGCATAATGCATTTCAGTGTGCATAGTCAAGGCCAAGCCGTGGCATTTTGCCACTCCAACATGGCTGCACCACATAATCCAATTCCGTTCAATCCCAGGATTGTTTAGTGTATCGCAGAGAATGCTGGTGGCCCAGCGGCAGCCAAAGGTTTTCAAGCACCATTGAGGGAGACCGACAGATGCTGCTGGGGTTCGGACCAGCTCTGGTCCATGGTAGTGAAAGTGCCTTCTGCCCATTCAGGCTGGCCATTGGCTCTTCTCAACAGGGAGGTCATTACGAGCTTCCTACCCAGGTGGCATTTTGCCTGGGGAATTCAGTTTTGGCTGAAGGTCAGGCTGATCTGACCACACACAACCCTCACCAAAACGAACAGGGTCTGCACAACACCAGTAGCACCCCCTTTCCCCCGTGATAATGACCACTGGGAGGAGCGCAGAGAGAAGAAACGCCATGGCGCATTTGAGCAGCGCAACCGGGCGCCTTCCTCTGCCCCGACTGCAACAAAACATGTCTCTCCCACATTGGTCTCTACAGCCGCAGCAGGCGCTGTAATCTTCCAACAGTTTGACCTCACCCCCAAAGGCGAACTCCTCCATTCTTTCCTGAGACAGACGGATGCCAACAAAAAAATAGCAGAGAGGAGCAATGTCATTGAGACTCTCCACCTCAGGCACCTCCTGTTTTGCAAGTGTCTAGGACTTGCTTTGGGGAAAGCCTGGCTTTCGGCATCACATTAGGGGTTGTTTCAGCAGGCAGAGGCTCATCAGGGCTAAATCACAGGGTGTACAACTTTGGGTAGCCGGACCGGCACCTTGGAAAGCTTCCAGCAAGTCTCCATGGACTGGGATTTATTTCCTTAACCAGGCAACACGGGGAGATGTTGCCACAGCAAGGAGCTCCTTCTCCTCCTCTGGGTTTAATGGTGTATAGAAAGGCCAAGAAAAGGCCCCATTACAGCCACCTACTGGTGACAATTGGTGCTGGAGGAGACTCTTGAGAGACCCATGGACTGCAAGAAGATCAAACGGATCCATTCTTAAGGAAATCAGCCCTGAGTGCTCACTGGAAGGACAGATCCTGAAGCTGAGGCTCCAATACTCTGGCCACCTCATGAGAAGAGAAGACTCCCTGGAAAAGACCCTGATGTTGGAAAAGATGGAGGGCACAAGGAGAAGGGGACGACAGAGGACGAGATGGTTGGACAGTGTTCTCGAAGCTACAAACATGAGTCTGACCAAACTGCGGGAGGCAGTGGAAGACGGGAGTGCCTGGCGTGCTCTGGTCCATGGGGTCATGAAGAGTTGGACACGACTAAACGACTAAACAACAACAACAACTGGTGACAATGCAATCACGTTGCAGCTACAGCCTTTCATTGAGTCTCAAATTCTTCACAAACTGTCCCAGGGAGTCTTATCCCAGAGAGCAGTCCCCAGGGTCGTCTTACCCATAGGCGCAAGGAGTGCGGGGCACCTGTGTTCTGGGCTCTCAGGGGCGCCAGGCCAAGAGTCCGGGGCCCGAGAGTTGAGTCCGGGGAAGAGCCCGCCCGTCGGCTGGAGCGCCGTGGCAGGCTCTTCTGCTGCGGGCGGCTCTGTGTTGTGAGTTCGGGGGCGACTGAGCCAGCGAGACATTGAGGCGGCTGGTTGGCTCCGCTGTCCTGCGTGCCTGGGACTGAGCAACCTGGGGGGCGGGCGGATGAATCTTTGCACCCCGGCGCCCCATATGCTTAAGAAAACCCTGGCAGTCCCCAAACTGGAAAGGAGCGGAAGCCAACTGATACCATTATAAAGGCAGGCAAGGTGTGTTCTGTGATTGGCCCCACCCTCTGAGAAGAGCTAGCAGTCCTCCTTAGAGGGACCTTGTCCAATTTCATATTTGTGACCATTTGCAGTGCCAAGGACAGGGCTCTGTGATTGGGGCCCTCATCCTCTGCGTATGCAAACCGAGGAAGAGGCATAAGTCTATGTCCTCCAGCTGGCAGGGCCCAAAGTTGGGCCCTGGAGTGTCCTCCTTGGGCATGGCAACTCCAACACCCTCTTTTGCGAGATCTCTGAGTTGCGGGGGACATGACAGACTCAAAAATTTTGCAGCTGATGATGCCTAACACTGCTCCATTGGCACCACAAAAACTCCTGCTGCCCCCCAAATGACTTCCGTACTTGGGTCACCCCCTTTGCAGAATTCACATTTCTTTTGCTGCAGATATCCCTTTTTAACTTCCAAGTTTGGAGCATGCACAGCCCTGGCCCACAATGCCGCTGACATCTGCAACTTTAAATACCGTAGCACCGAGAGCCAAGCCTGCTGCAGACCCTGTTACATATTCCGCCCCCACTCTCCCTGCCTTTGCCACCCGGGCTGCCTTAACTGTTCCAACGGTTCTTTGCCGAGCGTAGCACATCAAGGATTTAGAAACTAACCATTTCTGACTGTCAGGATTTATATCCCAAACAGCTGTGCCAGGAAAGCCATGGGAATCAAACAGCTATTTGGGGAGCACCATAATCTATTAACTTCTCAGGTCGTTTTGATTTCAGCAGCTTTGCAAATAACGGCACAGTGCACTCAAACGCACCACTTCAGAGGCAACTCTTGGGCTATTGTGTTCTCAGGCAAAGGAGCCTCAGGTCCAAATTGTGAATTTGTCCCAAGAGGTTTTGGGAAGGGCCACAGCTCAGGGACAGAGCGTGTGCTCTGCAGTCAGAAGGTCCCCTGTTCAGTTCCCCATGCCAGGTAGAACTGGGAGAGATTTCTGTCTGAAACTCAGGAGAGCGGCTGCCTGTCAGTGTAGGCAGTACTGAGCAAGATGGACCAATAGTTTGACTCAATATAAGGCAGCTATCTATGTCTATAGACATTACTTTGGGTGCTGTATCAGGGGGTACCTGCTGACCTCTGTTGTTGTTGTTTAGTCATTTAGTCATGTCCAACTCTTCATGACCCCATGGAGCAGAGCACGACAGGCACTCCTGTCTTCCACTGCCTCCCGCAGTTCGGTCAAACTCATGCTGGTAGCTTTGAGAACACTGTCCAACGATCTCGCCCTCTGTCGTCCCCTTCTCCTTGTGCCCTCCATCTTTCCCAACATCAGGGTCTTTTCCAGGGAGTCTTCTCTTCTCATGAAGTGGCCACAGTATTGGAGCCTCAGCTTCAGGATCTGTCCTTCCAGAGAGCACTCCAGCACCATAATTCAAAAGCATCAGCCTTCTTTATGGTCCAGCTCTTACTTCCATGCATCACTACTGGGAAAACCATAGCTTTAACGCTGACCTCTAGCTCAGTGTATGTTTGCACACAGAAGGTGCCCTGTTCAGTCCCCAGCATCTCCAGTTTGAAAGACCACACAGCGAGTGGTGGGAAAGGCCCAGCACCGTGAAGAGCTGCTGCCAGTCAGAGTAGCTGGGCAAGATGGTCAGACCTGGTACAAGGTGGCATATTTTCTACTGAACAGGCTGGTAATAAAAAAACAACAACCAGCAACAGAGAAGCCATGACCCTCCAGATTTTGTTGAACTCCAGCTCCCATCTGCCCCAACCACCATGGCCAATGGTTAGGGATGATAGGAGTTGCAGTCCAGAGACATCTGAAGGGCCGTAGCTCAGTGGCAGAGCACCTGCTCTGCATGCAGAAGACTCCTGCCAAAAAACCCCAAAAGCTGTTGCTGCTCATCAGTGTAGACAACCCTGGACTTGAAGGACCAATGGATTCACTTGGTATACGGCACTTTCCTACATTTCTTACTGTCAGGGAACTGCCATCAGCTCAGAGGCGAGAGGTGAAAGGGCTGTTGGGTTACAGGAGAAGATCGTGAGAAGCAGTTCTTCCTCGGGGAGGAGGGAAGCCACGCCTCCAGTGGGGAAGGGATGCAGGGCTCGGAGGTTGCAAGGGAGAGCCACAACACCGAGCCTGAGCAAAGCAGGGGGGGGGAGGTCCCCCTTTGCCCACGCCCTCTCTGCGCAGTCGGTTTACGCGCAGAGAGGGGAGGCGTAGGATGGGGGTCAAAAGACTGCTCTGCTGGGGAAAGTTTAAGGACCGCCCACTCCCAGATTCTGCAAGTGACTGAGCAGACATGGAATTGAGACGTTCTGCACTGTGAATGTTTTTGCACCGATAATAAAGCCTTGAAAAGACCAGTGGGGGTCTTGCGTGTTCGCTCTCGAGCAACCACGCCGGCACACATAACACTTACATTTTCCCCATCCCTTCACCTTGGCTTCTATGGACAATGCTGCACCTTTGAACCTTGCTCTCTTGGATAAGTGGTAAAAGCTTTATAGTGCTTGGACTGAGACCCCAGCTCCCTGAGGGCACCCCTCCTGGAGCTTGGCACAGACCAGCAGGCACAATGGTTAGGGATGATGGGAGCAACATCTAGAGGGCAACAGGTTCTCCATTCTTGAGGCAAGAAAGCACAGAGGAACCTGGGCTGCACCCATTTGTCAACATCGCTGTGATTCTCCATTAAAGTAGAGGAGAAAGGATAGCAATTCCAGAACAAGAGCCAAGTGTGGAAGCAACTGGTGATAACAGCCACCTGTGAAAGTGTTAGCTTTTTAAAATTCCAAGGCGCATCTATTTCCTCCCAAACAAAAAAATCTAACTCCCCAATATTAAACCTCCAAGCGGAATATTGTTCACAGAGCCGATACAGATGGCTTTACCCTCTGGGTATAAAACGGCTGGATCTTTGGGGAGTGTTTTCAGGTCTTGGGACAGCTACATTAGGATTTCCAGCTCTTATTACTTCATATCTGACATTTATTCCTAATTTGGTAATGGGAAAATTACCAGATAAAATTGGCATTTGGCTTGGATTTTTTCCCCCTTCCTATGAGCCTCTGCTAATATGGAAGACGGCAAGTCGTCAAATTTATTCAAGTTTTTCTTGTCAACAATATCATTAACCAAATCCCTCAATTTCAAAGTTAATAAAAGCATCTGGGTTTTCTAGCACAGCAAGACCGGCTTGCATATTTAAAACCGCATACATAGATGAATTTGCATTGGACCAAATTTGCATATTAATGAAGGACTAATTGCTCTTTGCAGTCAGTTTCATGCATACGAATTTACTATTCTTTTTTGAAAGCTTGAAAAGATCCAGCCCCCCCAACCAAAAAAAGGCAAAAACTTTTCAAAATAAAATAAAAAGCTACAGAATATTTCAGAGGCAGAAAAGGAAGGGATTCTCAGACTACATTTAAAAGCTTCAGCCAATTATTTCATTTCTTGTTTTTTTATCACAATAGAAAAAACACAACAGGTATAATTTACAAAGGCTGTTGGAGATAAGTGGATTTTTCCTAACCTAACCAATATTTAAGAGATTTTTTAAAAAATATTACCCATTGTTAAAATCTTACCTCTAGCTTATTCCATTTATGTAGGGTGGTATTTAGCCCTCAAAACTCAATAGAACCTCCAACCTGCACCTGACCTAGCCTGAAACTCTGCTCAGATCTCAAACATTGGCCTTAGAGAGATTTGGAAGGATTGACCAGCACTTTAGACCACTGCTATCTGATCTGGCATCCAGCTGACTGGATATAGTCAGGCAGATAGTCCCAGATCAAGGTCTGATTGACTGCTTTGGAGGAGGGGCAGTGCTAGGGCCTGTACAAGTTGCTTCACATCCCTTCCATTTGGTCCAGAGCGTGGGGATACAGCAGTTGCTCCTCCATTGATGCTGATAAGGGAGACTTGCAGAGATGCTGCAGCAGATCTGGGGGAACTTGTGGCCCTCCAACTGGAGCAAGCTGGAGTCCAACCACAGCTGGAGGGCCGCAGGTTCCCTAGCCCTGCTCTACAGACCACCTCCACTTGGCCATGCCACTGAAAGGGAGCAGTAATGATTCCGCCCTTGAAAACAGTCGCACTTTGTATTTCTAAAGCACTTTTCCTAGGTCCTCGAACGTGTTTTAGCCATTATTCCTACAACAGCCTTGAGAAGATAGGCCTGCACTGTCATCCCCATGCTATAGACTGGGGAAGGGGTGTCTGTGGTTGAGACAGAGTAAAATGGTTTGTTTAAATTTAACTGAGATGAGATTTCAGCTCGGGACCTCCCAGCTGGGAGCTCATTTGTAGGAGCACAAGGAGTTGCCTTATACTGAGTCAGACCATTGGTCCATCTAGCTCAGTATTGTCTGCACTGACTGACAGCAGCTCTCCAGACAGGAGACATTCCCATCCCTGCCAGGAGATGCCGGGGACAGAACCCAGGACCTTCTGCATGCTGGATAGATGCTCTTTAGCGAGCTATGGTCTTGTTGCTATGGTGTGAACAGAACCAGTGCAGTCCATTCTCCTCTCAAGTATATTGAAGCAACGGGCAGGTGTCATCTCATCACCTTGTCCATTCTCAAGGCGAGCAGCAGCTTTTGCAGCTGCCTCCCGCCTTCTCTGCTTCCATTTCATCTGGGGGGTAATTCTGTCTCTGGGAGGGCAGTTAAGGGATCCGCTCCAGATATAAACGCTGGCATTTTGTGCTCCGAAAACCAGGAAGCTGAACAGTAAATATACCTCCCTTCTCTCCCGAGATAGCTTGCTTATCCTTCAGTTGCAGATGCGGCGATAACCCATCCAGATTTTGGCACTGATCTAGAATTCATCTCCCTTTCTCCCGCTTTAAATGGGATTTGGAGCCACCAGTCGTTTTTACTGTTGATGGTTTGGTTCCTATAACAGCAGGGTTTATGGCTTTAAGGCCGCCTCTCACTGATCAGGATGGCACCAAGCATTCCCAAAACAGCCGCTGCCATGACCGGAACCCATGTCTCGGGTCACAGTGACACTAAACTACACTTCCCAGGATTCTCTGGGGAAAGCCATGTGCCTTAAATACACTTTCAACGTATTAGGTGGCTGTGATCATAGTCAGGTGCATCAAATTCAATGGGTCTACTCAGAGTAAGAATAACATTTGATACAACACAACGGGGCTTACATTCCAGTAAATATGCTCAAGGCTCTGCTGTAAGTCTAAAGAGCCGAACACAGAAGCATCTACTTTTAGATTCACCTGTCAAAGAGCGGAAGAACTGTCCACCCCAGCTGGGATTGTTCGTTGAGCTCGATGGCCTGGCCAGAACGTGGCGCTACTGTCCCCGCTCTTTGTCCACTCGGATCTGGGGTGTAAATAGCATCCAAGCTGTAGATCTGGACTAGCAGAACGCTGTGATCATCAAGATAAGGATGCAAAACCTACAATAAGGCAGAGGAAATTTAGACTCATGGCAAAGAACTGATACAAGATCCAAGGAATGTTTTGAAGACTGAACACAATGGCATGAGAATGTGGGAAGCCAAGAGGGGTTTCAGAAATATAAAATTCCAAGCATCTCATTTCATTCCCCCGGAATAAATATTTAACAGGCTTCTTAACTGAAAGATTGAGATAGGCATAAGCATTTAAACAATGTTTGCAGCAGGTTCTTCAGCCTGGTTGTCATTCCAGCTTTGTAACTCACTTTGCACTGGATCAGCAATAAACGTTGCCTCTTCCCCCATCAGGCAGGCCATCTCCTGTAAACAGGGCCTTCTTGGTAGTGGCACCCACCCTGTGGAACACCTTCCCATCATATGTCAAAGAAATAAACAACTATCTGACTCTTTTAGAAGACATCTGAAGGCAGCCCTCTTTTAATGTTTGATGCATTACGGTATTTTAATATTTTGCTGGAAGCCACTCAGAGTGGCTGGGGAAACCCAGTCAGATCGGCAGGGTATTATTATTATTATTATTATTATTATTATGCTTTTTTGACAGCAGGTGTGTGCTGATTGGATTATACATTCAGCTATCCTTCTCGTGGTTTAAAAAAGAGCCTCTGGAGGCAGAATAATAGTAAGAAAAGCCTGCATTAATTTTTCAAAAACAATTACATTGCTCTAATGACATGTCAGGTGGCTGTCACAGGCACTAGCCAATCAGCACCCTTAGCCAGTACCAACCAATCAGCACCTTCTGCAGTCAATCCCAGCCAAGTGGCACCCTTGACTTTCAGCAGCTGACTTTCAAATCTGCAGAACTGATTTTTTTCAGAACTGGCCCCTAGAGAAGAATAGTTACGTTTGGAATGAGCAAGATGATGCCACTTCCAAACCAGCCCAACCGCTCTAAGAATGTCATGATCCTCTAATTCTAAGCTCCATAGCTGGATGTTGAGGCATGTTGTGAATAAGGAAAATGAATCTCAAGTCAAAAGGGAAAAAATATATTAACAATTCTGAAAAGCAAATATAAAATATTCCCTGTCCTGGGGTAATAGTGAGACTTAAGAAGATCAGCATCCTTGCAGTATAAGAACATCAGCTGAAGATTATGATTGGGTTATGGTGCGATATTTTATTTTCATTTTGAGGTGAAGAGAGGGGAGAGGAGGGATCTGACTGAGACAGCACATTTCCAGAGTTGCTAAATGCACAAAGAGATACTTTAAACCGCCTCTTCATATCATCACTTCACAGCTAAATCTGTGTAAGGCAACTGATGGGCAATTTGATTCTCCTGCGTTGAAGGGAGCAGTTCTCAGCAGTTAACCAAGATTTCATTTCTGTGCACAACAGATGTTTGGATGTTTCAGGAGAATCGTAAATAGCAGGAACTGTGCAGTACATTTCAGAAAGCTGATCTCAGTTTAAACGCTCATTTTGCGAACGTGGGGGTTTTTTTTGGGTTCCTGTGGGAAAATGTCTGGAGGAACTTTTCCTTGGCCACGAGTTCATATAAAAACGCTGGGCTTCCGAAGTGCGCGGACTAAAAGGACTACCAAACAAAGAGGGGTGTCAGGGAATTCTAACGAAACCGAAAACTGCCAATGTTCGCTTTCTCATCCCATGTCCGGAACAGAAATGAATCCATCAAATGTGATCAGGATTCACAGTTGTCGTTGCTGTCATTCCACAAACATTACGTAATTCATTATGTTCTCCCTCCATTTGCAATGTGTTTCCTTTCCAATGAAATTGATTGGGTGAAACAATGTAATGACAACTTGACAACTTAATGATGTGTTTTATGTAATTAGTTATGTAAACATGCCATTTTGCCACAGTGGACAGCGAGATGAACAACATCGTTTTGAGGAGAAAATGAACTGCAGCAGTATGGAAACAATGCTGCATGCAACTAATATATGCAAATAGAAGGGAACTGAACACATAATGCCTTGCTGCCCTATTAACAAACCAGACTGATGGTTGAACCTGTGGCTGCTTTGTGGCACAACGGACAAAAAATGGAAAAGAATTCACGTAGTACAAACCAAATGAGCAAGGTAGGGCTAATGGCGCATGTTTGCTAGGCTACAATGAAAAGTAGGCTGGCACCAATCCTTCTGTGATAACGGTGCCAGACAAAGTCCAATCCCTTTGCCCAGGCATTTATGGGACATTACCCTGTCACAAGGCAGTCGCAGGAGGAAATTATGTACTGCCATACATTTCCTTCTCTAGCTGGGAAGAAGTTCTAGACTTTGGAAGATCTGTTTTCATTGAAGTCTAGTGGAATCTTCGTTTTTTAAAAGGTTCCTTAGTTGGGAACAGTAAGGAACGGCAGCTGGGATGATCAGTAAACATTGCAGAAATAGAACCAATGTAAATGCACAGTCCAGACCAGACCAAGCCTTTCCCTTCAGAATCCACTAACTTTTCCTACCCAGGACATACCTGATGTCCCTTTCATGGGATTTTCAGGGGGGAAACAAATCTGTATTATAATGGGTTTGGCAACATGTGGTCCTTGCTAATGTTAGACCCTGACCACTGGTCCTGTTAGCTAGGGATGATGGGAGCTGTAGTCCCAAAACATCTGGAGAGCTGAATTTGCCTATGCCTGGGCTACACTGTCTGTCAGCTTCCTCCTCAATGACAGACAGCCCTGTCTTTGTATAACTCAGCAGGGAGGAAGAGGGTGGGGATGGAACTGGAATTAGTTAGTTTTGCCTGTCATTGGCTCTGGCGCCACCTACTGTTCGGCTCCCTGCCTTCCACCCTACCAGTTCCAATGGGCATCTGCCACTACTGCAAGATGGCAGTTCGGTGACTGCATACCACAGATGGATCAATCCACTTGGGCGATCTCTGCAGGCTTGAAAAATCAAGTTGTTGCACCAGGAATGTTTCTTCTCCTCCCCAGCGTTGAGGCAGCTCAGGCAACTGCATGCTTGCAGCCCCCTTAAGGATTCTGGCCAGTGCATTCACATAGCAACCATCAGCTGAAAGGGGAAGAAAACACAAATCAGTAAAGATTATACATATTTAAGGGTTTGCTCACAAAAATAACTAGGAAAGGCCTTTCTACCCACAACTATACATTGCACAGAGCAGGGAAAGGGGAATGAACATGCGCTGCTCACCTTACTCCTTTGGGATCTCAGTTACCTCTTATGCTCCCCTAAGTGCAAGAGCAAGAGTGAGCTGAATGGAATTTCTCCCCCATCTCCAGTTCAGAGAGAGGCCACTGCTTTCCCTGTTGATGGACAGTCTCTTCTATGTGTTAAATAAAGAACTGATGCCTGTCTATTATCATCATTCCAGCCATCATTTTTATTGACATAAGATTTGTGTATATATATTCTGTATTTCTGGAACATTTGTTTCAGTTGTTTTAGTTTTCTGTTCACCACTTAGAGATAATGTGTGTGTGTGTGTGTGTGTGTGTGTTAAGTGGCATAGAAATGATATAAATGAATAAATAAAAACAAATGTATCAGCGATATTTCTCGCTCATAAAATGAAGATAATCATCTTTCTCCCAACAACCAGAGCCTTCTTCAAGACGCCACTTCCTTCTCCCCATAGAGACTGTGTATGTCTTTATCTAAGCAACCAAGAGTTTGGCTGACACATGTCTTATATGGGCTAAGCTGCAAGAAACGCCTGAAATAATCAACCTAATTTCTATCATTGTCAGAGATTGTAAAGAAGAAGAAGCAACAAATCCCTCTATTTAGTTCAGGCATGAGTGCCGCTACTTATGTAGCCAAAACGGCACCACCCATGACGCTGCTGCTGTTTATTACTGCTGCAGACCAATACAAATACCACCCAGGCTTGAATGAACCCCACAATTGGCAAAAGTATGGAAAAAGAATTAGAATAACACCCTTAAAAATGTGTGGGGGGGGAGAAACAGCCCAATGAGCATGCTCAGTGGATAATGAATGCTATTGGAGGAAGAAAAACAAGAAAACCAGGATAGAAAGGGAATATCAAGGAGGCGGAACAGTGAACAGGAACACTCAAAACTGCAAAATTTTGCTGCAGGGTCCACTAGTAGATATTTATTTTATTTGCTTATTGTGCTTGCATCTTGCCTTTCTGCCCTGGGACTTAAGCTGGGCGTAGATAGAGAAGTGGCCTGCTTACCTTCAACTGGATTGCTGCATCACATATCTTCAGGCCAAACTCTGAAATTGCTTAGTATACTTCAGGGAGGGAAACACAAATAATGTTCTTTCAGCTACCTTTAAGCCCAAACGCTTGCTTGATTCGGACACGGACTCCAGCTTCCTGCCGATAACGGACCGCACGATGTATGTCGATGCACTTCAGAGGATGCCGTGGTGACAAATGTCCTCTCTCGCTTAACTTTTCTACACACCAGGCTTTCAGCTGATCGGGCAGTACTGCATGAAACAAGGAATTAGGATATGGGAAGCAGTAGAAGCACCAGGGGGATGAGCACCACTTGGCAATGCTTAGGATTAGGATCTCAGAGAATTCTGCCAGAAACAGAAACGGGAGCAGAAATTCCCACAATGTGCAAACCACACAGGAGAATGTGAATGGTATTTGGTATTGCTTTTTTAGCCTGCAAACATCATGGAAATCACTAGGTTATCTTCTGCGTGTATTTTTTTTTAACATTTACCTTGCACTGAAATGCACTGGAGTTAATTATGAAACTGCTTTTGGCCACAGCAGATAGCAAGATGAACAACATGGGTTTGTGCAGAAGCCGAACTGTAGCAGAATGGAAACAGCACTGATTGCGATGAACACAGGGCGGAAACAGCCTCCTCCTCCTCTCACATCCCAACTTAGAATACCCCAAGAGTGGGGAAGCACTGTGGACCTCCGACAATGCTGGACTACAACTCCCATCAGCCCCCATTAGCATCGCCAATGGCCAGCAAATATGCGAGTTGGGAGTCCACAGCATCTGGAGCGAACCAGGGTCCTTGCACTAGCGTCTGCTGTGTTTTAAATGCACTAGTGTTATTCAAGGCGCACTCCAATGTCTCTCAAGACAACAAGCGACTGAAATAAGCTTTAGTGTACGAAGAGGAAGCTTTTGTGATCTAGCCAACCATTTTCATACCTCTGCTTTGCTCCTTGTTCATTAACTGCAGTGCCATGTCCAGCACAAGGTTTGGGAAGCCGCTGTCCTTCTGAAAGCTTGAGATGATCTCCAGCTCTGAACTGTTGGGTTTTGCTCCGTCGGTGAAATAGTATCCTGCCAAGTAACTTGGGGGAGGCACTGGAACCTAAAGGGAAGAAAATTAAGAACACAGGCCTACGATCTAGAAGACAGGGCACAAAAGGGAAAAGGGATGAGGAGGGCAGAGGAAAACAAACCAACTCCAGCCTCAACTTCTTAATATTACAAGGTTATTATAAATAGCTTGAACTGAGACAGTTCATGGAAACAAGAAGGCCAAATGAAGTTGATCTCTCAGCACAGAGCTGTCTTTAAGGAGCTCTGGTCAACGTTATTGATAATGCTGCAAAGGACTGGTAATATTTTCTACTGAGAATTCCTCAGAATTGTTATCTGCAGTGAAGTCGAACAAGGCAAGATCTGCAGAAGGGCTGAACTTGATTAGAAGAACTGCAAATATTTATACAAAAAATAACAAAGAGACTTGCCTGAGCATGTGGTAAGAGTCGAATAAGGAGAGTACAGCAAGGAATAACTGTATGGCGATTCAGCAAAGACGGGGTAAGAGGTGAGGGTCCGTCTTCCAGCAAGCCGGCTCTCAGTTTCAGTTGAAACCCTCCCACATTTAATTCTCCTTCAGCATTAAAGATGTGGATGGCACAGCTTCCTACAGTCATCCACAAAGGGGCAAGTTATTATTTGATTAAAAAAAAAATGTTCCAATCCAGACTTTGTTGAATTCCCATCTGCCTTAGCCGGCATGGCGAATTTATTCATTTATTTACTAAATTTCATATACCACCTGATTGTAAACAAACAAGCAAACCTCAAAGCGGTTCACAAAAAGAACAACACAATAATCAGTGAGAACAGTTAAAAACAACTATTTAAAATATTTTTTAAAAACATTAAAACCAATGATAGGGTAAAAAGACCAGAATGAAACACATGGCAACCTACATGTCTGGATAGGCCTGCCTAATCAAAAATGTTTTTCGGAGGTTCCAGAAAGAGAACAGCGAAAGTGCCTGTCTGATGTCAATCGGGCAGGGAGTTCCAAAGAACAGAACCATTGCTGCCACACACAAAAATAAATTTATTGCAAACGGGGAATGAGTACAGTGGACACTCGGGTTGCGAACGTGATCCGTGTGGGAGGCACGTTCACAACCCGCAGTGTTTGCAACCAGCAGCATTGAGTCTGCGCACGTGCGGGTCACAATTCGGTGCTTCTGCACATGTGTGAAGCGCGATTTAGTGCTTCTGTGCATGCGTGAGCACCGAAACCCGGAAGTAACCTGTTCCAGTACTTCCAGGTTCAGTGCGGTGCGCAATCCGAAAACGCACAACCTGAAGCGTCTGTAACCTGAGGTATGACTGTATTGTGTAGCACCTTTATCAGTGCCAGGTCCACAGATCAAAGTGGATGAGAGGGCATATATGGGTGTTAAGGTGACAGGTGTTGTAGCTCAACAACATCTGGAAGGCCCCAGGTTCAGGAAGCAGGCTGGCCTGAGTCATCTCTCGGTCCCCAGAATCGGCGGGTCCACTCTTGTGAGGATCGGTGTGCTCCATCTTGTTGGCATTCTAGTATTTTATGTCTTGCTCATTCTTCCTTTTTTAAAAAAACCCCAAAGAAACCTGCTGCTGTATCCTAGACTGATGGTTTCAATTACTTCTTCCACACAACGGCCTTGAAAAATGCTTCTCTTCTTGATCAGTAAACTGGATGATGACTCCCTCTATCACGTATTCCCTAGCCGGAGTGCCTTGTTTATGTGCCTAAGTTAAAACTGCATTTGCCATCTGCCAGTCCAATTTGTGTCTAAAACGATTCCAACTCCTTTCCCCCCCCCACCCCATCCAATGGCAAAATAAAAATGTAGAATCACAGATCTGCGATGCTTTCACATTCAAATGTTCATCTGCAGTTCAGAGCCTGGGATGTTTGGGCTGAGCCTGTTGCAGATGAATGGCTTAAAAATACCAACAACAACGCGATGTAACGTTCTCCCACGTGTGAGGCGAACTGGACTCATCTAAGATCTCAGCAGCTGCCGGAGACGGAATCTATTACGTAATTATTTATTTAACTAACAGCGCTTATACATCACTTAATAATAATAAAATTGCCTAAACGGTTTGTATTTGCTAGAAAACGCCGATAAAAATCAACAGACTTCCTAAACAAGCAGGCATAATAGAAATATGAGAAGAGATCAAATCAATAGCTTTAAAAACATACATGATGAAATTAAATGTCTGGGCAGCCTTGCCTAAGCAAAAGAGGTTTTTATCAGGCGTTGAAAAACAGTACAATGGTGGTACCGGCCTAATATCAATAGGCAGGGAGTTCTGCACTAACGGGTTGCCACACTAAGAGGCTGATTCCTCACAAATGCAGAACATTATACAGTGCTTGAAGAAATGCCAGTTCAGCAGACTGAAGTGGCTAAGTGATCACGTGTGGCTATTCTTCAAGCAAACTGGTCTAAGGCAGTGGTGGCGAACCTTTTAGAGACCGAGTGCCCAAACTGCAACCCAAAACCCGCCTATTTATCGCAAAGTGCCAACACGGCAATTTACGCCCCCATGCCCCCATGTATGGAAGTGAGAGCTGGACCATAAAGAAGGCTGATAGCCAAAGAACAGATGCTTTTGAATTCTGGTGCTGGAGGAGACTCTTGAGAGTCCCATGGACTGCAAGAAGATCAAACCTCTCCATTCTGAAGGAAATCAGCTCACTGGAAGGACAGATCCTGAAGCTGAGACTCCAAGACTTTGGCCACCTCATGAGAAGAGAAGACTCCCTGGAAAAGACCCTGATGTTGGGAAAGATGGAGGGCACAAGGAGAAGGGGATGACAGAGAACAAGATGGTTGGACAGTGTTCTCGAAGCTACCAGCATGAGTTTGACCAAACTGCGGGAGGCAGTGGAAGACAGGAGTGCCTGGCGTGCTCTGGTCCATGGGGTCACAAAGAGTCGGAAACGACTAACGACTAAACAACAACAACAAGTATAAGACACTCCCTATTTTGGGGGACTCAAAATTAAGAGAACGGGGAGAGATGGCCCAGAGTCACTGAGCTTTTTTTTGGAGAGGGTAGAGCAAAGTTGTTCAGCTTCTATGCACAGCCTACAGAAAATCACTAACCCCACTGAGAAACGCTGAAAATCGCATGCGTCACCGCAACTGACATGCGCCTGCCAGCTCACCAACAGCAGACTGCCAGCTGCTTGGCGGGCACGCAACTCCCCTAAACACCACTGCGGGCGGAGGGTGCTCTAGGGAGAGATTCCCACATGCACTGGCATGGGGGGGAGTGGCTGGAAACTTTGTCTGCTGTGTGTGCCCGCAGAGAGGACTTGGAGTGCCCACTCTGGCATGTGTGCCATAGGTTCGCCACCACTGGTCTATGGGACGTCAGGTGGGCATTCTGTGCTGCTACTGAGCTCTTGCCAAGAGAGGGAGTGCCAGGGATTTCAGCCCACCAATAAGGAAGCTTCTTAACAGCAATAGGCTAGGGCAAGTCAGGTGATACTCCCTGCTCTCAATAAAAGCTTGCGGATTTGGCTTACTCGCTGGCCTCAGCACCTAAGATTTTTCTCCTTCTCGTACTGTCTGTACATGAGCTAGATCTGTAAAGAAGTGACTCAGCTACAACACTCCATCCTCAAGCAAACGCTGTCAGGAGGAAACGCAATGTTTCGGAAATGGATAAATATTTTTATAGCGGGGGAATGGCTTCTAGGTCCTGTTACCTAGTAGAACGAGGTCTCCAGAATCCAAGTCAACTGTATGAACTTGAAACAGAAGCCAAGTGTTGACATCCATCCCACTTGAAATGTCTCCATCTATTGCTGCTCGGTACTGGAATTCTGGATTTCGAGACGGGCTCTCAAGAACAGGAAATGCTACAAAAGGGTGCAGATTGCTGAAGCCCGTATTCCTGAAATGACCTGTTACCTAATGAGGTAGAGAACATTAATTTATATATTATTTTACATATGCACACATACAATCTCTACAGAGTTGTAGAGATTTATTCATCTCTGTTCCAGACCTTTTTTGTTCTGTGTTCTTGGGGCAAAAAGCAATATTGACTACGCCTTCCTAGACCTCCATGAATTTCCCATTGATTTACGCTTCCTTGTAGCCTAAATCAGACACTGAGGGGAGTCCAATCACCCTTTCCTCCCCACTCTCACGTTTCAATGCAAAGTTGTCACGAAGGTAGAACAGCATCATGTGCACGATAATAAACAATATAAGCAAATTTCAGAAACGTATCATTTACAGATATGTGTGTTTTTCTGTATGCAGAAGGCACCATGAGAAAAAATGGAGTCCAACTGGATTCTTGTATATGGGGTTGTTGTTGTTGTTTTTACATCAGCCAACATGACCTACAGTGGTGCCTCGCAAGACGAAAAGAATCCGTTCTGTGATTCTCTTCGCCTAGTGGTTTTTTCGTCTTGCGAAGCAAGCCCATTGACGGATTAGCGCTATTAGCGCTATTAGCGGCTTTTAGCGGCTTATCTGCTGATCGGATCAGCTGATAAGCGGCTTAGAAAAAGGGGGGGGAGGAAAAAAAACCAGCAGGAACTCGCAAGACATTGTCGTCTTGCAAAGCAAGCCCATAGGAGATTCGTTTTGCGAAGCACCTCCAAAACGGAAAACTCTTTCGTCTAGCGAGTTTTCCGTCTTGCGAGGCATTCGTCTTGTGGGGCACCACTGTACTGGGATAAATAATTGCCAGCAAAACTGGTCTCAGAAAGCAGATTTAAGGGCCAACGCAGAGTTCCCTTTCTGAAAAGAGAGACTTGGACAAAAACAAGGATGGGTGAATCTGCATATGGCAGCTTTCTCTCTTTACGTTAAGCAAGCAGCTCACAGCAGACGCCTCCCTGCTGGGCATAGCAGCCCACTGCCCTTTTCCCAGACCACCCCAGGAGCTACGCAATATGGAATGCTAATAAGGGCACACTGACTGAAGTGGGAAGCCGCAGGAGTATTCTGAAGCTTACCTTTGTGATGGTTGCATTATCAGGTATATAATGAAGGGCATCTATATACAGATCAAATGGCTGGCTGATCCTCGGAGGATTTGGTAGCATGATGCTGGGATCATGCGGGACCCAAGGAGCATAGAGAAAAGAGGGTCCTTGGAGCCTGATCAAGGCAAACAAGCACAGGAAATATAAATCAAGCAGGTTTAAATGGTTTGCATCAGAGGTTTTCAATCTTTTTGAGTCCACGGCTCCCTTGACACCGGACACTGAGGTCCAGAGCCGAGGGCCTTCTGGTGGTTCCCTTGCTGCAAGAAGCCAAGTTACAGGGAACCAGGCAGAGGGCCTTCTCGGTAGTGGCACCCACCCTGTGGAACGCCCTCCCACCAGATGTCAAAGAGAACAACTACTACCAGACTTTTAGAAGACATCTGAAAGCAGCCCTGTTTAGGGAAACTTTTAATAGGTTATTGTATTTTAGTGTTTTGTTGGAAGCTGCCCAGAGTGGCTGGGGAAACCCAGCCAGATGGGCGGGGTATAAATAATAAATATATTATTATTATTATTGACCAACTACATTCTTTCTGCGGCACCCCTGTGGGGCTCAGGAGCCCACTTATGTCACCCCTTGCCTGCAGAGCTGGCAGCCCCTCACCCCTTTTCAAACGCCCTCCCTCTGGAGTGTTTCCGCAGCCTCCTCTCTTCTTCCCTCTGCCCTTTCCTTGGGAGTCCTCTGGGCAGCTACAGCTGCCACCCCTGGTCTATTAGCTGCCCTCCTGCCCCAAAGAGAGGTGCCTCCTCCCATTGCCCCACAGGGGCCTGGGAAGCACCCCCTGGCCAGCCCCACAGGCACCATTCGCCTGGGGAGCTTATAGCCAGGGCTGCTGCAACAAACAGCTCTGAAAGCCTTTGGGAGGCAGCGACACAAGAGGACACCAGAGGAGGGAGGGAAGGAAAGAGCGACAGAGGCCAGTGTTGCTTGTGGCACCCCTGGCCATCACTCAAGCCACCCCTGTGGAGCGCCCTCCCATCAGATGCCAAGGAAATACAGTGGTACCTCGGGTTAAGAACTTAATTTGTTCTGGAGGTCTGTTCTTAACCTGAAACTGTTCTTAACCTGAAGCACCACTTTAGCTAATGGGGCCTCCCGCTGCCGTTGTGCCGCCGCCGCGCGATTTCTGTTCTCATCCTGAAGCAAAGTTCTTAACCCGAGGTACTATTTCTGGGTTAGCAGAGTCTGTAACCTGAAGCGTCTGCAACCTGAAGCGTCTGTAACCCGAGGTACCACTGTAAACAACTATCTGACTTTTAGAAGACATAGGAAGGCAGCCCTGTTTAATTCTGTTGGGAGCCGCCCAGAGTGGCTAGGGAAACCCAGCCAGATGGGTAGGGTATAAATAATAATAATAATAATAATAATAATAATAATAATAATAATAATAATAATAATAATAAATACAAAGTCTTTTCTGGCACCACTCCCCAGAATCCTGCAACTGAATTGAACTGGGATCTCCTGCATGAAAGGGGTGAGATGTGAGGGCTATCTGGCTGAGACATCTGTCACCCCATTGATGAAAGGGGTGTGCTCTGCACCACTGAGCCACTGCCCTTCCCCTGCTGCAAAGGTGCAGTTTCCACTTGGGGCCCAAGAGATAGGAAACTTGCTCATTTTCTCAGCTGTTAAACTTTACCAACTTCTCCATTTATAGCATGTGGTGCGGCAGGAACCATTTCCTCCTGCCAATCTGTTTTGCTTGCAGACGACTGACTGACACCAGCAAATAAAATAAAAATAAAACTTCATGCAGCTGCCGGCTTCACTTTTGAGGCTCCCAAGCTGCACAGTCCCCACCCCCCTTGCTGGTATGTGCCGTAAAAGCACCGCCTTGGCTTCCCACTTCAAAGCTGCCGGGGTTTTGGAGAACGAGGCGGTTTCTGTGCCTTAAACACTCGCTTTTGTGTTTTCATTTATACACGTTAGCGCCCCTTTTCAAGGCAGGCCCCATGCCAGACACAACGTCTTGCAAAATAATTTACAGTAAAATCATCTTACGTTTTATACGCCATATTGATTTTGGCGTTAATTTTCAAACCTGCGAAAGTCAGGGGGGCCGTAAATCTGCAGATAAATTGGCAGAAATGACAGGAGAGAAAATGTTCAACGAGGGAGAGTTGTGTGTGTCGGCTGTGAGCTATTTAGCTAGTTAGATGAGAAATATATCAAGAGAGGCCCCGTAAATCCCAAGATGAGTCATAAATATAACAATGGAAGGCAAGATATGGTTTCGGTAGGAAAGAACAAGGATCTTAGGGCAGAGACAGGAAACTAGTTTGGGGTTCTTTTGCTTTTTAGAAACCAGAAGCTGGCTTTAAAAAGGGATTGCTGCTCGCAGCACAGAAGCTTGTCAAATAAAAAGCAGTACTGTCTCGCATTAATAACAACATATTAAATATTTTGGAAATTTGTTTGCTCGCTTTGCATTTTGACAGCTCTTGAGATACTATACGCAATCAAATTTTAATAATAATAATAATAATAATAATATCTTTATTGTCATTGTCATTTGCAGGCTGGTTCGTGAGATCAAGGTGCAGGTTTTCATCTATGTGTGGATACAATAGTTTTGAATCAAGATGGCGGACGGAACTTTTAAAAACTGCACAGATTTTATTTCATCGGAACTGAGAATTATGGCGTCTGCCGCTCGAGGAGGACTTTTGGATCAGTGTGTGATTTACTGCAAACAAAAGACTTACCAGCTTTAAAAAAAAGGGAGAGCCTTACAAAGTTCACACAGAAGCATAATATTGCTTACTTTAACTCGCATGTGGAAAGAACTCAGAGGCTATTAAGAAGAAAAAGGATAACAACAAGAAGATTGAAAGATGGGACTGGTGAACACTAAAAGCAGCAGAAATATGAGATGACGGGACCCTTACTGAACTCGAAGCATGGGAACCCCCAACAAAAATATATAATTTGGCAAAATATTTGGACTTTATGATATGCATTGGTATAATTTGGAATAATTAATGTGATATGATTGGATTGTTAAATGGAAAACTTAATAAAAATTATTTTTTAAAAAAACAAAAAACTGCACAGATTTTAACCACTGATTACAAATCTGCACTGATTTTTTGGTTTCTTAGAATTCCAGAGCAACACTGGGTAGGAGCCTGCTAGAAAAATAAAATGCAGCCAGTATTTTCCCATCCAAGCCATGTTCCCCCCAAGTTTCAGTGGTTACCTTTCTTCCCTCAAGCGGTGGCTTTGCAGTCTTCGTCTTTCATTGGCAACATCATACACTGTCAGCTGGATCGTTGAATGGCCCTCTGCAAAATCTGGAAACATATGTGATTTACTGCAGTGCACCTCTACTTTCTAGTACAATTAAACACACACATACTGTACTCTTCACACAGAAAAAGAATTATTGTCAGGAGGTCAAGTCCGGCACAGCTACAGTTATCACTCAGGCAAATTTAAATAGGCGGCAGCAGCACAAGATCAATTAAGAAAATTAAATGAAAACCTATTCTTCTCTAAGTGAGAAATTGGCTCCCCCTTTACAGACCCTTTGGCAGCTGCCTCAAAGGAATTATCCGTTCTCTGGAAAGAGACCCAGAGGGGCATTTATTGGCTGAGACTCCAGAGCAAAGTGTGTGGCCGCCATGATTGTACTGAGACTCAGACCTAGCATGCTACAAGGGGCGCTACCTAGGTGGGTTCAATCCCAGATTTAAAACTGTGGGAACGCTCTGCAGTATAGGTGTCCTCTGGGTGTCAGGCGTAGAACACTACACTGCAAGGCTGGGCAAACTTCTGCCCCGTCTTGAGGGCACCCAGGGCCAGCCCAAGCCATTTTGTTGCCCGAAGTCAAGTTCAATATATGCCTTCCCCCTGCTTCTATTCCACATGCAGAAGCCAACTAGACCGGCAGCCAAATCTTAGATCGCACTTGGACAACCTGCTTTTATTTCGCGTTGAACCTGATTTGCTTTCAGGGAGATTAGGCGGCTATTGAATGAGCATTCATTTTGATTTGTTTGAGGGGAGGTCAGATGACCATTGTGTCAGGGCAAGTGTTGTCCCACACTTCCCCATGCATTTGGCAAAAAAGGTTTGACCTTCGGAGAGAAGTGAATTTATTGCACAAGAACTCCTGACCACCTGCAATTGTGCAACCTGGATTTTCCAATATATGACTGAATCTTACCTGTAGATATTGACAAGTCAGGAAATGACCTCGCTTTGATACTGACATGAGAACAACACCCTCCACTGCACCCGCAGCAGGTTATTTTAGGAGGTACAGGGTAGGCTGTTAGCACAAACACCTCATCATTTCCTGTGCCCCCTGCACCTGCCACCTGAGGCAACTGCTTCACTCTGCCCAATGATAGGGCTGGCCCCAAGTGCCACATTCCCTTAGATGTAATCTGGTAGGGGCCACATACTGGAGCCAGATACAAAAAAGTTCTGGATTAAATAATCCAGAATAAGACTACCCTGCTTCAATGTTTACTTTGCTCCCATCAGATTAGAATTCCCAATCCCAGAGGTCCACTCAGAAGTTAAGTCCCACCAGGTTTGATGGAGTTTCTCTCAAATAGCACCTTCTTAGCAACATCTCTGTAGTGTGATGGAATGTGCTGGTCAGGTCAACCAAACCAGCGCTCTGCAACTGCCCACCCCCGGCCCTTTCATTCATTTCCATAATCCCAACACTAGTTGTCCAGGCCAATAGTGGCTAGAGACAGAAGTATGGCCAACAGGGAATCCCCCAGACCTGACCCCATTGTTTCGGTTTTTAAGCCTTTGTGCTTTTTTATGTTTGTACATATTTTATGGGCTAATAGCCGTAAATAAATAAATGAATGAATGTTGCTGGGCGAGTCCCTACACATCCTCAGGTCTGATGCCAAGATGATGTCATTAACCGTATAAGGAGGAATAAAATAAGTGGTAGGGAACAGGGCCCCCACCCGGAGCCCCACATTTGGATGTTTCGGCTTTATGGTTGCAGCCCCAGCACCAACACTATTGTTGGTTATTATATTATATATTATATATATATTATTGGTATATATATTATACCAAAATTATTATACGAACCCATGAGGCTGGGTTCGTATGATCAGTTTTAACTATGGTTAGCTAAAAAGTGTGGTTTATAAACCATAGCTTCACCCATTACCCATGACTCTGTTACCTTTGGGAAGCTCTCTGAAAGGACACTCCATTATAGCATCAGGCACTTCCCCGGGATTCAGAGGCACGCACGGTGAGAATTCCCTAGGGGCCCAGATCATTCCAGAACCTGTCGTTTCTTGCTGGAACACATCCACTTTCTGCCACCCAAGAGCCAGTGAATCTGTAAAGCAGGAAAACAAGGTTCTTAGTCGGTTTACATATATTTTGGGGGTAACCAAACCAGAAAGCAGCAGCAGCAGCAGCTCTGAAGACAGGAGTCCCAGAGAGGGCAACCAAGGGCTAAATGCAATTCTTTTGTGGGTTATTTTGTGTGCAAGTGTGATGATAGTTAAGACTGGTGCACTAGGGGGAATGGGGTGCTAACCCACCAGGCTCACTCTGCCCTCAGCCAGACCCCACCTTACCTGTCGCCTTACTTACAGCCAACAGAGGAGGTGGCACTGCTGATACTCACAACTACTCAGAATTAACAACAACAGCAACAACAATAAACTTGCCCTTCACACTAAGATCCCAGGGTTACAACTGCTAAAATGCAAGAGTCCAAAACAAGATAAAATCACAGAAATAAGGTGGGTCCTAAAATTTAGATATCAATGATGAGAGTACAGAACTTAATTCGTTCTGGAGGTCCATTCTTAACCTGAAACTGTTCTTAACCTGAAGCACCACTTTAGCTAATGGGGCCTCCCGCTGCCGCCGCCACACGATTTCTGTTCTCATCTTGAAGCAAAGTTATTAACCTGAAGCACTATTTCTGGGTTAGCGGAGTCTGTAACCTGAAGCGTCTGTAACCCAGGGTACCACTGCAAAGGAGTTTTGTATTCAGTGGTGCACTCTCCTTCCTTGGAGGTTTTTAAGCAGAGATTGGATGGCCATCAGCCATGGATGCTTTAGCTGAGATTTCTGCATTGCGGGGGGTTGGACTAGATGACCCCCCGGGTTCCCTTCCAACTCTAAGATTCTATGAAGGCTATACAATGAAGGTGTCAGATGCATCACTGTGAGGAGGGAGTTCCACAGCTCAGGGGCTGCCCCAAACAACCCTCTGTTCAGATATCATGTGTGGAGAGAATGCGAACTGCGCCCACCAAAGAAGACGTTACCTGTTCCTTTAGGACTGTACGTGACCTTCAACAAGATGTAAGGTTTTGCATCTTGCACGCCTACAAATGCTGTTGGGTCCAGGGAATCAAATGCAAATGATTCTTGACAATAAGAACAACAAAAGACAAGGGGCAGTTATTTGATCGTTGTGTTACTTTGTTTTAGAAACGATTTGCAGTTTTTGTAGCAAATAAATATTTTTTTTTCCAGTCCAGGGATTACGGTAGCTAATTTTGAAGGGACAGAATTCACTGGAATATATACCAAGTCAGACCATCTAGCACACTATTGCCAACACTGGCTGGCAGCAGCTCTCCAGGGTTTCAGGCAACAAAATCCCCCCCCCCTTGAATAAACATTCACAAACTTTTTATTGATAATAATCAGCTAAATAGTTTGAGGATCTATACAGCTTTGTAACATGCAGAAAACAGCCGTCTCAGAGAAACCAAAGACTTGAACTGAGGGAAGTCGGGGGGCGGGGGGAGGGAGAAAAAATAAGGATGATATGTTTCTGGATAATATGTTTTGTTTTAATTTTGAATATAATAAATAAAAATTCCCCCAGCCCTACCTGGAGATGCAAGGAATTGAACCTGGAACCTATGGGAATTGTAGTTCAACAACATATGGAGGGCCGCAGGTTAGTCACCCCTGTTTCAGAAGCTGGACTTAATGGTTTTACTAAGCCCCACGTCTTCAGATGGTCATATGCATTATTTAATTCAAGTGTGGTAAGCCAACCCTGCTGGATTTCTAGGGGTGGTGTGGGGAGCTGCTGAGTGGGGCCCTAGACCTCTCCCAATCCTCATTCAGTACCTAGAGAAATTACGGTAATGGATTCTCCCTAAGGCCACACTGACTTCAGAAGCACAGGAGGGCAGAAAGGGCTCTCCCTGATACTGTGCTGAGCAAGGAAACACTTGGAAAGCAATGAAGCTTCTTGCCGATTTCTGATTGTTTCTAGCTTAACTGTAACTTGAGGAAAAACCTTTGCCCTTATTTACCCAGCAGGTCCCTGAGGCCCATGAGAGAGCTTCTCCTGAAAAATCCAAAGATATCAGAAGCCTGCTTGCCCCACCAGAACCAGGAGCAGGGCTTTCCTTGTGTAATAGCTGCTGTTCAACATACGACAGGCACCCACTGTACTTGCACTTTCCAGGAAAAACAGAAGACATTGATATTCAGCCTTCCCAGCTGGATGAATGGGTCTCTGCCATCGGTGTCTATTTTGCTTTTTTAAAATATATATATATATATCTGCTGGGTTTTGCTGTTGTTTTTAAGTTGTTCTTATTGTACATCACCTGGAAATGTCTCCTGGAAGGCATTAAATAAATTATGCAGAGGAAGAGGGCAGAATTCCTGCACTGCAGGGGGTTGGACTAGATAATCCTTGACGTCCCTCCCAACTCTACAGTTCTGTGAAGAATGATGGGGACCAAAGTCAGCCTGCTTTGCATGCAGAAAGTCTCTGTTTCTGGCATTTCAAGTTAGAAGGCAGCAGGTGATTCGAAAGACCCCTCTGCTTGAGACCTTGAAGAGCTACTGCCTCTCAAAGTAGACAATACTGGACTAGGTAAAGCAATGGCTTGAGACAGCATAAAGGCAGCTCCCCACGTTCTGGATTAGCCTGTTATATAAATACTAAGAACCTTCGCTTGGTCAAAAACATACTTCAGGGGTAAAAGCTTCCCACTCCAGAAACTGGGGGACCAGTGGCCCTCCAGATTTTGGCTGGACTCCAGCTCCCATCAGACCAGGTCAGCATGGCTAACAGTCAGGGATGATGGGAGTTGTAGTCCAACAATATCTGCATCCCTGGCCTATGGCTTAGCTCCCACATTGGGCTTCAATTCTAAGTTGGCTGTGACCTTCCTTTAGTCAGTTTCTCATCTTAAGTACTTCCTACCAACAAAAACTGCAAACGGCGTAACATTTCCAATTCCTCAGCAGGACTAGCTTGGGAGGGAAGGGGGAAGGAGGCAAAAAAAGATATTTTATGTACTGCCTGGTTGTATAACAGCAGTACTCTCTATTGATTTGCAGTATTCTCACAATAAATAGCTTTTGAGCTTTAATTAAACCTCTCAATTTGTTTCCAGCCATTAGTCAATCTCAGCAGCAACTTATTGTTCTGCACAGTATATTACAAAAAGCAGGGAGAAATTAGCTCATAATTTATTCAGCAGACAGATTTTCTGGGGATAACTTAATTCTTTTGGGGCGGACCTACATGTCAGAAAGAACACGGGACTGCTGCCAAGGATGACAGACTGCAACTCCCATCATCATTAGTGTTTTTTATTATTTATTAAATTTGTGTGCTGACCTTTGTCCGAAGACCACAGGGTGGTTCACAACAGAATGAGAACACAAAATACATAATAAAACAAAAACAAAACAATAACCTCCTCTCCAAGTGGGAGATAACCAGAGCACGTACCACTCTGGCGAGACAGTGTGTGGACAGGTAGGGTCTCAGCTAGCATACCAGATGGAGCTGGTAGACAGCCACCCTGGACACAGATTTGACCTGCATGTGCTTCCACGGACAGATGTGAGTCCAAAATGACTCCTGGACTGCGCAACTGGTCTTTTATGGTCCCAGTTACCTGGTTCAGGACCAGGGGATCCCTCACACCTGGCCGTCCACTGTCTCCCAGAAACAGGGTTCATTCTCAACCTGTGGAGCACCATCCACTGGAGACCTGATGTTCCCTGGCTGAGCACCAGCTTGGGGAGGGGCAAGCTGTTTATTGTGTTTCAGCTGATAATGACCTTCCACCATTAAAAATACTCAGCAACCAACTGGTTCGTTTTCATACCACTGAACTGAAGAGTAAATCCCGTTTCTGTTTTTCCTTGGGTTTTCCGCAGAAGGGAGGAGCTGAAAGAGCTTGTCTTGGAACGCAGCATTTCAGGGCCACAAAACACCGAAACTGTTAACTTCACAGCAGAAGGATCAATTTTTTTAAAGAGAGACTCCTATGAGAAGGGAGCGGGGTGGGGTGGGGGATTGAAAAAAAGGAACAAGACATATTATTCTACATTACGATGAATGGGTCACTGTGCAGATCAATTTAATTAATCGCAGGGGGAAAACATTACTTTTCCAATGCCTACCTGTGATTGTATTACTGAAAGGGCACAAGTTTTCAGTCCATCCTGCTATAATGTACAATACAGTCAGCAAACAAAGGAAAATATATCACTGGTCATAACTGGCGTGATCCATTACAATACCCTGTTTTCAAACCCTGTTTCAGTGGCATGTGGGAGGGTGGAGTGGTGATGTGGGGCAAGGTTAGCAGGGAGGGGCTCTGGGGTGGCAGAAAACCTACAGGCACTCTCTTTCACCTGCATTACAAATGGATCTGGTTGAGACAACAGGTGTAGCATTTTGCAACATCATGCTATGTTTTCTATCCCCTCCCCAAGGGAATTGAGGACACGATTTAAGAATGACAGTCCTTTGATACTGGATATAAATGTATTTCTTAATCTGTATCATGGTACTGCTTTTGTGTACTCCGTTTTTCAGTTCTGCATTTCATGCTTTATATTGAGTCAAGGTGCTATTGTTTGGGTTTATATTAAAATGAATAAAAATTGAAACAAAAAAAATCGAATGAATTAGAAACATTAAAAGATAGTAATTGCAAAGTAACGAGTAATGTGATTTCATCTGGGTGGGGCTCCAGATGTGGTAGGACTCCATCTCCCATCATCCCTGACCGGGGCTGATGGGATTTGGAGTTCAACAACGTCAAGGTGGGCCCCAGGTCCCTCACCCCTGCCATGGGTTTTGCTCAAAACAAGTTATCTACACCCCCAACTCTCTTCACTTGACTTCTCTCTTTGGTAAATTAAAGATTATTGCCATGCCCATATAATTAATTTACTACTTACACTGTGGCGAGTCTCAGCCTGAGGAACTGGTAAAACTACGGTCAATAAAATATCCTTCACGCCAGTTGGCGAGATTTCCCCAGGGTCCAGACACATTTTTCCAGCTGTGAAAACAAATTGTCAAAAGATCATCATTAACCAATTTCCAGAGGGGCAGCAAAAGCAATAAAGTGTGTTTTGGCACCTTAAAAACAAAAGCCCCTCCCCCCCCATGTCCTTTTCATTGTCCATTCATGATGATTTGCGTTCATGAGGGTATCGGAGTGGTTATCTGCAATCCCACTTGAGATACTGTTTGTGGTCTGGGGCAGATATATTGCTCTGTTTCCAATTGGTGCATGTTCCATAACTTCCTGCTGAAATCCTGTAACTTTTTATAACATGCATGTTCTGGGGTGGCAGGGGGGGGGGGCTTTTGTGGCCCTTCGTCCAACGATCTCAAGGTGATTCACAAGACAAGACAACTGTTGCACCCGTGACCCACAAGCAACAACAACAGCCCACCAGCCTGGCCCAGTAATTGCAGAATACCAGGCCTGGAGGGGGTGAGAAGACGCAGGCACCCAATGTCACAAAAAGCATGGCTTATTCTACCAGGCACTGCGGTTTCTTGAATGAGTCTAAAACCCTTTTTTCAGAGGAAATCTAATAATGATTGCGGAGTGCTTTAGAAAGGCTCAATACACAGTAGAGTAAGTCATGATTGTTGTGGTAGCTGAGATCTCTGCTAAGGCATGCCAGCTATTGTGATCTGCAGGGACTTTTAACCTTTACGCTCTCTCTTTTGTGTTCTTCAGTATTAGCATCAACCTAGAACAGGGCGGGTTGCCGGGGGGGGGGGGGAGTTACGTACCTTCTGCTGAGCCATGCCTCGGAGGAGACAGATCCACAAGCGGCCTGCACATGCAAATAGTGCTAATTAGTGGGTTTTCATAATTTAGTTCCTCCTCTCAGTACACAGAGGAAGAGGAGGGAGCAGTAGGCAACAATCAGAGCTAAATTCTCATTTTAATTACTTTTGCTCATTAAAGTTATTCTGCAGTCTGCTGTGAAAAACACACATCCCAGAAAAACAAAAGCAGGAACAACAGAGTCCAGCATTTGTACGTGAAAACAACAACCAAAAACCACAACTACACACATGAGCATCGCAAAACTATTTCTGCACAAAGCACAGACAGGCATGCATAATTTCCCAGTATAAAATATTCATTGTGGCTGAAGGATTTAGAATTGCTCTCCTTAATTTATAAGTCAAATGAGAGAATGGCTGCACCACAGTGTTTTCTCAGCAAGAGGAGGAAGATCGAGTGGGCAGAAAGTGTGGCTTAAGAGAGCTGCTGCCAGCACAACGATTGGAATGCCAAAATTAGGAGTGTGCGACTCCAGAAGTCATCTAGTCCAAGCCAGTGTCCTTTAATGCAGGAAGAGCCACTTGTGACTATGATGCAATGGGCGGTATCCATTGCATCCATTTTCGTAGATGGAAGTCGCTAAATGCCTATAGGTTCACTTTACTTTTGCCCTACTCAGAGTAGACCCACTGAAATTAATAGACATGACTAACAGAAGTTGATTAATTTCTGCGGGTCTACTCTGAGTAGAAGAAACTATAACAACAACAGCAGCAGCAACAATCATGGCTAGGGTTGTTCCCCATCCCTGGTGTACAGTGGTACCTCAAAACTCAAACGGAATCCGTTCCGGAAGTCCGTTCGACTTCCAAAACATTCAGAAACCAAGGCGCGGCTTCCGATTGGCCGCAGGAAGCTCCTGCGGCCAATCAGAAGCTGCAGAAGTCATGTCGGACGTTCGGGTTCCAAATAACGTTCGCAAACCGGAACACTCACTTCCGGGTTTGCGGTGTTCGGGAGCCAAACCGTTCGACTCACAAGGTGTTTGGGATCCAAGGTACGACTGTTATTTGGTTGCCAACTGGCCTTGTAGGTATTTTTGAGCCAGGGTGTGGTCCTCTACCTTTGATTCAGTCTATTAAGCCCAGGAACATCAGCAGGCAAGCCCCCTTGCTGTAAGTGAATCCAAGCCCTTTGAATGTCAGCTGTGAGAAGCTGGGAGGCTGAAGACAGAAACACCTGAGAGGGAGAGGGAGAGAGGAATTCAACACTGCATGATACAGATTGGATCATCAGTATTTCATAGGCATCAAGGCCACTTTCTCCTGGAAATAAAGGCATTTTCCCCCTCCCTTAAAAGGACACCTGAAAAATATGATTTGTTTCTGCAAACTCATTGTTCCGCTCTCCCCCCACCCCCACCCCGCAATATTCATTATGAAAGGCTGAATTGTTTTTGTCTATGAGTTTATTTCCTAATAGGTTTATTTCTTATTCTTTTTAACATAAATGATGCTATCAAGCTCATCATGACATTATCATCACTGGATCGGATTGTTATAATAGGTGTGATACTTGTTGTATATTTTGTCATTTCTATGGATTCTAAACTGCTTTGTGTATAAAAAGGCAGTTGCTTAAATTAAAAATGAAATGAAATAAACCTCATTTTATCCACAAATGCTCTGTGAAGGTAAGTTAGCCAGAGAGAGAGAGAGGGGGGGGCAGGGGAGAGAGACTGGCCCCAGGCTACCCGGTGAGCTTCCGGTCCAAACTGTGATTTGAACCCAGGTCTCCCAAATCCTCATCTGACACAGAAACAAGACAGAAACACAGGAAACTGTCTTATAATAAGTCAGACCATTGGGTTCACCTAGACCAGTACTGCCTACACAGACAGGCAGCAGTTTTCTGGGGTTTCAGCCAGCCCTGCCTGGAGCTGTCGGGGACTGAACTTGTAACCTTCTGCATGCAAAGCAGATGATCTGCCATTGAGCGGCAGCTCAGTCGGGAGAGCATGAGACACTTAAATCTCAGGGTTGTGGGTTCAAGCCTCACATTGGGTGAAATATTCGCGCATTGCAGGGAGTTGGCCAAATGATTGCCTTGGTCCCTTCCAATTCTACAGTTCTATGATTCTATGGGTGACAGCCCTTCCCCAGGGCTGTAACTCCAGCAGGAGCCCACGAGGCTGGCAGATCCAGCTGAATCGCACTGGAGCCTTCAGGACCCCAGACAGCTCCAAGTTGGCAACTGGCTCCAAGGAAGACCTTTTGTCTCCTTTGAGCCAGACTATCGCTCTTAAGGGAGGGACATGGATGGTGCTGTGGTCTATACCACTGAGCCTCTTGGGCTTGCCGATCAGAAGGTCGAATCCCTCGGCCAGTAAAGCGAGATGAGCGCCGCAACCCCAGAGTTGTCCTTGACTGGACCTAACGGTCAGGGGTCCCTTTACCTTTTATCCCTCTTAAGCTCCACTCTCCTTGAGGAAGTGTCCTCTGGCCCTGAACTTAGCACCCCCTTGCTTCCCCATCCACTTCCACTTTGTGCATTGCCAGCAATGAGGAGCAGGCACTGGGGAGCCCAAGACCCCTGGTATAGAGGGGGTAGCTCTTTGGAGGTATGATGAAGATAATAATAATAATAATAATAATAATAATAATAATAATAATAATAATGTTATTTATACCCCGCCCTTCCTGGTTCAAAAACCGGGCTCAGGGCAGCTAACAACAAATTTAAAACACTTAATTGTAAAAGCAGCATAAAATACAGTATAAAAACATGAATAACAATAAAATTCAAAATTCAGAAATCAATTTAGGGGAAATAAGCATTAGATAATCCCCAGGGCTAGCTGGCTGAATTAGTCCTACTTGGGCTAGCGAGGAGGCCAGGGGAGAATTAGCTGTGGGGTCTCAGAGCAGGTAATCTTCATAAAAGGGGAGGGGGAGGGAAGAAAAGGGAAATAAAAGATCAGGCTGAATTCAGATTAAAGGCCAGGTGGAATATCTCTGTCTTACAGGCCCGACGGAAGGAGGTTAAATCCTGAAGGGCCCTAGTCTCATGGGACAGAGCATTCCACCAGGTCGGAGCCACCACTGAAAAGGCCCTGGTGGAGGATAGTCTGACTTCCTTAGGACCCGGGACCTCTAAACTACGGCTATTCATGGACCTTAAGGTCCTCTGTGGGGCAGACCAGGAGAGGCGGTCCCATTAAAAAATCTGGTTCATGAAGTGCTGCTGCCTCATGGCATCCTAGTTTGAGGTCTCTGTCTCCAAGGGCTCCCAATTTGGGGGCCTGTACTCAGCACCTCGGTAGCTTAATAACACAGGAAGAGCCTGTGGCCCATCTAGTCCAGCATCCTTGAAGTCCCAACCAGAAGTGCAAGTAGGACCTGAGCTCAAGACTTCTCCTCCAAAGACCTGCCTGGATGGTGCACAGCCTCTGTGTCAGACATGAGTCCTGGCTGATGCTTGAGGTTGTGGCACATGGATACAAGAGAATACTTCTCCATGCAGCACCTATCAGTGGCTACGGGCCATGATGGCTATGTTCTATGATGCTTCTGAATACCAGTTGCTGGAAGCCTCAGGAGAGGACAGTGCTCTTGCGCTCAGATCCTGTTTGTGGGTTTCCCACAGGCATCTGGGGGGCCACTGTGAGAGCAGGAAGGTGGACTAGGTGGTCCATTGGCTGTTGTTTTGTTTTTTATTATTGCAATGTATAGAGAGAAGAAAGGAAGGGGAGGGGAGGGAGAAGTGAAGCCAGTAAGAGGAAGAATATGGGCAAGAAATCAAAATTCCAGATTCTTTCCCTCCCCCCCCCCCCATCCAACTGCAGCCCCCAAATAGAAAGCAAGCTAATACACACTTGTCGAACTGCTGGGTAGTCATCAGCTGCCATGAACGACTCCTTTAATAACAGAAGGATGGAGACACAGAAATTCTGCATCACATCCAGGCTCCAGTCTTTCATGAATAACTGGTCCCAGATCAACAAGACAGCAGGCAAGTTCAGAACACCGACAAACCCCTATGCGAAACAGGAAAGCCAGTTTTATGTTGGTGCCAGTGTCTCCCCAATGCGTGATAGCCAAGGCACCATTTTCTTTCTAAAGCTACACTGGAGGAGGGCATTGCAAAAGAGGTTTCTTTTCAGAATGTGTGAGCACAAGAATGACCCATCCGAACAGGAGGCAATCCCACTCTGCGTAAGTCACTCTTCACTCCAAAGGCAATTAACTCCCCTGCTTCTCTGCAAGAGCAAGATGGACATTAACGCTCCAAGTTGCATATGATGTTAAGATAGGATGGAATCACATAATTCCAGCGGAAGCTGATTGGGAACCAGAGCGGTGATTCTTACAGAGACACAACAGGCAGCTTCGTCAAAAGGCAAGTAATTCTGCTGTCCTGTGATCCAATCACAACTGATGCAAAGTCAGGGCACAGTTACCTTCACCTAACAAAGGCAAATTGGAAGGAGGGGAGGCTAGAGGAATGAATCACGCAGAGATGCACTGGGAAGACCCCTCTGCAGCTGGGTAATTTCTTCTGTGTTTGTGTATGAGGAGTGACTCGCTGATCCAATCACACAAAATGCTGAGAGGTAGCAGGATTAGCTGTTCCTCAGCAGTAGCCACTAGCATGAGTCAACAGCTGCTGAGGCAAGCTAGGCTTTAACAAGAGAGGCTTATCTCACTGCAGGTAGAGAGAGCCATCCAAACTGAGCTGTGGTTCTATTTAAGGAACAGTCTGGTGCTGAAGCAACATTTGAACCCTGCCCGTGAGGCTCCAGTTTGAACATCTTACCTTGCCAGAGCAGTGAATCATGCATAGACACAGCGAGCAGCCTCCCTCTAGTGGAGGGGCCTCACAGGAGCCTTTAATGATTTATTTCATTTTTCATGACACATTAGCCACTTTCTGTAAGCACCATGGATATTGCTGCCATAGAATCTGTCCTTTCTGCAGTTGGGGCTCCTTGACAAGCTGGTCAAGGTGGGAAGGAGTTTCTCCCCTCTTCCTCCATAACACTAGCTGAAGAATGGGAATTTGGAATCCACTGAGCCAGAGCACACATTGGACACAGCAGCGTGGCTGTAGCTGCAGGACAGCCCCCTTGTGGCTGCAAGCTGGTGCTGCAGACATACTCCAGAAACATTACACAACTTCACCCTTATGAGAAATCTCCTCCACGGGGTCTAAAATCTGGCAGCTAACAGGATTCTGTGACATATTCTGACCACCTCAGTAAAGTTTTCACTTGTAAAGGGTGGCCAGGCAAACAATTTATTTGACAAGCTCCCCACTCTACCAAAAAAGGATTTGCTGGCTTCTTCGTTTTTACCTCTCCCATCCACTTCCTAAGGAAAACCACGGGGCTTGCCAGTATTTCTTTGGTTCCGTTTTGTCTTGATGGGAATCCATTTTCAAACGCGCAGATCCCTTGAGCTCTCCCTCTTTCTTGAAGTATCAATTCCACCAGGAAATCCTAAAAAAAAGGGGGGGAAGAACCATAGCATTTGTGGGGGAATAATAGAGGGTCCTCACCATTCTTTACTTCCTACAAGCATGGGGCACTTTCCATTCCAATTTGCCTCTTGAATCTGAGGCATAATATAGGAGTGGGGAACTTAAGGCCCTCTGGGATTCCCTGTCTGGCCCTCCCTAGACCACACTAGGCCTGTTCCTTCTTTTGTTCTTCTTCAGTAGGATGTGTCCTTGAACTGTGATACCCCATCCCTTTCTTACCTGATGGACCCAGGACTCCCCTGCTGAGTGCCTGGGGGCCCCAGTCCTGCCACTCACCACCTGGCCTAGGACAGGGCCTGGCGGGCTCCATAAAGAACTGCTGCCGCTGCTGCTGGGCAGAGAGGGCTCCGTTTTTTGTTGTGGTTTTTTTGTTTTAAATTGCTGTTATTTTTTAGCTATGTCATTTTAAGGGACCCCTGACCATTAGGCCCAGTTGTGAACGACTCTGGGGTTGCGGCGCTCATCTCACTTTACTGGCTGAGGGAGCTGGCGTACAGCTTCCGGGTCATGTGGCCAGCATGACTAAACCGCTCTGGTGAAATCAGAGCAGTGCACAGAAACACCGTTTACCTTCCCGCCGGAGCGGTACCTCTTTATCTACTTGCACTTTGACATGCTTTCGAACTGCTAGGTTGGCAGGAGCTGGGACCGAGCAACGGCAGCTCACTCTGTTGCGGGGATTCGAACCTCTGCCCTTCCCGTCGGCAAGCCCTAGGCTCAGTGGTTTAGACTACAGAGCCACCTGCGTCCCTTACTTCAAAACTGTATTTTTATCTAATTTTATTAATGCTTTTGTACACTCCTCCAGAATCTTCTGGTGAAGAGCAGCAAACAAATATCTTAAATAAATAAATAAATAAATAAATAGGTACTTTAGGGTCAACTGTGACATTCTTTTTGAAAGCGCGATGAAGGTGAGCAAAGAATTCAGCATCTTCTCTCTCCAGAAGGCTCATCACTGACTCCGCTGTTACAAAGAGTTCCCCCCAAGTTGGGAATAGGTTCTGGTGTAGAGAATGCAGGTACATGGCTAATTCATAGGGGTGTTCTGCTACAATTAAAATCAAAGCAATCATGTTAACCTTTATATATTATAAGATACTCCCCCCATGGTAGCTCATTTCAATCACCAAGTTGGGTGGGAGCGAAAAGGCTGTTGCAGACAGAGAAAAGGGGTGGCAGAAAAGAGAATGTGAAAAGGGGGTTGAGAGAGAGAGAGAGAGAGACAGACAGACAGACAGACACAGAAAATGGGTGTCAAAAAGTATGAAAAAGGGGTGGCACAAAGAGAAAGAGAGAACAAGAGAAAGGAAGAGAGAGGGACTGTCAAAAAAGAGTGTGGAAAAAGGAGTGGCACAAAGAGAGAAAATGCTGGCACAAAGAGAGAGAAAAGGAAAGATGCTCTAACTTTTGGCTTGTGTCCCAACTACCACCAATTCTAACCCCCCCCCACCTGCCAACAGGAAAAATATTCCCCAATTCCTGCTCTAGCAGGTTTGTGTAATTCTTGTATTACCTAGCCATTCTATGTCAGCCTAACCTAGGTGCTAAAAGTATTCAATTAGAATACTTCCAAGCCCAGGAATAAGTTTTGAGTACCCAAACTGAACTGAGATCACAATCCTTCCATACGAAAACCTACCCCAGAAATACTCCACCTCCCAGATTCCAACGCCATGGCTTTCTTTATTTCAGAAGTATAATTTAAGAGGACATTCATGTTGTTGTTGCCATTGCTAAACTTTTGGGATCCTCCCTGATCTACTTAAATCCCTCCCCTTGAATAGGAGACAGGCAACATCCCTGTTGTCCTTCTGGCACCTACTGAAGACCTTCCTCTTTCAACATGCCTTTTGGGGATCTTTCCAAGTCTGCATTCTATTTAAGATTTTTTTGTTTATCATTTTCTCTCTTGTTGTTTGCCACCCTGGACTTCCTTGGGAGGAAGAGTGGGATATAAATTTAATTAATAATGTAACGCTTCAAATCCCCCAAGAGACCTACCAACAGATGCAGGCATAACACCTGCACACAGAGAAACAACAGAAATCCTGCAGCCATTTGGGGCGGTAAATGATTTACCTCTTGGTGCTGTTTGCTTAAATGCCATTTGCAGAGGGAAAAGCCAGTAGATGAGGTAGGGGTCATAGGTGCCGTTGAAAACATACAAGACGTTTAAGCTTTTGCTGGTCTCCAAAATCACCTGCTCGTTTGTAGCAAAGGAACACATGCAGGGAACGCTTCTGTATTTCTGTTGGGAGAAATTAGGTGGGTGGCAGGGGGGGAAATGCTGTATTTTTGGCATGTAGCAGTGAGAACAGCATGGGAGTGAAAATACTCAAGTTAATATAGGACAAAACTTCTCAGTTTTAACAGCTGAACGTGTGTTTGGTGTTGTAACACAGTCCTTCTAAATAAGCCCATAGCAGGAACTAAGGGGCCATAACTAGGATTTTAGCAGTTGTCGCTTTATACGTAAGCCGCCTTGAGTAAATATATTAATAATAACGACAGCAACTCCACACCAGAGCGTAGATTTCATATGCAGAAGATGCCAGGTTCAATTATCCTAGGTTGTACACAACATACATACCGGTATATATGTGTGTGTGTGTACATTGTATATGTATATATATACATATTATATATATATATGTGTGTGTGTGTGTGTGTGTGTGTGTGTGTGTATATATTATATGTGTGTGTGTGTGGTTTTTCAGTGTTTTTAAATCAATTAGTTATCCCCAGCATGTCAAGGTATTTACTTACATTACGAAATTTATATGCCACTTGCCGGGGGAAAAGGATCAAAGCAAAAAGAACAATATCAGTATAAACAATTTAAAACAGCTATTTGAAACATTCCCAAAAATATTTAAAATCAACAGTAAATGACAACCAGATTAGAAAAAAACATACCAACATTCTACATGTCTGGATAGGCTTTGCCTAAACAAAAAAAGCCTTAAGCAGGCCTCAAAAGGACAGTGGCGAAGATGCCTGCCTGATAGGCAGGGGGTTCCAAAGTGAGTGTCCTGCAACACTAAAAGACTGACTTCCTAACAAATGCAGAATGAGTATCATGGCATCTGTAACAGTGCTGGTCAGCAGACTGAAGTGGTTAAATGGACGCATACGGGGTACGGTGATCTTGCAGGTAAACTGGTCCCAAGCCATTATGAGCTCTATATACGAATAGTAGCACCAGGTCAGGCTACTGCTGGAAAGACTTCTACTTCCAGAGACAGGTGTAGGCAGAAACTGCAAGTCCATTCCAGCCTTTTTAATCTGCCTGCATCTCTGTCTGCTTCCTCCCCCACCCCCACCCCCCAGCTTCCCATTGAGTCATGGAAGTTGAGGGAACTGGGTTGCTGCTCCATACCCTCTTCCTCCTCACCACAACCCCACGTTTTTTGAAATATTAGGGAGTGCCTCCCTGTAACTGTCGGGTCCTTCAACTCACCTCAACAACTGCATTTTCAATAAGACCTGAAAGAGGTGACCTTGTGGCACTTCGGAGATTCAGTTCCGCCATCCGCCATGCTACCGTTTGCCCAAAGTCCTCTCTGGCGTCTCTCTCAGTAGCCCTAGGATGGATTTTATAGTTTTGAGGACTTTTAAAAATAGGTCTCAGGACTCTTTTTTTTTAATTGAATGGAGCCAGAAGGGGAGTTCAAAGTGCCAGAAAGCAGAAGCAATGACCAAATCTTCAAGACAGATTATTCAACCCTACCAACAGGAAGAACTTTCTGACAGAGCTGTTTGACAGTGGAATGGACTCCCTCAGGAGGTTGTGGGCACTTCTTCCTTGGAAGCCTTTAAGTTGAAGAGGTTGGGTGGCCATCTGTCATGGAAACTGTCACGGTCCGGTTCACGGGTGATCAAAGTCCCGGCAGGGGACATCAGGACCTGGGGCAAGATGGTGGGGTGGAACGGGGGTCCAGAAGCCAGGAAGCCAAGAGTCCAAGGGTCAGAGAGAAAGGAGTCAAGAAGCAAAGGGTCCGAGGATCAAGAAGCAGGGAGTCAAGAAGCCGAGGTTCAAGGATCAGGAAGCAAGAAGCCAAATGCAGCAAGGCAGGAAACATGTTGCTGTGGCAAAGAGCTGAAGGGAAATGCTGACCTTATAACCCTTTCCAGCTCTTGCCACCAGGTGCTGTGAGTTACCAATCAGCCTCACCTGTGAGGCCACGCCTTGCCTCTTCAGAACAAACTTAGGAAGGCCCCAGTCCTGCAAAGTCCTATTGGTCACAGGGCCTGGCTCCTGCACACACACCTGACAGAAACTTTAGTTGAGATTCCTGCATTGCAGGGGGTTAGAGTAAATGACCCTTCCAACTCTATGATTCTTCCAACTCCCAGAGGAAACTCCCTGACCACTAGGGCTTATAGGGCCAGAGTCTGGGCCCTCATGGACACCTTACCCTGAACATAAAGAACTAGGTGACTCCCCTTGCACATCACCAGTCTGACAGGGGCAGCGGAGCACCAGGAGGAAGGCTGTGGAAAGAAGGGGTGCCCACCTTCAGGCTAGAGGGTTGGCTCTTTAAGACTGACACTCTCTCAGGGTGTGGAGACTGGAGGAGGAAGTCTGGGGAGGTAGAGGCACAAAAGGCCTAAGCCTGCTGCCTGTCTCTGTTGGAGCAAGTTGGTCACTCAGAGCTGTCCACGGTTCTGCAGAATTCAACCAGACTTCCTGCTTTTCCCTATGGGATCTCACATCAGACCAGAAGACATCTATGCCTTCACAGCACCAGCAATGGCTGACTCTACTGCTGTGCCAAGCATTCCGGGACACAGACGTCTTTCCTAGCCTAATACTCAAGCTCCTTTGGTGAGGATTGGGTCTGGGGCCTTCTACACACTAAGCACATGCTCCACTGTTCACAGCCCCTGCTTCATCAACATAGGGAGGGGAGCGGTCAGGAACTTGTCTTCCCCCTCTTCAGCTGCACTCCCGGAGATACTTACATGAGTTCTTTGGTTTGCGGGCTTCCAGAGATGGCTCTCAGGAGTTTATCAATCCAAATGAACTGCCGGAGTGTCCTAGGAAGCAGTTTCCCACTAAGACTTTCACACGCCGCTGACATGTTCTCGGAACCTCGAGAGATTATGGCACAGAGCAAATCGCCTAATAAATCGCTCTCTGGGCAGCTAAGGACAGGGGGGTGTAGTTCAGGTCTGATATGCAACTGCAAGTCTAAAAAGAACAGATGTAATTTTTAAAAAGTGACTCCTAAGCAGTCAAGGAAAGAGACGTTATTGCTACCTTCCACCCCAGCTCATCATTTGGGAGCAGCCACTCCAGCGAGTCAGGGAGCGGGGAGGCTGAGATCGGCTCTACTGTGGTAGGCCAGCCCCACCAGGCCTCCTCTCCTCAGCTGTCACACAGGGGCAGCTATTACATCAGGCTGCCTCTGTGGGAGAGATGGGAAGCCATAGGACACATTCCATCAGGTCTGCTGGAAGCCCAGCTCCGTCAGACACCTCCTGCCCCTGATCTGGGCCAGCTGGACATTATTGGAACAAATGGTTTACAAACTGGTGCCTGAGTTTCGGTTCTGGTTTTCCACTCCCCTCTCCCTGTCCCTTCTCCCTTGTGTATCTATCTCTCTATTGACTGTACGGACTGTCTTGTTTGGCTGGTATGCAAGTTGCTCTGAGACTGCTTTTGGCTGAAGAGCAGGGTTACAAATGCTGTAAATAAATAATAAACACAAAACCAAAGAGATAAACTGAACAACAACAGGCGTTGATTTTGGACCTACAGTTTAAACATGTCTGGAAATCAATGCATGCCAATAAGGACCCATGAGCCTTATTTATTTGGATCCACCAAGATCGCACATACAAATGATGGACTAAATTTTGTCGCGAGTCCAGGATTCTAAAAATGCGTCTGCCTTTAGTGTGTCACATGACTCTGTTCTTTAATGTGCCACATGACTCTATGTTCTGCCTCCACTGATGGGTGCTGTGTGCTTCTGAGAACCAGTTGCTGGGAATCACAAGTAGGGAGAATACCCTTGGCCTGATCCAGCAGCCAGGCTCTGCTTATGTTCTTATGATTGCTCTGATAGCTGTATACCCATATATCTGTGTGTCAGGCAGGATCCAAAGAACCGAGCCAGAGCAGCCGCATGATACCACACAGCAAACCACTTCTGAAACTGCACGAAGTATCAAAAGTGGTTTGGAACATGTTGGAGAGAAGGAGCGTCAAGAGAGGAAGAAGAAAGTCAAAATGCCCACTGGCTGCCAGAACATCAGAAGTGGCTCTCTGAATTGCAGGCATTCCATTAGGATGTTGAAATTATTTTTCCAATGCAAGAGACTTTGGAGAGCTTTCTGTTTTCTTAGGTGCTTATTTGTTACCTGTTCTCCCACCAACCCAGCCACCCTTTCTCCCAGTTTTTAACACAACCTGTGCATACTTCACAACTGAACTATCCGGCTTCCGATTCAAAATATTTAAAATACTCCAGCGCTGTGGAGCTAAAAAGGCTCATGGGACTGTGCTGAAAACAAGCTGGCAGAGTGGGATTATTTTGGAAAGTGACACATACGCCACGGTAAATTAAGCCTCGCTCACAGCGCGCTTGGGTGGGTGCACCAGTGTACCGCATTGCTTTTAGTATGAATGGATAAAAGATGAAGACACTCTATCAGCTGAAGGAAGGAGGGGAATAACCTCTATTAGCTCTTAGTGCTGTGAAAGCAAACACTTGCGGGTGCCTTTGAAGTGGAGAGCTTTTTATGTTTCGTATGTTTCTGTATAGGGGGGAAAACAAACCTTTCAAAGCGGATCTGGCTTCTTTCTTTCAGTGGAAGGGAAGACAAACAAACACACACACACACAGCAGATGTAGTGTGAATTAATCAATGATATCCAATTTGGAGATGACTCGCTCATTCAGAGTTTTTAGGTGTGTACACATAATGGTTTTGAAGTTAACACATGTAACATGAGTACAATGACCAAACTACTAAAAATGATAGGGACTCATAACGCCCGGCTCTCCCCTTCCTCTACATTTTGTGGGGAAAGCACTAGTGACCTCCCCTCGCCCCCAATTTGGATGAGGACCAAGGAGCTGGAGGGGAAAATTTTCATCAGGAAAATAGCACCAGTGGAGAAAGGGTTAACTCCCCAATGCTGTGGTCCCAAACCAAATCTTTCCCCCTGCTATATAGCCCAAGTCATTGGTGGTGGCTGTTCCCCACCTACATTTTTTTAAAAAGGAGATCAAATCGCAGGTCTCCATCATCTCACCTGATCTGGCCCTTGTTTTCACATTATGGTCCCATCGACGCCATACGTCTGAATTGGATTTAAGGCTCTGGCTTCCCCCAAAGAATTCTGGGAAATGTAGCTGTGTGAGGCATAAACTACAATTCGCGGTTACCCTTAAGAAACCACAGTTCCCAGGGTTAAATGGGGGGGGAGCAGTGTGCTTTAAATGTATGGTATGGATGTGACCATTCTTTATTACGTGAAATTTCCCAAATTGAATCCCTGGCATCTCCTGGGAGGAGATGGAAATATTGGAGTGTTATTGCTTGTCAGCTAGATGGACTGATGTTGATATGACTTGATACAAGGCAGCTTCCAGAGATTTTTAATGAAGCATGTTGGGCTGAACAATTTTTTCATACACAGGTTTAAGCCTCACTTTTAGAATTTCGAATGCAAAGCTGGTACCTTCTCCATTTCCATTGACTTGAGAAGCTGGTCTTTCGGATAAGACTAGACAAATGTCTTTACTCTCAATGGATTTGGGCCTCTGCAGAACCACAGACGTTTCTCCCGAGTCCCTTGATGACTGGGGCAGTTTACATAAAGCTTCACCTCCTTGCGCACTTCCTTCGAGATGTGCCTATGAAGATAGAATTTGCTGTCAATCATTGTAGTTTGGTGAGGCCACTAACTAAGGCTGCAGCCATGCCAAACAGTTAAAGCACACTTTTTAAAAACTGTCAACATGCCTAGTATTTACAGTGGTACCTCGGGTTAAGTACTTAATTCGTTCCGGAGGTCCGTTCTTAACCTGAAACTGTTCTTAACCTGAAGCACCACTTTAGTTAATGGGGCCTCCTGCTGCTGCCGCACTGCTGGAGCACGATTTCTGTTCTCATCCTGAAGCAAAGTTCTTAACCTGAAGCACTATTTATGGGTTAGCGGAGTCTGTAACCTGAAGCATATGTAACCCGAGGTACTAATGTATTTGCAGTTGACACCCATTCATTGTTATTAAATGACTTATAAAACAGAATATTTTCCACAGAAAAAATTGGAAATTTTCCAAAAAACAGATTTCCCCCCCACCAAGTATCACCGATGATACACACTGTCATTGTGATGAGTCAAGCCAAGTTCTTTCATCTGCTCTGTGTATTAATGTTTTACTTTTACTTTTAATGATCTATTGCTTTATAGCTCATCATCATTTATTTTTATCGCAAGCCACTTTATTCTTTTATTAGAAAACTGGGATAAAAATGAACTACACCATTATTGAAAGAATGTTTATTAACAGGCCAAGGTTACTATTATTTCTTTGTTTTCATAGGATCATTAAACACACTTAAAGCTAGGTAAAGGGAGCTAGGGTTTTTATTGGGGGGGGGGAATAAGCTCAGTTAGGATTTTAATGAGAACCTATCTTGGGATAAATGGGGCAATCCCATGGGACCATGTGACACCGGTCCTGAAAGCACTGGCCTGGCCTCCAGTGAGCTCCTGGGCGAAATTAGTACTAGCATAAAGGTAAAGGTAAAGGGACCCCTGACCATTAGGTCCAGTCGTGACCAACTCTGGGGTTGCGGCGCTCATCTCGCTTTATTGGCCGAGGAAGCCGGCGTACAGCTTCCGGGTCATGTGGCCAGCAGAACTAAGCTGTTTCTGGCGAACCAGAGCAGTGCACGAAAATGCCATTTACCTCCCCGCTGGAGAGGTACCTATTTATCTACTTGCACTGGTGTGCTTTTGAACTGCTAGGTTGGCAGGAGCAGGGACCGAGCAACGGGAGCTCACCCCGTCGCGGGGATTTGAACTGCTGACCTTCTGATCAGCAAGTCCTAGGCTCTGTGGTTTAACCCACAGCGCCATCCACCCTAAATGGCTTGAGACCCAAGTACCGAAAAGAGTGCCTTCCCCAATACCAAACGTTTTGGACAGTACGATTGACAGGTGAGGCCTAGTTGGTGCTGCCGCCATCAGAGGCTGCCCAGTTGATGCTGACACATGGCAGGGCCTTTTCAGTGGTGGTTCATTGGTTGCGGAATGCCTTCCTTAATGAGGTACACCTGTCTCCATCTCTATTAACTATCAGAAGGCGTTTGAAAGCATTCCTGTTTATCCAGGCATTTGGTGGCTGGAGAATATTGTTCCCAGCCACCTCAAGATCACTGGATGGAATAATGCTTTCAACTGTAATTGTTTTTGGAACGTCTTAACCTGCTTTAGAATGTTTCTGTGTATTGTTTTTTATTTCTATATTTGTTCCTCCTTGGAGAGGAAGGGCGGGATGTAAATTCAATCAATCAAAAGTAATTCTCACTCTCCAAAACAATATGAGGACCAAAAGGGAGCTATCTTTCAAAATTCACATTTTCCTAAATTTTGTGATTCAATTCTCCAACCAATGTGTACCAAAAAAAATGGCTACATGAGGGGAAAGAATAAAAATGCATATATTCGTGAAAGTAATGAATAAAATGTGTTACATCAAGGGAAGTTGCTTGCCAAGAAAAACGTGTGTGCTGGGCAACATTTCATACAGGAGAAATTTGCGCTACAATACAAATGATTTTTTTGCAAGGTCTTATAATAATAATAATGAACAGAAGCTTGGAGAAATGAGAAGCTGAGAGAAGAGGAATCAGTCAGATATATCTATCTCTGTTTAGGTTCCATTGGGGCTTACTTTCTTCCACAGAAGTGGAGGAATGCAGCAATTGAAGACCACAGGGAAATGGGGGGGGGACTCCCCCCCGGCACTGACCCAGGGTAGCCCAGCCCTCACTGATAAACAGCCCTGGGTGGTGGGGAACATTGCAATTCTCTTGTGAGATATAAGCCCCTCCTTTCACACATATCCCAAATCTGGGATTTTAGAAATGCTTAATACGTTTTAAAAGCAGTAGCATCAGCAGAACAGGGAAAATGCATTTATTACCTTGTGGCGGGCTCCACAGGTGGCCAACAGCAACTCCATCTCTGCTATTACAACACTGTAGACGTCGTCAAGAAAATGAACCATCTCAGGAGCCAGACTGGCTGCCTCAGCACCTGCTCCGCAGAAAGTTAAAATCTCTGATCATTTATGAACCAGGAGGTGTGACTGTGATAACCACCTTCCATCCAGCTTACTTGCTTGTTGTAGAACACAAGTGGGGCAACCTGCGGCCCTCCAGATTCCAACTCCCATCACCCCTGACCATTGGGCCATGCTGTCAGGGGCTTATGGGAACTGGAGCACCCAAACAGCTAGACAACCACAGATTCCCTACCCCCCTGCTCTAGAAAGAAGTGGAGGCACTTGCCTTTCATGGCTGGTGGCTACTAGCTGCGGAAATCTGGGACAGTGACACACCTCAGCTCATGGGCACAATTTGACAGGAACAGGCTGGCTGATCTGAATGCAGGCAAGCGAATAAAGCAGAACTGCTTGGGTTCGGCAGGTGGCCAAGAACGAGAAGCCATTGAGGAGCCTGCTCCAAGAGCAAATGGCTTGCTTTTTAGCTGACTTGATGCTGATTTCGCTTGTACCACCTGCATGTCCACTCGCTCTCCACTCCTCATGCTGTTGCAATTTGTGGCATTTGCAAATGATTGCACACTTGGGACTCTGTCAAGTATGTGCGTGTTAAGGGGATGTTAAGTGTTTTGTCTCATTGTGTTTGTGTTAAGGGTGTGTAATTGCAGCTACTCAGGAGAGGGTATTCTTCATTCCAGCATCCTGACTATGTGATACCCTCTCCCTCAGATATGGTTGGCTAGTGGAATGGAAAGCATGGAGCCCAACGGCTTGTTGGGCCACACTTACTTTATGGTCTGGCCCTGCCCACTTTTGGGCTCCACCCACTGATGGAATGTTCCCACTGGGCCCCCGTAGTTTTCACCTTGGACTGAAAAAGGGTTTCCCAGTCTTGCTGTAAATCAAGAACCATAACGAAACACACATGTCACAAGTCTCCTGTTCTCTCTTTTTCAAAAGACACTGACCGCATACATTCCAATTGCTCAAGGAGGGAAAAAAAGACATTTACAATATTGGTATTGACCCACCCTGCCTTTTAAATCCTTCCAAGGCTCCTTTTGGAACTCTCAGTAAAGCAAATGGGAAGTTTGCAGTGTGTCAAGAATACAGAACTGATCTTTCAACTTTTTTTAAAGCATCCCCCCCCACCTCCTTTGAAAACAGCGATATTATTAACATGAAAGGAAACAGATGTCTTTTTCACATGCAAACTAATCTGAGGCGATACGCTGAAAAAATAATAATAAAAAAGACGACGGGCTGTGCAATCATCTAATTTTTTTATTCTATTTTTTTGCTCTCTGGCAGAACTAGATGGCGCAATATTTTTCAGGTTTCCCACAATGCAAAGTCAATTTGGAAGCAGCGGGACTTCTTCCAGTACAAATTGTAATTACTTCAAAGCTCACGCAGCAAGGATATTGCAAGTCAAATAGGTTTCCCTGTCCATTTCCCGCCCCCCCCCCGGCCCCCTTTCATTGACTCATTTTTAAAAATTAAACCACACAATAACATCGCCACGAGGGAAAATAATTTGCGGGAAGACAGCAGTCATAACAGACTGGGTTCAAAATCACTCCTCATAAAGGATATTGGCTTGATGGCTCTCTGAGTAAGGCACATTTATAACTCATCCTGAGCCCTAGATATAGAGTGGGAAATAATATGTGTACACACACACACAGTTGCCATAATCCAGGCAGGAAGCATACAGACGCTCACAGCGCAATCCTAACCATGCTGAGTTCAATGCCTAAGGCTGCAGTCCTACACACCTACTTATTTGGGAGTATGCCACATTGAGCTCAATGGGGGGGGGGAGGGACTAACATTGGAATAGACATGGATAGGATGGCACTCTAAATCAAGATTCCACTCACAAACACCTAGCTGGATTAGGAACTGCATGAAAAGCCCACGCCACATAATAGGCAATCATGCTAATCAGCTGTTTCAGAAGGGGAGCAATGGGCTAGATTTAATTCCCTCTTCACTTCTCTCCCACCAAACAGCTGATCAGGATGACTGACAATTCTCTGGCCAGGAAGCATGCAGCCCTGGTGTGCTGTGTACAGGGGTGGGAGAATCAAGGCCACGCTCTCTACTAAGTGACATTGAATATGGATGAAGCCCCACTGTGGAAGTGTTTGCCAATCTGGACTTTTTCTATGGTTTATTTCTGTAGATCACGGCATCAGTAAAGTTGGCCTTACTTGATATGAAGTGTACCCCCACAATTAACTATTTTAACCCCGCCTTGATGTAAAGATGAGCACAATAATACGACGCTTTCAGCAAGCTTAAACTATCACCTCCTGTAGGGGTTCTGCAAAGAAAACCGAATTGTCCTTTGACAGTAAACTCAGGATTCAGGAAACAAACAAGATAACGGTTTAGTTGTTTCTCACAAGTGCCATGTCTTATCACTGCAAAATGGGCAAGGTAAAGGACTCCCTGGCTGAAACCCAGGAGAGCCATGTGAATCAATGGTCTGGCTCTGTGTAAGATAGCTCCCTAGGTTCCTATGCTCTTTCGGGGGGGGGTGTAGCTCAGTGGTAGAGCATCTGTCTTGCACACAGAAGGCCCTGGGTTCAATCCTCAGCATCTCCAGGTAGGGCTGGGAGAAACTCCTGTCCTCAATCCTTGGATAGCTGCTGTCAGTCAATGCAGACAATACTGAGCTAGGTGGGACCAAGGGTCACAATGATTGTTAAGCCAACTTTTTAACATTTCTTATAAAGTCATGAGCTTCATGGAAGGTCAGAGCCCGTAGAAAATAAATAATGGATCTCGAGCCAAGAAAGTTAAAGGTAGGTTTCTGCCTATAATCAAACAGTAGATAATATGGCTTTGCTTTATATTTTGAAAGGAGAACCTTAAGTGGGCTTGGAAAAGACTGAGTTTTATCTATTCTCTTGGTGATTCTTTCTATTGCCTTAGTTTGTGCGCAGGCTCTGAAAGAACATCTTGACTCACCTGAATGAAAATGACAGTGAATACTTTCTGCCGCTTTCAAACACTGATTCTGTAGCCAGACTCTTGTAGCTTCTGTAGTGATCTCACTTATGGCTGTGGAGGACTAAGTGGAGAAAGTCATTTTTAACAATTAGCTTTCTGTTGTAACTCACAGGAACAAAGGAAACTGCCTTAAAACCATGTCAGACCACTGGATCCATCTAGCTCAGAACTGTCAACATTTGGCAGCAGCTCTCCAGTGGTTCAGAGAAGGATCTCTCCATCCCTACTTGGAGTTGTCAGGGACTGAAGCCAGGACATCCTGCATGCAAAGCAGATGTTCTGTCACTGAGCTGTGCTCCACTCTATAGAGTGGAACCAAAGGAATAATTAGCTTAATTATCAAGAGGTGTTTCCCAGAAAACTTGAGTTTTTCAGCATAGATGCAGTAAATACCCAAGTTTTCTCAACAGTAAAATGCCAGCTCTTTCTAGTTAAATAGATTTGGGCTCAATTTAGCCATTTGGTCACCAGGGGAGGGGGCACAGCTCAGTAGTGTAGACCCTGCTTTACATGCAGAAATTCAGTCACCAGCACCTTCGGTTAAAAGGAGAAATTGGCATGTGATGGGGAAGATCTCCATTTCAGATCTTAGAACAGGCATAGGCAAACCTGGCCCTCCAGATGTTTTTGACCTACAACTCCCATGATCCCATGAGACTTTTAGAGGACATCTGAAGGCAGCCCTGTTTAGGGAAGCTTTTAATGTTTAATAGACTACTGCATTTTTATATTTTGTTGGAAGCCGCCCAGAGCGGCTGGGGAAACCCAGCCAGATGGGTGGGGTATAGATAATAAATTATTATTATTAATATCCCTAGCTAAAAGGACCAGTATTCAGGGATGATGGGAATTGTAGTCTCAAAGCATCTGGAGAGCCGTGTTTGCCTATGCCTGTCTTAGAAGGAAGCTGCCAGACAGACTAATGGTGTCTGTCCTGGTATGAAGCAGTTTCATGTGTTCCATTAAACCAGGGTTGAGGAACTTTTTTCAGCCCAAGGACTGCATTCCCTTCTGGACAAAATTGCAAGGGTCACATGCCAGTGGTGGGTGTGGCCAGAGGCAACAAATGTAATTTTATTGGATTGATGGGTTGGTCTGGATGTTTGTGGGTCCCCTCCAACTGTGTGGTTTTGTATTTGTAAGAATTTGTAAGATGGGAGTTGGTAGTAGAAGGGATTGTAGAAGTGGCCAAACCTAGAGTCTAGAGTTGGAAAGACCCAAGCCCCTGCAATGCAGGAATTGAAGGGTGGGCCATCCAACCTCTGCTTAAAAACCTACAAGAAGAGAGAGTCCACAACCTCCCAAGGGAGACAGTTCCACTGTAGAACAGATCTTACTGTCAGAACTCAATGGCCGCAGCTGGGCCTGTTAAGCACCCTATTTACATGTCTAAGGAGTTGACCAAGTACAGATGTGTTGGGGAACCCTCCTCTAAAAACCTACAGTAATGGGGAAGCAAACTATGTTGGAATGTAAATGCTGTTTACTTATATGTGTAAATATAACCAAATATCCTCAAGACACCAGAGATTCCAGGGACTTTCATTCCAAGGAAAACAAACCCTGGGTAGGCTCTGGAGCCCCGGAGGCTCTCATTCTGGCTCTTGGTGTGGTGGGGCAGAGATGCAGAGCTGCCCTTCTGACCCTGGTGCCACTATAGTTCACCTGGACGGGGCTGGGTTTGGTAAAGCAGCAGCGAAGTTGTGGCTGTGCAGATGCCCACAGTGGCTTTGCTGGTGTGACTGCACAGTCCTGACCTTGTCACTGCCTTGCATTGGCCAGCAATTGGTAAGCTGTGGCAACACTGGTATCAGGAGGGCAGCTCTGCAGTTCTGCCCCAGCACACTAGCCACGACTAGAATCTATACCAACAAGTCATTGTTTTAATGTGACCTTATTAGCCTTTAGTTTTTATAACACACTTACGAGTGAATCAGGCTGAACAGGGCAGTCACTAAAATATCTTTTGACACAGCTCTGGCCAAGGAGATTGAAAACCATTTTTCTTTGCTTTGGGTCTCTTATCTTGTCCTTTATTTCATCGGCGAAGGCAGTTTCCAATCTCTCTAAAACCTAGAAGAATCATAAGTTATTTTGCATGTGCACTGACACCACACACACACAATAGTTATTAGGAATTACTTGCAATCCAATTTATTATTTCCTTTTGCCTATATTGAGCTCCAATGCAGTTTAGTGGTTCAATTGTCAAACAAGGGCCAGCTCTCTCCCTGCTCCCATCCCAACCCTCATTCAGTGGTAAAGCCGATTGAATGACCTTGGGCTAGTCTCCCCCTCCACTAGGGGCTGTTATGAGCATAAATTCCTTGAAAGGAAAGGCAAGAGGAAAAAATGTCACTAATTACCGGTAACAAACTCTGAAGCTAAGGATAGTCCATGCAGTTGTCACAACAACCCTATGAAGTTAGTTTGGCTGACAGACGGTGATTGGGCCTAGCAAATTAAGTTCAGCTGAGGGGTGAAGACCCAGCGAGCTTCAGTGTGTGATATTGTGGTGAGTGTTGGACTAAGACTTGGGTGACCAGCATTCAAATCCTCACTCACCCATGAAGTTCACTAGGTGACTTTGGGACCACTTACTTTCTTACAGCCTAATGAACCTCATAAGGATGGGGAGAACCATGTTCCTTGAGCTTCTTGGAGGAAAGCTAGAATATAAATGTAACAATAATAATAACAACAATTATAATAATGAGGCCCCTGCAGAAATTTGAAACTGGACCTAAAATAAAGGCTGAGAAACGTATTTTGGAACATCCTAGATGCCATATAAATGGTAAGTGGTGATGCTGTTGTTGGAGGAGGAAAGGAGGAGCAAAGGAAGAAAAATAAGAGGGTGCAAGCTTTACAGCAAAGATTAGTACCTTATGCCATGGCTTTCCAGGCAATAGCGTTTCCTGTAGGCAGGCACTGAACCAAGAGATGCTGCAAGCCTGGTTATGGTTGTCTAATTTTGTTCTTGGGTGTCCAGATATTTCTCCAGTTTCTTTCTCCATTTCATGAAGTATCCCCCCCCCCCCCCGCCAAGTGATATGCAATCACTTCTAGTTTTCCAGTTAGAAGGTCTTCATGACATGACACTGGAGGAGGAAAGCTGCAACACAGACAAAAGAGCTGAGGTCCAAATTATTACAAGCACAATCCCAAGCACTGGATAAAAAGGACTTTGCCAGGTGAAAAAAAAAGTTAACACACAGGTGTAAAGATGCATTTGAAGACTCTCAACGTAGCACCTACAGACACCATGGTGCCTCAGACACATTCATAGCACCCGTACCCATTTTTTAAAACTTTAAATTGAGATTTTGGCTATATTGTTTTGTTAGGAGTGTTGCCTGTTTTTTGTGTGGTTTTTTTAGGGATGTCTGCTTACTTTGGTCTGGGTTATTTGGGGGAGATGCCTGTTTGGAAGGGGGTTCTGAACACCAGAAGTTCTTTTTCCATTAAATGGGTGTTTGGTGGCACCTAGGCCAGTTTCTTAGTCTTCCAAATGTGCCTTTTGGGTTGCAAAAATGTGGGGGGTGGACTCTTGGTATATGAAGATGGACACCAATGCAACTAAGAGGGTCCATGTGCATAAGGAGAGGCACATACAGCAAATCTAGGAACCATCACCAGAGATTGCTTCGGACAAGATGTGCATTAAACCTGACTTGTTTTCTACAGGATGTTGACTGCAATACCCAAATACTGTACTGTAACTAATTTCACATCTACGCCATACATGGAAAGCACTCTTATAGCACTTCCAACAGCCATAGATTACCCCACAAAGAATGTTGGGAAGTGTAGTTTGTTCAGGGTGCTGACCTACCAGAACTACAATTCCCAGCACCCTTAGCAAACTACACTTCCCAGCACTTTCCATGTCTGTTGAATCAGTAAAGAGTACAGTACTTTAAATGTATGCCAGGGATGTGGAATAATCAATAAGGTTTAGTGTCCAACATCAGTCAAGCTCAGAGCAGACCCACTGAAATAAGCGGACATGACAAAGTTGGTCCCATTCATTTAAATGGGTCTGCTCTTGAGTTAAAACTTAGTCGGATGCAACCCTAAATCAATAATGGCAGTAAGAACATTAATTAATACAAACAAAACAATAACAATGTTGACGATGGTAATACAACAAAAAATACAATGAAGCGGACAATGACAATACAGTAATAGATCAGCAGCTATGATAACAGCAACGAAAGGCAACAAGTAATAATAGAAATGTGCAACAGGAATAAAAACAGCAAAATAATGGACATTATAATAACAATAAAGGGCGAATAATGATGTTAGCCGTACTCAAGACAATGGAACTTAAGTTTACTGATTTCAGTGGGCTTACTCTGAGAGGAACTTAGCTGCGTAAAATAGAATTATTACTCTTATTGCAATTATTATCCTTATTATTGAATAGCTCCCCTACGGGGGCTCAAGGAAGCCGCGCTCAGCTTCTCCTCCGCCTCGCAGGCCCGGCTCCCCCGTTGCCATGGCGACCGGGCCCTCCGGGCCTAGCTCTCCTCCGCCCTCCTCCTCCGGCCACTCATCTTCCTCCCCGGGCCGGTAGTTGGAACCTGCCCGGCCGGGCCCCCCCCCGCCCCCTTCGGAGCCTGCCTGTTTACTCGCCGGCGGGGATGGAGGCTGACGGGAGGCCGCGGCCTCAAGAGCGGCGCTCGCCATGAAGCTCCGGCCGCCGCGCTATGAGAGGTAGGTGGGTGAGGAGAGAGAGAGGGAGACGCTGCCGCGGACCCCGAAGAAACCCGAGCAGATCCCTTCCCCTTGACTCGCCGCCTCTCGCTCCCTTTCCCCCTTCCTTCCCTTTACTATAACCCCACGGTATATAAACTCTTCCGCCGCCTCCCCCCTCTAGATAATATCATTTATTAGGCCAACCAAAGCAGAGCGAAGGGGGGAGACTTAATGTTGGCTTTGAAAGCTCTTTTCCGTGTCGTTTCTGTGTCCCTTGACCCAAGTATTGCCCTAATGTTACGGGTTTGGGGTTTGTTTGTTTTTTTCCCTAGAGGCCGACGAAGCTACCTTTTTTATTTTCTGGGACACCTTCCTTCCCCCGGCTTTCACTTTCTCAACTTCTTGTAAGAAGTTGTGGTGGTTTAAGCTTTCCTGCAAGGCCCCTTCACTCAGGCTGCAGGTGGGGGTTGGAGAGAAGACGTTTGGTTGTAAGCTCCCCCCCCCCATGCCCTCTGTAGCTGCTCAGAGACCCTGGGGTTATAATAGCTTCACACGGGGGCTGAGCTGGGCTGGGCTCCAGGATCATTCTGTTGCCTTTCTGTTAATGCTGATAACAGTATTTTACGGGACTGGAAAGAACAGTGTTTTTAAATTATTATTACTAAAGTTTCCAAATTTTGAAATTTACAAATGATCAAAATAAAAAGAGAATTCCATAAATTCCCATGGACTTCCCTCCTCCCCTTTGTGGGTCCTTATGTTAACTTTTTTCCTTCCGCATCTTCTCTATTAATCCAATTCTATTAAATCTCCATTACAACCATAGTCCAGTGTTCAACTACAGTACAAGTATTGTTCCAATCCTAAGAATAATTTTAATTGTTTACAATGATTTTTAAAATAAATTATATAATTTTCCCCATTCCTTATTAAAATTTTGGTCTTCCCGATTCTTAATTCTTCCAGTCATTTTTGCCATTTTGGCAAACCCCTGTGCATGTTTGCTTAAGAAGCAAATCCTACAGTACTGAATGGTGCTCGCAAGCGGGACCCAAATGCTCCTCCCTTCAAATATGCTGTGGCTTGGAATGGGTTATGGGACCCATTTGGATGGGCAGTGAACAAGGGCAGAGACCATTAAGACGACTCCCTCCTCTCCACCCGCAGGGGCAGTTCTTCCTGGGGCCCACTGCAACTTGTAGAGGGAAAAGGTGGGGAAACCAACTGCAGGTGGTGTCTGGAAGCAATGGCAGCCAGAGTCAGGCTAACAGGTGGTTGAGGGTAGACTGAGGTAGGTGGGGTTGTGCCTTGATCACCTGAGTGAACCAGGTGCCACTGCTTGAGGGCTCTAGATTCAGGGAGGTAGCCGTGTTGGTCTGATGCAGTCGACCAACTTGAGGGCTTTCTGCTATCCACCAGAAAACAGTCTGGGGACAAGGAACCCATTCCTTACTACTGGCCTCTATTTTTTATCTGACACTCTGTTATCCCTCCCTTCCTCCAAGGAGCTTACAATGTCATATACATCAGTGATTCCCAATGGGTGGTCTGCAGACCCCAGGGAGTCAGCACAACTCACCCAGGGGGTCTGCAGCACCACTCACACAACAAAAACTACCATAGAAATATCAAGATTTTCAAAAGTATGGAGTTCATGGCTTGGCTTTTGAAAAACAGGGGGTCTGCTGTACATAGCTAATTGGGAACCACTATTGTACATACCCCCCCCTTTTTGCACCATTTTATCCTCGCAACAGGGCTAGGCCGACAAGTAGTGACTGGCCCAAGGTTACCCAGGTTATTATTTTTAATTGGATTTCTTAACCAGCCTTCATCATAAGGTCTCAGGGTTGGTTGAAACAATTTTGAAAGACAAGATTAAAATCAATTGGAACTATTTGCAATCAAGAGAATACGGTGGGTTCTAAAATACATATATTTTGGACATCAAATGCCACGTTAAAGAGGTGCATTTGCCACATTCAATGAAAGCTACAGAGTGCAGGTCAAACCTCCCTGGGGAGGTAATTCTACAGATTTGGGGCTGCCACAGTGAATGCCCTCTCTTGGCCACTGCACCCCCACACCATCAAATGTTTGAAAGTGGTGTAACTTCTAAAAGGCCTTATGACTGAGTTGAGATTCGAACCCAGGTCTCCCTCACGCTCCAACCACTACACCACACTAGTTTGCCACCTCTGCTTGTTGATATATGGATTTCTGTCTATGAAACAGGAAGACCCTGTTACTTTTGGACAGGTGTGCACAACCTTTGGCCCTCCAGATGATGCTGAAATACAGCTCCCATCATCCCTGGCCATTGGTCATGCTTGCTGGGGCTGGTGGGAGTTGTAGTACAGCAACACCTGGAGGGCCAAAGGTTCCCCACCCTTGCTCTAGGAGCAGAATGATAGGAGACTTAAGGTTGGGTACATGCCAAACATGATTTCCCCCGAAGCATCATGGGAGCTGTATTTTGGCAAGGATGTTGGGAGTTGCAGCTCTGTGAACTACAGCTCCAGGATTCTTGGAGAAAAGCCATGTGATTTAATTGTATGGTGTATAAAGGTAAAGGGACCCCTGACCATTAGCTCCAGTCGCGAACAACTCTGGGGTTGTGGCGCTCATCTCACTTTATTGGCCGAGGGAGCCGGCGTACATCTTCTGGGTCATGTGGCCAGCATGATGAAGCCGCTTCTGGCGAACCAAAGCAGCGCAAGGAAACACCGTTTACCTTCCCGCCAGAGCAGTACCTATTTATCTACTTGCACTTTGACGTGCTTTCAAACTGCTAGGTTGGCAGAAGCAGGGACCAAGCAATGGGAGCTCACCCCGTCACGGGGATTCAAACCCCCAAACTTCTGATTGCAAGTCCTAGGCTCTGTGGTTTAACCCACAGTGCCACCTGCGGTGTATACATAGCCTAAATATTATTTAACTGGAATTTTAAATTTTTTTGAGTTAGTTTCCAGAATTTGATCTCCAAATGAATAGTTATGATTCAAGGGATCTAAGAGGACGATCCCTTGTGACCATTCAAATTGGAAAATTACAAGGATTCTCTTGCTGACAGAGTTGCCATCTGTCATTTCCTGTGTACTTTGTGAGATGACTTTAATAACAGATATTTGCAGCGCTTGGGCTGGGGACTTTTAAGGGCTATTCTGTGCAAATGTTCCTGAATAAGTGTAAAATTTTAACTACCTCCATGCAGTTCCTTCAGCTTTCACAAACCTGCACCTGCCTCGTAATTCTTTTGAAGGCTGAACATACCACAGACAGAGTCATTTAATCTGAGTTTGAGAACCACACAGGGCCAGCTTCTGGCTGGCTAAGGTTCTAATGGACCCCTATATGCCCAGACTCAGCAGATAGCTGAAGATCTATCAGAAGCTTCTGTATACAGACTAGTAGTCCATCTAAGTCTGTATTGTCTATGTCAGGGGGTCAACAAACTTTTTCCTCAGGGGGCCGGTCCACTGTCCCTCATACCTTGTGGGGGGCTGGACTATATTTTGAACCCCCCCCCCACGACTCTCCCCTCCCTTCTCCACAGCACCAGACGAGCCCCGGTGGCTGCTTACCTGTGCCTTGCAAGCGGCAGAGGCTGGTGGCGGTGGCAGAGGGACTATGACCCATGGTCTACGTTGACTGGCAGGGGCTTTCCAGGGTTTCAGATAGAGGTTTAACCCAGCCCTTGTTGTTGTTTAGTCGTGTCCGACTCTTCGTGACCCCCTGGACCAGAGCACGCCAGACACTCCTGTCTTCCACTGCCTCCCGCAGTTTGGTCAGACTCATGTTTGTAGCTTCGAGAACACTATCCAGCCATCTCGTCCTCTGTCGTCCCCTTCTCCTTGTGCCCTCCATCTTTCCCAACATCAGGGTCTTTTCCAGGGAGTCTTCTCTTCTCATGAGGTGGTCAAAGTATTGGAGCATCAGCTTCAGGATCTGTCCTTCCAGTGAGCACTCAGGACTGATTTCCTTCAGAATGGAGAGGCTTGATCTTCTTGCAGTCCACGGGACTCTCAAGAGTCTCCCTCCAGCACCATAATTCAAAAGCATCCATTCTTCGGTGATCAGCCGAAGAATGGATGCTTTATGGTCCAGCTCTCACTTCCATACATCACTACTGGGAAAACCATGGCTTTAACTATACGGACCTTTGCTGGCAAGGTGATGTCTCTGCTTTTTAAGATGCTGTCTAGGTTTGTCATCGCCTTTCTCCCAAGCCCTACTTGGGGTTAAATCTGGAACCTTCTTCATGCAAAGCGTATGCTCTACTGCTAAGCTACAGCACTTCCCCTAATAACAGATGAAGATTCCGGTCCTCATGGTTCTAAAACAAGGGCTGATTCAATTAGAAACCATTTTAAAATTGCTTCTTTGTTCCTCCTTAGGAATCATCTCGTCAAAACCGAGCAATTTGGAGCAGATCACCTCCAACGTGCTGCCATGCAGCCCCACTCAAATAATCGCCACGGCGCGGCAGGAAACAGCAACGGTACCTCAGCCTCTCAGTGCACTCACGGAGCAAGGTCGCCAGGAGAAGGATCTTGCCAGCATGGAGGGGACGTCCACATCCAGCTGAGCTCTGCTCTGGGAGAGGCAGGCGAAGACGCTGGCTCCAGGCAGCACCTGCAGTCAGGGACTCAGAGCCATTCTCGCTCCCACTCCCACGGCGAAGCTCGAGGGCCTCAAGATGGCGGCTCGGATTTGGAGGAGCAGAGCGGCAGCTCCCTTTCCGAGCTCAGATACCTCCTCCACTGGCTACACAAGAGTCTCCCGTACATCTTGATCCTGTCCCTCAAACTCCTCATGCAGCACATAATGGGTAGAGTACAAGACATTGCGCGCTCTGGAGACAACTGCATTTATCTGGGTTTGAGGTTGAAAGAGAAGCAGCAGGTTGTGCTTCCAGGCCAGGGGATTGAAACAGTTTTAGCGCAATCTTGAAAACTAGTTTGCCTATATCTGGTTTCCCTCTTAGCCTTGATCACTGGAAAACTTTCTTGGCCAGTTTCTGGCTTCTGAGATTTCACCAGACACCACCCGTATGATTCCATGATTTGCAATAATAAGGACTAGAAGGTGGTGTTTTTTTAAAAAAAGAAAAACAGTTAAAGCTGAAATTTTCAAAGGGTGGTAGAATTTTGCCCTCAGTGCCACATATTATGTGAGTTATCTGCTTCTGGAACTGAAACACAATTCAGGCTGCCTTTAAACCTGTTGCTGCTTTTACTACCCACAATACCCAGGATGAAGACTTATTTCTGCCTCTCCTTTGGGATTTTAAATTGAAAACGGGCAGCTTTATTCCTCCTTATCCTTTTTACAGGTTGAAATTAGGAGTGGGGAACCTCAAGCCTGGGGGCCAAATGTGGCCCTCCAGGCAATCGCACCCTGCTCACAGGGTCCTGCAGATCTATCATGTGCTTTTAAGTTTCAAGCCCAAAAAGGGGGAGGAAGAACCTCAGGATGCTGCTTGAAATTGAAAAGTTTGTTGGAAAAATTACAGTTGCCCTGTGCATTTCATTGCCTTGCCTTCTTCAGGTCCACTGTAAAACAAAAACAACAGCGACACAAGGAGTGTTCAATGTGCTTCAGATTCAACAGCATTACACCAGTTGGTTTAAACTGGGGCTAGGGAACTTGTGGCCCTGCAGATGCTGTTGGACTACGACTCCCATCATCCTTAATCATTGACCATGCTGGCTGAGGCTGATGGGATCTGTAGTCCAAGAACATCCGCAGGGCCACAGCTTCCTCATCCCTCCTGTAAATGAAAGAACTGATTAAAATTATTTATTCAACAAATCTTTATGACACTTTTAAGGAACACAGTCAAGATAACAATATAACAAATTGCAATTCAGAACTTAAGCCCAACAGCTGTCTAAAAGCTTGCAAGCACAACATGCTTATCAAACACAATATCTTATTTATATTTGTATGCTCATGGTTTTATTAATTTCACTGGGACTATTCTGAGTAGGTAGGATGCAGCCCCTCTTAGCTAGGCTACCAAGGCTTGGCAAAAATTGAGAATCCCTGATCATAAGCCCCTGTACTACTATGGCCTTATGTACAGAGTTAGTTATCACTGTACCATTCCCGAGGTCTTCCTGAGAGTCCTTCTCCCTCCTCTTCTCTTGGGGCTTTCCATTCTCCTTTCCTGCTTTCTGAAATTCCGCTGCTGAGAAGCTGCTAAAATTCATTTTAGCTTTTTCAGTTTATTCTTTTGTGGTCATATACTCGGGGACCCTTGGCTTACTGCAAAACTAAAATTTTGAAACACCAGGTGTCAAAATCTGCAGCTCCCTTCAGCCAGATTAAAAATATTCCTGAAATCTACCCATTCTTTTTTCCATCACTGGAGAAAGGTTCCACGATGGCTAAAGGTTTCTAAGCAACAGAATGGTTTTAAAATTGCCAACTTGTCTTACAAGTCCTGAAACGTTACTGGTCCATCAAAATGACCAGCCAACAGATCTGGGCTAGCCATCTGTGGCACACAGGATGCAGTCCTTGGATTTTTTCCTGAATAAAAGACCCAGTTGACATAATCCTCCTGCCTTAGTCATTTGAAAGTGATTTTTATTCACCGTGGGTGTGGCTGTTTCCCATTGGGACTGATAGGGCATAAGGCAGGGAGCCCAACAGTAGGTGGAGCTAGAGCAAATGTCTGGCCCATCTACAGCCAATGACTAGCTTCGCCCCCATTCTTCTCCTTGCTGAGTTATGCAAGGGGCAACATTGAGACTAAGGAAGACAAAGCTGACAGCCAAGGCCACCTGCTGGACTGGTTGTAAGAGGCAGACGGGTGGTGGCTGGTTGAAGTTAGACTGAGGTTTATGGGGCTGTGCCCCATTTGTACTAATAGGCCAGCTGCCACTGCAACAGGTGACCAGGTGAGTGGGTGTTTATCGGCCTGGTGCAAACATATATAAAAAGACCTCAAGGCGCTGCTGAGTTAATGCAAATGTAAACAACGATGCAAGTGTTGTTTGTTTGATCTAATTTATTCCAGCTTGATTTATTAGATGCAAACTCTCCCCAGTGTGGTAAATAGCTTGAGATTTTTTCCAGCCAGCCAGCACTATGCCCTAATTGCATAATAGCGAGGAGGATGGGGTGGAATATCGATGAGCAGGGAAACGGGAGAGATGGCAGTAAAGGTGAGGGAAGGTCTACTGCAAGAACATTTTTCCAGCTAGTAGAAGCCCCTCAAATTTTGGCCTTTAGCAGGTACTGCTGTGCCATGTTTAGACCTCTCCCTTCAGCGATGAGAGCTAGAAGCATGCTCATTACTATTTAATTCATTGGAATTCTCACTAATCTGATGATTTGTATAGGGTACAGTCAGAGCCGTGCAGTACAGCAGTGCCCCTGAGTATATAGTGACTAATTATTTTTGTTCTGTTGTCTAAAACAGTTACAATATATACTATGCAATGCCCTTTTTAATTTTGCTGCTTTGTTTTAAAAAACAAAAATTAGTTTGATGCATTTTTTTGGTTCTTTTTCTTATTCTTTTTTTCCGTTTTGTAATTTACCCTTTTTTCCTAATAGGCATTTCTCTGGGAGTTGGGCTGCTAACAACTTATATGTATGCAAACAAAAGCATTGTAAATCAGGTTTTCCTAAGAGTAAGTATTGACCTCTCCGGCGAGGTTGTAAGTATTTTTTTAAAGCTTCACTTTACCCAGGAGATAGATGCGTTCTTGACAGAAAAGTGGAACAGAGTGTTAATTTGACAACACACACATTCCGTCGCTTAAAATAAAAAAGGTTGATTTAAGAACAGCTGCAAAAATAGAATATAGTTATAATGAACCATTTACATAATATTTTTCCCCGCCTGCTTTGATGCAACCTGAACATTTCTGCTGCGCTCAGCACAAACTGACTCACTGCTTAAAGTTGCACACAGGCCTCCGCCATACTTTTCCCTCCCTCCCTCCAAGTCTAGCCTGGGGAAAAATTCTGTGAAACTCGCAAACTAGCTCGCTACTTTGTGGCTGTGCTGATCTCATTGTAGCTGCCATTATAGATAATTGTCTTCAGTCTGGCTCAGCTATCTTAATATTTTTGCCAGCTAGCAAAGATCTTTCTCTTAAACTAGGGCTTTTGGGGGGGGGGGGAATGAATTGACCATCAGAGCTTGCAACAAAAATATTGCAGTGTGAAATGCTCCTTTTCTGAATGCCAGCCAGTCATGCCCTTTCACAGGATACTCCATTCCATTCCCCTCTTGTTTCCCCTACTCCGCCATTCCCTGCAGTCAGTCAGCATTCCATATCCACCGAGCATGCTCAGTTCTCACTAAGCTCTTTTGGGCTCCCTGCCTGTTTGCAGGGGCAGGTTTGTACTTGTGCAAATTGTGAGATCTTCCTAAGCCTTCTGAGACATCCCATTTGGTGCATGGATGGCACTGTTCTGGTTACACAGCAATCCACACAGTCAGATAATGGGTCCACTCTTAGTATATAGGTCTCTACATCTTGCCTTGCTGCTATTTGTAACTCATGTGGCATTATTTTTCTCCCATTATATTTTATTGGCATTGCTTTGATTTGGGTTATAAGCCATACCTCATCCTACTTGTTTGAAAGGCAAAGTATAAATACTGTGTGCAAACAGCTTGTCATGTTGTAATAAAAGTAGTCATCTTTCCATCTTTGAATAGAGGTTGAAAACAAGAATCCTGAGTATGGTTGTTCTGAAGAGGCAGTTTCCCTTAAGGCTCTTCAGAACCATAAACCAAGTAGTTATGATCGCAAAATGTTTTGAAAAATCGGTCCCTTTAGCAAGGGATTTCCTGCAGAATTTTTCGTTTGCTTGAAAGATTGCATGTGGCATCTTCTCTCACTCCTCGCCTAGCACTGAAAATCTGTTGTTTAAAGCAGGTGTGGGGAGTCTTTGGCCCTCCAGATGTTGTTGAACTACAACCCCCAACAGCCTCAGCAAGCATGGCCAATGCCAAGGGATGATGGGAATTGTAGTTCAACAGCATCTGAAGAGACAGACGTTCCCCACACCTGGTTCAGTGGGATAAACTGCTCAAAGTGTTGGGGTAATAACTACCCATGTGGCTGTCTTTTTGTGTATTTGTCTACAGCTGTTCTTTATCCTCTTTTGGGGGGGGCGAGGGGGACTGCTCACTGTCTCATTCCAAAGGTGGTTCAGGGTGGGCTGTCAGCTTTGTGATCAAGTTGGTGCCAATTCCCAGTAGGGGCTTCTTAATAACATAGGCTCCAGCGTAGCATCACATACAAATATGTACATTTGCATTTTGCATACGAAATCCCCCCCTGAAAAGAAATGTGGAATTTCTCTGCTTTCCTGCAGCTTCTAAAGGTGTTTGGCAGGGCCATTAGGAGGAATGTCATCCCCACAGGTCCATCAGGATATGGCTCCCAGTGGTGCTACCAAGAATCTTTAAAAACCTTCCCATTGAATTCAGTGGGGCTTAATGCCAGGTAAATGGTATTAGGACTGTAGCCTTAGATTGCAGAAGTAGCAGTCCGGCTAATGAAGTGGAGGGCACATTGCCTCTGCCACTCGTTGAACTTCATCTCCCATCACCCCTAATCAATGGCCCTACTGTCAGGGTCTGGTTTATTTGGAGTCCCATCCCCAGGCCTGTACTCCGAAAACTCGCTTACAAAGCCCTCTGAGCTCAGCAGCCTCTTAAATGGAGAATGAATGGCAAAATCACAGCAGCCTAGCATCTTGTAACTCGAAAATGCAGTCATTTGAATTAACCATTTGAAAACTCTTATTGTTGCAGGAAAGGTGTTCCAGACTGGAGTGTGTCTGGTTACTGGCATTCCTAACAGGATCCTCTCTCCTTCTGTATTATACGTTCTACCCTCAGTCTCTTCATTACAGGTAATTCAGTGCAGGTTAGAATTTTTTTCCTTCTGAACGGCAGTAAAAACAGTCTTCCTTGATGTGTAATACATCCAGACCACATCTATACCATACATTTACAGCACATGACTTCCCCTGCAAAGAATAATGGGAACAGTTTTTTGTTAAGGGTGCTGGGAATTATAGCTCTATGAAGGTTAAACTATAGTTCCCAGGATTCTTTTTTGGGGAACAATGCTTTAAATACATGGTGTGGGTGTGACCTTACTCCCCAGATGTGCTGATGATGGACACAAGGTGCCTTTAAAAAATGGGTGGGTAATTTCTTTATTTCACTACTGTTTATTTCAACAGCTTGTATCCTGCTTAACACTGTTGCTTCAAAGCGGTGTGCAATAAAGTTACCCCCCCCAAAAAAAAAGATACAACTGAGATAAAATGGGTTAAAATGAACCATAAAATTGGAAAAGCTTACTCGGAATGCCAGATTTAAGTTGTTACCAGCTGTGGTGAACCAGTTACCAGGGGACCAAACTGCAGGTGTCACAACCCCTTACATCTTGTTTGTGGGCTTCTTCAGAGCATTTTTCTGTTCATGGTTGGAAACAGGATACTGGTCTGGGTGGTTCATTCCAGGAGGGCTTTTTATATGTTGGATAACATACTTCGATGGATGGAAGGAAGGGAATTATAATCCAGTCTTGAAAAGTCCTATGGAAGAATTAGTCATATAGAAAGTGAACGACTGGCTTGGTTTTTGCTTGCTATTCTAAACACCCCATAGGAAAAATAAATTTGTAAAAGGTGATTTCTTGAGAACCTGCTAGAGTAGATGCAAGGCCAGATGAAGGCTGCTAGAGGACCGCCCCTCCCCCGAGATAGTCGTCCTTTTTGTTCAACCTTTGAAGTGTGGCAGTTTCACCAGACACATCTTAAACAAGTCTCCTCTGGCTGACGGATCTGTGTTCCGGGTCGTTTTCTGCCTCTTTCTCCATTCCACAGGGCCTACAAATCAACAGGCTTATCTCCCAATTGCTGTTGGAAATGGCAGCCCTGTGTTGAGCTCTCCAGCCTGTAATGTCTATTTGTACAACTTACTGGGGGTGGGGTCCTCTTTCTCCAACATGCCCTGTTGCTGCTACGGCAGATGTGTTGCACTCCCATTGCTACCCAGTAATGTGGGGGAATGTCTCTGTGCAGCAACAGCCCCATGTTTTTGAACTGGGTAAGTCTTCCTTTTGAGTAAGACTTCATGCCTGCCAGCTCTTCCCTGACAGTATTATTCTAAACTGGGTGCTCTGGTTAATGGCAAATGTGTAATAATCCAACATAAAATGAGTAAGTATATGGGAGAAAGGCTCTCATGTCTGGGAGCTAGTAGAGGGGGCGCAAGCAGTTTCTGAGCTCTGGGCGCAGTACTGCGCCTAAGATTTCAGATTAAAACTGCAGAGTGGAAGGAAAGGAGGACCTTTTTCAGCCTCCCCACTTCCAGCCACTCTGAAGACTGGAGAAGAAACCCTCTTAAGAATATTAGGGGGGTGGGCAGGGGAAGCATGGCCTTGTGTGTGTTTTTTGCAGTCTTCAGATGAGGCCATGTGAAAAATGAATATGAGATTTTAACTGCAGTTCATTCATTTCCAGCTTTGTATTCTTGTTATTAAAAAAGTGTGCCTAGACATTCCATTGTTGTGCTCATAACCTAGGTTTAAGGTGTCATTTAGCTCCGAGCTTTCATATCTCTGTTTCTAACACTGCTTGCTAATGGGGGAAAAAAGCTTTTGGCCGTAGCATTCTACTTGAAACGAGAAAGTCTTTTTGCATTTCCATTTCAAGGGTGCTAAAATACTTTCTGTGAAAAAATGTCTTCAACTTACAGTCTCCTTTGCCTTTATTTTGTTTTTTTAAAAGCTTGATCCTTTTAAGTCCTACTGTGGATTACACAAATTTCTGGGAGGTACTTTGGATCGTGGGGATCACAGACTTCATTCTGAAGTTTCTCTTCATGGGCTTCAAATGCATCGTTCTCTTGCTGCCTTCTTTTATCGTGTCTTTTAAGTCCAAGGTAAGAAAATTTTGTTGTTGTTGTTGCTGCTATTTTTTAAAAAAACCTATTTTTAATATGAGTTAGAAATACCCAGTTGTATCACTGTCACACGCTTAACTTCAGCTTGTGATGGTAAAACTTACCGTATTTCATTGCAACGAGAGAAGCACTTAGGTTTGCAAATTCCTAGGAAAGGCTTCCTTCCCATCAGAGCAAGAAGGCTGAGCTTTCAGAAGGGCTGAACTGGAAGGGAAGGCATTTGTTGTAAGAACATGAGCAGAGTCCTGCTGGACCAGGCCGGTGGCCCATGTAGTCCTCATCCTTTTCTCACAGTGGCCAACCAGATGCCTGTGGGAAACCTGCAAGACATCTCGAGTACAATAGCCCTTTCCCCTCCTGTGGCTTCCAGTAACTAGTACAGTGACACTTTGGGTTACAGATGCTTCAGGTTACAGACTCCGCTAACCCAGAAATTGTACCTCGGGTTAAGAACTTTGCTTCAGGATGAGAACAGAAATCACTCAGCAGCGGTGTGGCGGCAGCAGAAGGCCCCATTAGCTAAAGTGGTACCTCAGGTTAAGAACAGTTTCAGGTTAAGAATGGACCTCCAGAACTAATTAAGTTCTTAACCCGAGGTACCACTGTATTCAGAAGCAACCCTGCCTCTAATTGTGGAGGCAGAGCCTAGCTGTGGTGTGGTGTAGTGGTTAAGAGCGGTGGATTCGTAATCTGGTGAACCAGGTTTGATTCCCCGCTCCTCCACACGCAGCTGCTGGGTGACCTTGGGCCAGTCACACTTCTGTGAAGTCTCTCAGCCCCACTCATCTCACAGAGTGTGTTGTGAGGGAGGAAAGGAAAGGCGATTGTTAGCCACTTTGAGACTCCTTCAGGTAGTGACAAAGCGGGATATCAAATCCAAACTCCTCTTCTTCTTCTATCCTGGCTAGTAACCATTGATGGGCAAATTCGTGGAGGGTAAGCCTAATCCTCTTTTAAAGCCACCCAGGTTGGCAGCCATCACTGGCTCCTATGGCAGGGAGTTCCATAGTTCAACCAGTCAGTTTCCGGGGTGGAGAAATGCCATAGGGCAGGGTCAGGAAAAAATGCCTCCTTTTCCACACATTTCAGGGATTGAGAGCCAGTGTGGTGTAGTGGTTAAGAGCGGTAGTCTCGTAATCTGGGGAACCGGGTTCGCATCTCCGCTCCTCCACATGCAGCTGCTGGGTGACCTTGGGCCAGTCACACTTCTTTGAAGTCTCACAGCCCCACTCACCTCACAGAGTGTTTGTTGTGGGGGAGGAAGGGAAAGGAGAATGTTAGCCGCTTTGAGACTCCTTAAAGGGAGTGAAAGGCGGGATATCAAATCCAAACTCCTCTTCTTCTTCTTCAAAAGGTGTTGGATGCTTAGAGGTCCCCGATTGCTTTAAAATAAAAAATAAATAAATAATAGAGGTCCCTGATTGCTTAAGTGCCTATGTGACTAGTTCAGCAAGCCGTTCCACTTGTGCTAGAGAGGCTTCCTTTTCCCTTAGCACATAGCCAAATCCGACTCAAGGGGAGTGAAGTTTGAGCCATCAGCAGAGGTGGGGAAAGCAGTGGCTGTGAACAGCCACCAAGGAACGTAGGGTGAAGAAGTCTTGAGTCAGCTCTCCTTAAATAGTTTTCATAGCATGAGAATAAAAACATTGAAGTGAAGTGGGGCTAACACCTGTCTTATTAATGAATGGCAGCTTGCATTGGCCGAAGTGGTCTTGAACTGTCACTAGCAAGAAGTTAAGCATTACCCTTTAAAAAGAAAAATGCACACCCTAAGATGCATATATATAGTAATTAGTGGTGGAAGGTACTTGACAAAGTAATGATGTCTCAACATTCATGCTGACTTCTCATAACACTTTGATGTACGATGAAAGAATAGCAGGCCCTTCATCTGGCTTAAACTGTTTAGGTGAGAGGAGAAGGGCTTAATGACTGAATAAAATCTGGTTTGCTTTCAGACATGGGCAACTGGACAAAAATAAATCATTAAATATTATCTTGTTAGAGGTGAATAATGAAAATCCTGCCAGTTCAGCAGAGATCTGAGTTATTGATTTGGTAAAAAGAATGTCTGGGAAGCTTTGCCAAGCAGAGATTCCTGGCACTGCTGCAATTTTATTTATTATGCTAGAAAGCTGAACTCCTAAGAGCTGCCTGTGTCCATTTGTATGATGGGGCTTTTTAATTACAAAAAATAGATATACCTCTTCACAGGCTTCCGCAGCTGTTAACCCCATGGGTTGTGTCCAGTGTTAGTCATGTAGGGTTAGTGTTAGTCAGTGTAGGCCCATGGAAATAAATGGATATGATTTACATAGGTCTGTTGATTTCGGTGGGTCCACTCTTGAGTAGAACCTAACTGGCTACAACCTTATATTTGGTCCAGGCTTCTGGCATTAAGCATGATCTGCAAGAGCAACAGTGGGGAAGCTCTGGACCCTGGGTCTGAGCTGCCAGGCCCTACCCCATTTGGCTCACGAGCCTTGCCTACCCGCCCTGCCCCTGACATCAGGTGGCAGGTTAAAGACATGGCTTCTCTGCCCAAAATAGGGCTTGCTTTTGGCATGGATAAGAATCCCAGTGAGAATGAAAACAAAGCTCATTGGGTGACCTTGGAGTAGTCACTACCTAGGCTACCTCAAAGGGCTGTTGTGAGGATAAAATAGGGGGTTGAGGAGGGATGAATTCATGTATGCCATCACAAACTCCTTAGAGAATGGCATGGCAGCTGAGTTTATGGAAGCTTGCAGTGATGGGCAGGTAAGAAATATCAACGATCTTCTTTGTGTGCTGTAAACCAGGGTTATTGGTACATGCTGTTGGAAGAGCTCTGCCAGTTTTACCGCAAGATCGTCCCTGTGCCAGTCTGGTTCCGGTACTTTGTTGGCTTGAGGGAGCTGGACAGCGCATTGGGGTGGAGTCTCGGAGTCTTGATGGCCCTGCTCTACCTCATCCTAAAGGTAAACTCCAATCTGATGCTAAACCCTCTTTTCTTAAAAACAGCGTGGCAAGAGGCAGCCTAGGTGTAAACACAGCAGCCGTGTGTGTGAGATTGCATGCACCTTGACTTTTTAGGCCTCGGTTTCTTCAGCTAACAAATGTCAAAAACTTTTTCTGTGTTAACCCGGAGCAGCTAGAGCCATGCTTGGCTGGGGCAAGGTGCCCAGCTGGGTTCCTTAATATCAGTTTTCCCTGCACAGGAACCTCCCATCTCTCCTTCTAATAGAGAATTTGGATGGTAAGTCGTGACAAACAGCCAGTGTGGAGCCGCCAAGCAGGAGTGTTGGCATGCTCTGGGGAACCATTTTGTGTGTGCGCGCACACCCACCCACATACCCACATCCAGCTTAGTAGCTATTGAATGCTGAGTGTAACTTGGAAAAGATGAATGAAAAGCTAGGATGTGGGGGGCATAGCTGGCCGGCACACAGAGCAAGAACAGCCTTTGACTAAGATATAGGTTGTAAATCACTGAACAAGACGGCAATTCTGGGACCAGTATACCTTAAGAACCTATCAAATTTCCAAGATTGGTATTCAAGGGAGACCCTCCTCCCTGCCCCATCACCCCCTAGATATATGGTGGGTGGTATGCTGTTGTGTCTGTCTTAATACATTGTATTTACTGTAAACTGACCTGACTACCCCTTGACAGAAAATCAGGGTAGAAATCTTTTGAAATAAAACAAGTCTTGATTGTGTTAGCTTGCAGTTCTAACCTCACTTGGCTGAGAGGAAGCCTCACTGAATTCAGGAAGGCTTACTTCTGAGTAAGCATGGTTATGATAGCAGCAGTCTTTTGGGATTTGTTTTCTCAGCCTGTACTGTTTCAACTTTTTGTCTTTTTTGTGAGCATCTCTTATTTTGACTTTAGCTTCATTCTACCTGCTCTAGGCTTATAGGAGAAAGCCCACAACTTTTAAGTGTTGTTACATGACACTTAAGACCCCTTCAGTGTTGTTTTTTTAAAGCTACATTACTGTTAAAAGCTAGTTTACATCTATTTCCTCTCATGTTATCTTTTCAGCTTCTGAGCTTCTTTGGACATCTGAAAAATTTCAGACGAGTCTTGCGGATATTTTATGCACGACCAGTGAGTATTTGTACCCTCTTAAGAACATTTTTCTTTTCTGTTTAAACAAACCACAGTTCCCTGTGACATTCAAATTTGGAGCTGTGATTTAAAAAACAAAACAGGGGAGGCGAAGGTCTGGCCATACTGCTGTTGTTGGACTACAGCTCCCATCAGTCACAGCTGGCATAGCCAATGGTGAGGGATGGCAGGAGCTGTAGTTGGACATCTGGAGAACACTAGGGTGAAGGCTGATGTACTTTCATATAGAAGCAGCCTGTGAACCAGGAAGTCCACACCGGTGTCATAAATATACCAGACACCTTGTCTGCAATATATGGATAACACTACTACTCTACCAGAGGGGACTGCTGCAATGATTATTTAAACTGTACATACCTGTGTATCTGGTGCCACTACCTTCCTTGATAGAAACCAAGTATTTGAGCCTGTTCTGTACCTTCTCTCTCTTTGCAGAACTTCGGCGTCGCAGCCAGCAAGAGGCAGTGTAAGGAAGCGGAAGACATTTGCTCCATCTGCCAAGCTGAATTTCAGAAGCCTGTTCTTCTCATCTGCCAGGTAACTCACCAGTTTTATTCTCCTCCCGCTGTCCCAACATTGTTCTGAACAGCCAAACAATTCCTTAGACGCTTACCCAGAGTTCCTCAGTGCATATGTTCAGCAATCAATGGTGGACAAGGTTCTTTGATAAGACAACCTACCACCCACCTTCACTGCTCTTTCCTAGAGTGAAGAAAGTATGCAACTCATTGCCCTCCACCAGGGATGGGGAGTTTCAGGTCTGGAGGCCAAATGGAACCCTCCAAAACTGTTTGACCCTTCGGACATCCCTCACCAGCCCTGCTTGGCGCTTGAGTGTTTTTGCCTTGCTGGGATGCATCCTTAAACTCTGGATCAAGGATGGAGAGGTGTGTTTGTGTGTAAAGGTATACTTTACATTCGTTGCTCCACCCACTTTTGCCTCTGGCCTCATTATTATTATTATTTATTAAATTTATATACCACCCTTCATCTGAAGATCTCAGAGCGGTTCGCAAGATAAAATAAAGAATAAAAGCACAAGAGAGGGAATGATGCCCTTGAGCCGAGCCCTACACCAGTTAAGGGATTTAAAAGTATGCTGAATGTTACTGAGTTGCTGAGCTCCTTTGCACCCCATTGTGCTCAAAGCAGCCTTTCTCGTTTCAGCACATATTTTGTGAAGAATGCATAGCTCTGTGGTTCAACAGAGAGAGAACGTGCCCCCTGTGCAGAACCATCATCTCGGACCACATCAACAAGTGGAAAGATGGGGCAACTTCCGCACAACTACAGGTCTATTAAAAACCCTGTCGGACACAAGAGCTACAGTTTGAATGCTGGTCTTTACCGTTTAAGGGGGTTGGGTGGAAAGGAGGCGTTAGAAGAAAAAGGTACTCAGGGGGTTAAGTCTACATACGTCCATCTCTCAGCTGCTGCAGGACTTGGGTCCATTCAGACACAAAGCAACTTGCTTGAAAGCTGCTTTTTCATGTTGAAGTCACCCTTCAGTTGCTGGTTGTGTATAAAACACGCCAGAGCTCTGTTCTTCAACCTTGGTTCCCCTGGTGCCTTTGCACCAGAATGCCCATCATCCCTGACCATTACTGGCAGGGGCTGCTGAGAGTTGTAGTCCGATTTCATGAGGGGAACCAAGGCTGAATAACATTGGTTGAGACGTGCTCAAAACTTTTGGCAATGCTGCAGGAGCAATAGCCTCAAATTCGGTTCCATGCAGATGTCTAAACCAGCCTGTTACCAGAGCACGAATAGGATCAGTATTGCATGTGATATGCTAAAAATCCAGTTTGCACAAATCTTGAGATTCTATGAGAGTTACCACTTTTATGCCACTTGGCTCCTGTAGAAGCTGCTGGTTCCTTATCCCTCCTGCCATTACAGCAGTAGCTACTTATATTCATGCAAGAAAGTCAGGAATGAATTTTTTGCTTCAATTATGCACACATAATTTTTCTACTTTTGTAAGCCTGGATTTTTAAAAAGCAAAATCTTATACTATATTTTGTCATAAACAACTACATTTTATTACAAAGGGGAAGAGATCTATTTTAGTGATACTTAAGACAACAACCTGTGGTATACCTAAAGATTGGTGAGAATAAAAGCAGTTTTAATCTATTGGTCTGGGATTTCTCTTACTACCTCTTCTGCACGTATACGTTTTCCAACATATCATCAGTAAAACGGCTTATAAAAGTAACAAGTAAAGTTTGCAAAAATTAAAAAAAACAACACTTCATTTCTCAGACGGTGACCATTTTGCCCGGGGGTTCTGTTCCTGGCCCCCACATGCATCTGCGAAGTGTGCAGAAGCCCATTCCACCCCCATTCTGCCCTTGTCCAGGTCCAAAAGGACCTGTGCATCAGTGGTCACACATCAATTGGATGTGTGCAAAATGGTCACTGTGTCTGTAACAAAACGGCCTACAAGCCAAGGTAGAAACATGGCGCTAGATGTTGGATTCCCAACTGTCGTCATTCTCAGCCACTAGCGGGCCACAAGTTGCCCATCTATCTTAAGTTAAGAAATTAAGGTATAAGCACAACACTTGGCTCGACAGCACATCAATACATGTTTTCTGAAAAACAAGTCTGTTAACTTGGAACTAGATCCAAGTCATGACTATCCCTGTTGATTGAAGAGTTGTGACTGACATCTGTGTCACTGAGCAGTCATTTCACTGTATAGTGAAGTTATGCTGTAAAAGCGGTGTGTATGTTGTTTCTTTTAAAAAACCAAACTCCAAATTAAGTCTACATTTGGTTTGAAAAGCCCATCAACTGCCCCTTGATCTGCAAACAGGAACTGCAAGCAGAGATTCTCAAAGAGGGTGCACAATAAATAAATAATCAATATTCATACATTCATTCAAAGTTGCATTTAATTGCTATTTACATCCATTTGTTTTGAAATAAAGTATATATTATTACAGTAAATAATACAGAATGAAATGCAGGGAGGGAGTTTTGACCCCTCATACCATTCTTAGTAAGGCAGCTGTAGAATCTGATTCTTAACAGATGGTTTACAAAGCCAGCTAATGTCTAGCAGAATGAACACTTCCTTAAAGCATACAGATGAAAATTCAAAACCACCAAATCTTGAAGCCCTTATGCAGCTTTCTCCCGCTTCATTTCCTTCCCCAAAGGCTCACAGACACCATGATGTAAACATGTTAATTTCTGAAGATGCCTGCGCAGTTCGAGACACCAGAGGTGATGAAACCTAGATCCCCATTTGCTCCTCTTCCAACAGCTTAGGGACAGCTGCTCACACCATCAAATATACTAAGCTGTCTTTGAGAAGAGACCAGGGATCACTCTAGCACTGCTGCTGCCCAGATTTGATTCATATCAGTAGGGCTGAGAAGGGTTTGCTGAGCAGATGTGTGTGGCTCAGCAATGTTTGGTGGGTTGATTAGCATCCTCTTGCCAGAGAGGACAAGGTAATAATATGGCAGCTGGGGTTTTCCTTTTCCCTTCCAGGTTCAGACCACCTTTCCTCTTTCAATATACATACCCAAGAGTGGGGAAGCAGTGGCACTCCAAAGGCTGCTGGTCTCCCAGCAATCTCAGCCAGCATGTGGAGAGCCACAAGTGTTGCCAACCCTGTCTTAAGACTCCCAAAACAGGAAGAAAAGAGGAACCAGTTCATGCATAAACCTGGGCAAGGATTCTTAACACACTTCCCTTCCGTGATAATGGGAGCTACACATAAAATTGGGCCGACGGTGCATAGCACCCAGACCATCTACGTGATGGGTGGGGTGGGGGAGGTGATAAGCCACACAAGCCCACTTTGGCCGGCTGAGTGTTATCAATGCGGGCCTTATGCAATTAGGAGAATGCAAACCCTGTTGCCCATTAAACGGCATACAGATCCCAACTAGCTACTATTTCTTGGCAATTCTGGGAGCCTTCACTTTCATAAACAAGAACAAGAGCAGTAAAGGGGAAGGGGTGGCTCCACCGGACACAGCAACACTGTAGATCCGGTGTGGGCAACTGTTGGCCCTCCAGATGTTGCTGCGCCACATGTTGCATCATGCTTGGCCTTTGGCTGTGTTTGCTAAGGCTGATGGGAGTTGTAGTCCAGCAACACCTGGAGAGCTAAAGGTTACCCACACAGGCTCTAGAAAAGATGTCCTTCCATCAAGTAGGTTAGAGCACAGGGGTTATAATGAGAGTCAAACACTCGAATGCTGTCTAATCTCCCCCCAAATTCCCATGGGTTGCAAAAATTCAAATGCACCATGTATTCAACAGGGAATGGCAACAGTTGAGATTTTAACACACCCACCCATAGATCTCTTGGGATGGGAGGGCTCTCAGGCCAGCTGACCTATTCACTTCTCTGTTCCTCAAAGTGAACAGTGGAATACAACGAGCACTGCTTACATTTCACTATCATGGATCTCTAGTGGAAATAATACATGGTTCAAGTTTAATGCTTAAATATGTGGTTAGCCTCAGCAGGTATTAATCCCATTTTTTTTAATAATATAATGGTACAAAAATCTATAAAAATCAAAATTATAGCAAAATCCCAAGATTATAATTAAAAAAGCACATCTTGTACAAAATAAATCTTAATTCCTATACCTCAATGAAAACTTTTAAGACTTTTTTTTAAAAAAGAAAGCACTTAAGTTCTCTGACAGTCACGGCATTTCACACACTAGCATTCTTTCTGAAGTCATACAGGAGTAAGAATCCCACTCCTTTTCAAAGTCTTGTGACTAATATAATATTGATACTATAACAGCTATATACAAAGAGAGAGAGAGACACAGAGAGAGAGAGAAATCAAGGTTTGGATATCTATTTATACAAATAAATACAGGATAACCCCATATTGCATAGTGTGTGCTTGCTGTCCCAAGTCAAGATTCAAGAGTTTCACAGTTCAAAGATGATGAACACAGTTTAGGAAGTCGACTTAAGTGAAATGATTAAACTGGAAAACAGATTCAAAACACTTTTGCCACCTTCTGCTGACCCTATTAGCCAACCCGATGGTTATATTTACCCAGAGCAGGACCACACACAAGATCACCAGAGATCTCTCATCTTAGAGAAGAGGTAGGGCTAACCCACTACCAAATGGGGCTCATTCTAAATTCGGCTCTTGTATGACTCCTGTCCATTTCCGTGGGGCCTGCCAACGTCATGGTTTCCAGATGTTGTGGGGCTAAATTTCCATCAGCCTTAAGCCAGAATGGCCAAAGGGCAATGGAAGCTATGGTACACAACATCTGGGTGGAACCATGTTTGGCTACTCAACATAATCTGTCACACGCCAGGGAATTGTGCCTAACAACACTCCTGCTACTCAGAAGTAAGTCCAATGAGTTCAACAGGACATACAATGGCACACGGGATTCCAGCACAACTGATTTCTGGTTTTCACAAAGCACAAGTCATCATCCACAACTATACTACCTCCAATACATAAAACGTGAGTGAACGGCAACGTCAGCTTCACTGCATACTAGAGAAGCGATAAACATTCGGTTGTCTATAGTCATGGAAGTTGCCTTGACGCAGAAGAGGGGCAACTCTGGCCCTTCCAGGTTCAAACCACCTTTCCTCTTCCGATACACATACCGAAGAAGTATATCATCCCTCCAACTCCCATCATCCCTGATTGGCCACGCTGGCTTTGGCTGATGGAAGTTGGGAATCCAAAAACAAGTGGAGGGCCACCAGCCCCTGCCTTAGCCGGATTTCCCTTGCAAAACCAAAATGTGGAAAAACAGCCCTAATAGCTCTTCAAAGCCAGCAAAAGCACCCAGGAACTGCCAAGTCGTGCCCAAGGCCTGGTTGAGACATTTATGCAGGTAGAGAACATCTTGACAAAAAGCCAAGCACTTCCCACCTTCCACCAGTTACCTGTGACGCAGGCAAAACATAGGACCCTCCCCGCTGCCGCTCTCAAACGTGCAATTAGTTTCCCCGATAAGATTACATAACCGAAGCTCTCGCACTTCTGGCAGCATGGCGTTGCTAGAATCATGCGTTTCCTGGGCAACCTGCATCCGCCACAGAAAAATGGCGTCT